>NW_025999789.1:1080000-1615000 GCF_019419815.1 Pyrus x bretschneideri | reverse complement strand
CCATAGAATTGATTACATCTATCAGCATCTCGATTACCTTAACAGAGCAATCAAGTAAGTTTTTTTTTTAACAAGCGATATTATTTATACTAAGGGGGTGAGGGATTGGGCTAGCAATAATGTGATTCAAATTCGCATTTAATGAGAATTAAACCTAAAACCTCTTATTTACAAATGAAGAAAAATATCATTAAACCGTAGGACTAAATAACAACAAAAAAGTTCTTTTCACTAGTTATTACTAAGGTTATTTATACATATGGTCTAGCCTTGTTACATTTTGGTTATTTAATCATTAAACTAGTTATCATTGTATTTAATTTTCCTCTCTTTTGTTTGCGGGGATGGTGTCAATGTGAAAGGATACTTTTCATGGTCGTTACTAGACAATTTTAAATGGTCTGCTGGATACACAGTACGGTTTGGTTTGTTCTTTGTGGATTTCAATGACGGGCTAAAAAGGCATTCAAAACTGTCAGCATGATGGTTCAAAAATTTCTTGAAAGGGTGGAAAGAAGTCCGATTGCAATTATTGTTCGTGACATTAGACATTTAAGCACATCATTTCCCCCTTTTAATATTTGTATTCCTTCAATAATATGAATTTTATTTTTGTCTACGGACAAAAATAAATGTATGTTTTGTACCAAAAGATCAATAATAAATGTCTATTGGTGATCAAAATTTTAACTTCCTTGCAGTAAACTTATCAGTCTGTGTATAATACAAATATGAGATAATTATTTCAACCTATGACATTCAAAATCCAAAGAAAAGTAGCATGAAAGTCAGATTTAGATCATAAATAGAATAATGCTTGGATTCTTCCTTAAGGGATGCGCTCATTCACCGACTTACTTATAACGTATATATGTTTGTATGAAAAAACTCCACGTAGCATACTCACAACCCTACGTCCTAGGTGTGTACACGAAAGCTCCTATTTCTCCGAATATAGCTCACAAGGGCTCAATTTTAAGATTTGAATGTAATCCATTCACAACTTAAAGAACGTATAGCGCATTGACCGCTTCTTATTGAAATATAGGGCCAGGGAAAGCTTTCCAAGTATATCCCCTTCTTTATTGTCCAACATTTTAGGTTAATATGCATGGAAGCGTTTATAAGAATCGAATCAGATGGCATAGCTTTCAAATTAATATCACTAATTCCTCAGTCCTTTTGTTATTTCATGGTTTCTACATGATTTATATAAATGCCCGAAACAAAAATACGAACTTAACAATGGCACTCCAAGGCAATACTATCCTCTTCAGCTTGCTACTAGTTCTTGGCTGTGCAGTGACAAGTAGTAGAGCTATCAATCAAAGCCATTTTGGTACTACATGTGACACTGGTGTCCTGAAACGAAGCAGTTTTCCAGCCGGTTTCATTTTCGGGGCAGCTTCAGCGGCCTACCAGGTAGTACTTGACTTTGGCTTTTTCGCTAAGGTTATGGTCAGATGACAAGCATGGTTTTGATTTATATTTTGTGTGCGCGCACGTGTGTTGAATTTAGTATGAAGGTGCTGCAAATGAAGATGGTAGAGGACCAAGTATATGGGATGCATTCACTCACAAATATCCAGGTTTTCTTCTTTCTTCAATTATCAAAAGGATATTGAATTTCTTTTAGCGCTGTTGAAGACTTTAAATCCAAACCTTGTGATTAGGTAATTGATGGTCAATAAGCTTAATTTGGTTCTTGGTTGCTAGCTCTTAGCTCGTATTCACAACGTTCGCACGGATAAAGAAATGCGATATGCAAACAAATTAAACATTGACGTTAGACATACTAAAATAGCTTAAACAAAATTATCAGTAAATACCGTGTTAGTTGAAAAACTACAATAATATTTCAAAAGGGCAATATATTTATTGATTTATTTTTAATTCTACATTTTGACGGTCTATTTCCAATACTTATATGTTTTAATGGGAAACAAAATAGGTAGGATAGCAGATGGCAGCAATGGTGATGTGGCTACTGATCAATATCATCGTTACAAGGTACAATTAATTAAGCCCACACCATATATATATATATATGAAATCATGTACAAAGAACAAGAAGGTTTCTTTTTTATATGCCTATACTTTCTTATTTTTTTTATTGGATTCTCTAACTTCCTTGTTGTTATAGGAAGATGTTCAGATTATGAAGGAAATGGGATTTGATGCTTACAGATTCTCAATCTCATGGACTAGGTTGTTACCAAGTAAGACGATTCATAAAACTATGTGTGAGATAAATATATATATTTTTTTAATTTTGATTAGTTCTTTGTAATTCCTACATTGCCTTGAATTTTCAATACCTGAAAAATTATAAATGAAATTGATTATGAGAGAGGGGATCGTTGATCCCATACATAATATAGATAGGTTATTAATATTTTTCCTTATTTTTCATTGATGTGTATTATAGTAGATTTTTTCAATGTGCCGAGAACATGACTGATACACCAAGGGTTATAACATAAATGGTTGAATACTTAAAAAGAGTTCAATCACTTATATTATGGCACTTGCTATATGAACCGTGTTGCTGGACATGAATTTTTTTTTCTCCTATCAGAGGTGGGAGAATTAACGCTTCTCGCCAACTACAATCCCTTGCTTAATGATTTTTCATATCATACATGTTGAATGATTTTTTTATGCCATGTGTTTAATTGATGCTTTAACATGTTTGTCCATACTTTAACTTGGATCACATTGATCAGATGGAAAGTTAAGTGGCGGTGTGAACAAAGAAGGAATCAGATATTACAACAACCTTATCAAAGAGCTTCAAGCCAATGGTTATGCACCCGACTCCTATGACTAATAGATAGGATAATGTTAGGGAGATTAATTTTTTAAACTAAATTTTGTAAATCGTATGATGTGTATTGATGATTGAATTATTACTTAAGCGTCGATTAACGTGCTTATTTTCTATTGATGACACATTATATGATTTGCAAATTTGATTTACCTAACATTACTCTACTATTATGCGTCCTTAATGAAAAAATTAATAAAGAAATCAGCTATTGATGTTCATTTTCTTTTTTCAATATATTAATTGGTGAATGCAGGTCTAAAGCCCTTTGTCACAATTTTTCACTGGGATGCTCCCCAAGCACTGCAGGATGAATATGGTGGTTTTGTAAGCCCTCGAATTGTGTAAGTGAAAGTTAGTCTATTCCCGTTGCATATCGAACCAAAACATTATCACTTTTTGGTAAGACTTGCAAATATACGCTCGACAATAAAGCCTTGCTATAATACATCTTAGAGATTCACAAGTTGTGCTGTGTGTGGATCGTGTTGTTAAGAATACGAATAATATATCCCTAGAAAATATTTGTATAAGAATGTAACAAAAAGCTTGCTCCAAATTTTATGTTTTTCTTTTTGTTTTCATTCTCCTCCTAATATACAATATACAGGGAACATTTTCGGGACTTTGCAGACTTATGCTTTAGGGAATTTGGTGACAAAGTTAAGCATTGGATCACGCTAAACGAGCCGTGGAGCTATACTACTCATGGTTATGTGGAAGGAAAGTTTCCACCAAGTAGAAAATCAGGGACTGAGCCATATTTGGTGGCACACAACCTACTTCTATCTCATGCAGCTGCTGTAAAGTTGTATAGAGAAAAGTATCAGGTCATTCATAGAAATCTCTAATGCATTACTATAATCTAATTATATATATAGATGTTTATGTCAAAAATATATTTATTATTTGCAAATGCTCAAATAATAATTTGTAACGTGTACAGGCATCACAGAAGGGCATAATAGGAATAACGTTAATATCACATTGGTTTGTGCCATTTTCTAACTCAAAGCAGGACAAAGATGCCGCACAAAGAGCATTGGAGTTTATGTTTGGATGGTATAATTATGTACATTTAAAGGATAAATATATATTTTTAAATATAACAATAAATTATACTGAAGTGGGGAATAAATTGGTTTGAACTCATCGTCAATGAGATTCAAATTTAAGATCTTTCGTTTATATAATTAATGTAGGTTACAAATTTCCTTTTAAAATAGAGAACTTTAACAAAAAACTTTAGATACTGTTCACTTTAACGAAAAACCACATTTTTACACTAAAAAGTCAATTCTAGTACTATTCACTTTGCTCTTTATTTTGTTCTTATTGTTAAAACTTAAAATTTTCAAACTCTTTTCATTAGCTTTCCTTTTAAAATATAGGTTTATGGATCCCGTGATGCATGGTCACTATCCGCATAGTATGCGATCTCTCGTCCAAAATCGATTACCCAAGTTCACCAAAGAACAATCCAAGATGCTAAAAGGTTCATTTGATTTTCTTGGAGTAAATTACTACACAGCATATTATGCAGCCAATGCACCTCCTCCTAATGCCAGAAACCCAAACTACACGACGGACTATCGTGCCAATCTCTTAAGTAAGTAGAAAACTAACAACTTTGGCTGACGATGTTGCCTTTCTTTCTTTATTATATATACACTCACAAGGCTTTGAACTTGTATATTGCTGCAGCTAAGCGTAATGGGGTTCCAATTGGTCCAGAGGTATGTACTGTGTGAGCCTTGAGTGTGTATATATACCTTAAACTAGTATAGTAGTATACATAGTTTCCGCAATTATGTTGATCAAGTTTCACTAAGTTTCACCCCTTGATATTTATTTATAGTGAAATTGCTGAAGTTTCACCCTCCTGATATTGCAGACTCCTTCAGATTGGCTTCATGTTTATCCAAGAGGAATTCGAGAGCTATTGCTTTACATCAAGAGAACGTATAAGGATCCACTAATTTACATCACTGAAAATGGTAATTTGTGGCTTTTAATTGAGTCACTTTGTGTTATCAGATGTTGTCCAATATGTACTAGACTTACTAGATATTAGAAATTACGTAACAATACCACCTATCATTGTAGGAATTGATGAGTCGAACGATCCCAAATTACCACTTAAGGATGCTCTAGTTGATAATCAAAGAATTGACTATTATGATCGTCATTTTGATTATCTTCATACTGCGATATTCAAGTAAGCTTATAACAAAAACAAGATTTCATTCTATTACTTGATGACTAAATAATTTCGCTGATATATATGGTTGTATCTGATTCATATTCATATTTTCGAGCAGGGATGGCGTTAATGTGAAGGGATTTTTTGCATGGTCATTGTTTGACAACTTTGAGTGGGAGTTGGGTTATACTGTAAGGTTTGGCATCAACTATGTGGATTTCAAAGATGGGATGAAAAGATATTCCAAACTCTCAGCTTGCTGGTTCAAGAATTTTCTTAAAAAATAAAGTCATTTGAAGTGGATGAATTGCATTTTTTTTCCTTCCTAGCACGTCATAAGTCAAAAGGAAATGCACATGGTGAAAATGTGAATTTCTAGGGGATTATATCCATCATGTGTTGGGTAATAATCAACAATCAATGACAAATGTATATATATAACAAATGTATATATAGAAATAAATAAAAGATGTACCTGTGCTTTGCTGCGAAGTTTGAAACATTGTCGAAGGTGTAGAAAGGCTTGAAAATATATGTGCCAAAGAGTAGTGTGTATATACATATATTCAATAAAATTTCCATCTACATCAAAATAACCTTCTTCCCTCTCCTTGTTCAAGTTGAAAGTTTCTGTTCGAATCCCATCCTCGACAAAGTCCTCGTAATTCTGCCAAAAGATACCCCCAATCATTGGCTATCGTTTCCATTGATCCAAGTAGCAGAAGCATCCGGCAATCTTCTCGTCTGAAAAAATTCCTGCCAATTTAGAAAAGAACCATTCCAAATTACAGATGTACTCTATTAATTTAACCAAGAGCATGCATGGCACCGCTACTATTAAAAGAGCAACTTATAAAGACAAGTTTCTACATTCCGTTGTTAAATTGCTACCAAGAACATGTATGGAAATTTTAAAATGACCAGAAAGATGATGTTTATATGCGCACTGAGAGGAAAAATCTTCTACAAGTGAAAAAAAAACGTATTTATATCAAACAGACCTATCGCTTCAAGCTTGAGCTCGCGCATCATCTGAAAAAGCCTCTTGTATCCATTCCAATTACTCTTCTATGGAGCATGTCCCTCTACTATTCTCCTCCAGAATCAACCATAATTGCCATCTACATTAACTGATTCAATACCCTTAGCTGCTTTTGTAGAATTTAATTAATTTCATGAGAGAACTATATATGAAAGAATTATATATTCTGTAAAGAATGCAACATATATGGAACATATAAAGCAAATGAGGAATCTGTATATGAAGTGTAATTGAGAGTTACAGTATATAAATGAGTAACATATACAGTGTTGTACTGGATAAGGGTGTATAAATATATGGAATATATAAGGTAAGCTGGAAATGGAATTTGTTATTCTAGAATCAATGGTATCTGCAATTTTAGAATCATTGTTAATTTGTGGATTTATTCATGCAGGGTGTTTCCGTTTTTAGAAAGTATCCGTAGATGTTTTTCTATTTGTTTAGTTTATGAATCAGAATGTGAGAATTGATCGGTTCATTTTGTGTAAGACTACAGCTGCAAGATTGGTAATTTTTTTTTTTTTTTTTGTACAAATGAATATAGTATAATACTTTAAATGCACGAATTATCAAGTCATTTTATGTATGACTGACAATATGAACAATATGAAAATGGAAGAATGCTTACTCCCTTTCGGGGAACGATGTAACGCATGTGGTTGCACGTCTAATTCTGTAATCCAAATGTGCAATCTTGAAGCAGCAAGAGTATCAATAAAAGATCTTATGTAAGGAAGGTTAGAAGCCATACTGAAATGGGGCTCAAGCCGAATCCCTAACCGTGTATTTCTGTTACCCGGAAAATTGTATCTCCCTCACCTTCTGAAGTTACTTAGCTGGTGCACATAAACCATCTCTTCTGTCCTCAATAGTATTAAATTCATTAATGAAAGTGGTGGTTAATCCATCAGCTCTAATGGCCATATTATATATAAAAAAAAAGGGCAGAAGCTTTTGAGCCCAAGTACGTTCAAAGAAATTAAGAAGTAAATTTTCATTCACAGCATCCCATACTATAACTTGCTCCTTGAATCTATTGATAACAGAGTGAAGCCTTGAGTTTGTAGTAGCACAAGATTTTTCGTTTTGTATTGATCTCCTTGTTTATCTTCCTTCGAGTTATTCTATCAATGCCCTTTGTTATACCTCAACTTTAGTGTTTTGATATATTTCCATCATATTTCGTTTCTTGTAGGCTGCCCGGCATGCTTGAGGAACTTCCTAAATCAAAAGAGCCAGTGAATTCGCCTTCGCAGCTAATTTGCCCCTATCCATAGGCAAGAGCATTGATCCCAACACAAAAGCAAAGACTTGTAATCATACCAAAAATATGCGCGTACCTTTCTGCATAGCGAGGAAGATAGTGATAGTGATGAAGCACTCTGATTCTGCTATTTAGCATCTTGTTGGCACTGTGAATTCCTGTAAGATGAGCAGCCACTGCACACAACCCTGGTTGATAATCGACTGCAACTACGTGATAACGATGGTCGTGACTTGTGAATACTTGATTTCAACCGTGTTATTTCCTCAAGACTTTGTCTGCTTATCTTGAGGATCAAGTTTATTTTTATTTTTCTCGTAGTATTCTATCTTTTTTCCTATAGTTGTTTTGTTGAGAATGAGTGCCACAATGATGGGAGGAGGGACCTTGCATGGCTTATAAGAGGTTGGGCTACTCCTCAGATTGTCAATTGGTTTTATAGTGGAACCTCAACTTTCTTCATGGTATCAGAGCAGGTTATCCCACGTGTGAAGTCGAACAGCCACACGCATCGAGTGATGTAGAGCACATGTGGCCATTGAACTTTCCACATGGAACAATTGCTACAAAGAAAGTGAAAGTTCCACTAAAAAATCAATTAGCTATATGGAAAGTAGTCATATTAATCAAAAAAACCATGAAAGAACCCTACCTTCATCCATGTAATCTCAAAAAAGTTAATTGATATTAACCTCCACATCACGAAAGAAGTTATTGGCATTTGGAATCTTGGATTTTGGCCTAGGTTTTACGGACACCTTGACAAATGCTGTCTGTCTACTTTCTAGTTAGAAATCGATTTAGAGCAAGAGATGCTTTAAGGTTAATTTGATTCTGTCGGACTAGAATACCATACGCAATATTCATTTGCACCCATCTTAATGCTACAAACACAAGCTACCTGACATACACGTACGTACACATCAACTAACTTTCGAATTCCCTCCCATTACTTGAAAAAAAAAAAGTTGTGTGACGATTACAACTATAGTTATATACAAATAAACTTTCGATCAACTTTTTAAATGACACCTGATAGGATTTTTACCACCTACAAAAATAGAGATAAAAACACATGAAATACTTGCAAGAATATAAGGATGTTATAGCATAGATGCTTATGTAAGGTCGTTCTCTTCAAAGACTATTTGGATAATTTATGTAGAAATAATTCCTAATTAAATACTTAGAGTTAAAAATTGAGAAAATAGATTCTGAAATTAGGTAATATTAAAAACGAATTTTAATTAAAAACTAATATGACAAAAGAAAAGAGTTTTAAATACCAATTTATGAAAGCACTAGGATTCCACCATCACCTAGCAATCCTATGTACTTTTACCAATTACCTATAATCTACACATGCCACTTTGAAGGTTAGATTTTCCTAATTTATATTCTACTTGGAACCTCCAACATAGAACGTATATCTAACATACAACTCGTCCGGACGTTCAAATCAAATCTGACCATGAAATACTCATTATGCTTTATGAAAACCCCAACACTTAAGACGCAGTGTTCATCTTAAGTGAAATTATAATTATTAATCATAATAAGCCAACGTCAATTTCAGGAAACCTTTCGACCAAAACTGCTTCAAATTACTTTTCTAAATATCCTAATGGTGATAAGACATTAAGACAATTATAACTGTTTATTCATTTAGCACAATAGAAGTAATTTTTATTTTTCTAATACAGTAATACCAAACTAGTTTTAAATTTTCCATGAATAAGCATATGATAAAAATATTTTTTCAAAAAACGCTTATAAGTGGCTGGCATTAATATTTAAAAAGAGATAAAGAAGAAGCTGTATTCGATCAAACGATATGAAAAAAATGGCTACAGAAAGGAGAGGAGAGATGTGCTTTATACAAAATATAAAGCTGTGTCATCATCCTAGGATTGTGACACCTGTCATCATCTAGAGCATTAAACCTATGCGCATGGTACTGCTAACAGCCAGACCGTTGTTGCCGGCGACCGGCACACTTGGTCATAACTCGCCGTCCGCGATTCCCCACTCAATTAATAAATTTGTTTGAAAGTTGAAAACCACATGCCGTTGTTATGGAATCACAACGTTTCGGCCGGTGACTCGGTCGCTCGCCATAGAACACAAGGAGAATATCACAAGCAACCCAAAAATGTTAACCACAAACCTCAAAGTATCAACCAGATATCTTCTTGTTTTGATCAACGATTCTGTAATTAGCCATCATTTTTTAATCTTTAATTTAGTCCCTAAGTTTAAGGACCATACCATAGGAATCTCAATTGGAACCAATATTCCTTTACCCAAATATTTTCTTTGAGACCCTATAGAGGTTATCAAAAGTGGTGGTGTAGGCCTTATTTTAAGGTCTTTCATTGGAAATGTTCTTCCATATATGTTGCAGTTAAATGTACCTGCGGACAAAATATTAACAACACATCAACAACCATATCATTCAAATGTTAACAATTGTAAATTCACATAATCAACGATGTCAATAATATCTTACAGCATATAGCCCGATATCAACAATATATATGTGTGTGTGTGTGTGTGTGTGTAATGGAAGAGACCGCTAGTAGAAACAAGCTATTGCTGTGGTGATTAGGTGGATAAATTTTTCATTATGACAAAAACATAGGTGGTACATCACGTGTTTTTATGTAAGTGGTGGAAAATTTTATTTTTTAAGTTAATAACTTTTTAACACACAAATCCTCATATTTGTATAGTAATACGTGATGTACCATCCATGTACTGATCACACTGAAAAATCTCTCGATCAGGTGACACCGAAAATGTGAGTTGTGAAAAAGTTATTCCTAGTCACGTTTTTGTATCAGTATACCAACTGCCACTCTAAGAATATTCTCGTCACTAGTTGCTCACTGTTGCTCTCTTTTCTACTGATATATTAGCCTGCAGTCTTTTTCTATGTCTTTGTTTCGTTGTATTCTTGTCAATATATATTTGCTTGAGCTGTCTATAAATGCCTCCTGGTAGCTGAAGGTGCATAGCTTATTGTTAACCAAAATCAATCATGGCATCCAGATCTAGAGGCTCTATTCTTATACAGCTTATAGGTTTACTGGTAATTGTCCTTGCCTCAATGGTGAAGAGTAGTAGAGTTACAATACCTAGAGTAAGTACAGATCTGTACGACACTACTTCCCTCAACCGGAGCAGTTTTCCTATAGGTTTCTTATTTGGAACAGCTTCAGCCGCTTACCAGGTAAAGTACTTTGCTGCATAAATTTTCAAATTTTGCGTGTAAATTAAAGGAAATAGTGTGTTCTCCATGTATTTTAGATTGTGTGTCGTCGTAAATATGCTGATATATTGTCACACAACGACTGATCAACATGATTTTTAACTGAATGTATGGTCTTGATTAATATTACAATATAAGCTTTTGTAGCAACATACGTAAGTCTTGCAACTAAATATTCTTAACATATGATTTTGTCTTTATTATTTTGTGATGCATTTACCCACCTGTATATGTAACTCTGCGTAAATTTCAGTATGAAGGTGCTGCGAGTGAAGATGGTAGAGGTCCAAGTATATGGGATACATACGTTCATAAATACCCAGGTCAGTTTTAATTTCTTGTTCTTCTTTTAGCTCAAATTTAGTGGCTCCCTGGGATGCAAAGAAAATTATAAAAAAAAAAAAATCAACATTTAAGTACTAATCCAATCATCATTAATCAGGTCATAATTTACAAAATTTGATCTAAATAGTTAGTCTTCCTAACATTATCTTTTTTTTACATTCTTTTTACGAAATTGAGTGGAATCAAATTTTAAAATTTCATGAGAGAAATGCAATTAACACTTGAAATATTGGCGAAATTATCAGAGGTCGTTTGGTAGCTAGCATCCATAGTTGTTGTGGCATGATTGATTTAATAATATGCCCCGAAGAGCTCAAACCATACTTATCATTGTTGCCGGCCGACACGGTTTTATAGACGAGTGACGAATACTTTGGAATTGCATATTAAATCATATAGTATTCTGTTAGAGTAGTCCAAATGGCTAGCTCCCATTGAACAAATTATTTTTTCTTGCTTTTTGTCAATATGTTGTGACAAATTAAGGTAACCCAAGTTATAAGGTCTAAATAGATCATGCTCCAATATGATTTGCAACCTACCCTCCCAAATTAAGGTAACCCAAATTATTTTTTCTTGCTTTCTGTCAGTGTGGTGTTGAATCAAAATGGATCATGCTCCAATATGATTTGCAACCTACCTGTCCATAATGGAGGATTAACTACAATACTTACATATATTTAATTCAATCACCATCTGACAGCCAGATATACTTCATAAAATATATGTATTTAATACAATCACTATTTAGCTGTCGAGATGATTATATTAAATACATGTAAATATTGTGACAAAATTCTCAACAATGGTTAGGATTTTCCTTCTAGTTAACATTCTCAAAGTTTAGAATTTTATTATGCAGTAAATTACTTTAATGTCCTATTTAATTATAAGGTTTGCACTACTAGACCAGGCGTTGACGTTTGTGTATTTTGCTAACCTGATTGAATAAAATATTTTATGAATAGGCTACTCTACTCGGCATGATTTTAAAACCATACTTGCATTCAGTTTTGAACTATAAGAGCCAAATTAAAAAAACCTATAAGAGAGATTAGAATCACCACACACATAGACCAGAAAATATGATTTGGATTTTTTTCTAGTTACAGATTTTTCCCAGTGACAATGAGCAGTTAACCTAAAAAGAGTGAAATTCTTGTAATTTAACTGATAAATAATTTTGCACGTATTCTTAATATAATATTTGAATATGCAAGTTATTATGGTGAATTGCAGGTAAGGTAAAAGATGGTAGCAATGGAGATGTTGCAGTAGATTCATATCATCGCTACAAGGTACAAGAGCATATAACTAATTGAATAAAAATATATATGCGATATATGTGGGTGTATTTCAATAATTAATTGTGAGACAATAATTTTAATGGAAAACGTATGACATCATTCTTTGATTCCTAATTCCATATTTTTTCAGGAAGATGTGGGGATTATGAAGGAAATGGGTTTGGATGCTTATAGATTTTCTATCTCATGGTCCAGAGTGCTACCACGTAAGTTTAATGACATATCTCATGGCCCTTATATTTGTGCTATATGTCCATAGGACCATAGATCTTTATTTATCTTCCACACTCAACTTTTAATTTCAGCTGTCAGATCGATAATTGAATAATATTAAAGGATAAAAATTAACTGAGTGTGTGAAAGATAAAAAAAGGGTATAGTAAATTACACCACCCTTAAATTAAATCTATTAGTGATGATTTTCTATATTTTTCAGATGGGAAAATAAGTGGAGGTGTGAACAAGAAGGGGATAGAATACTACAACAATCTCATCAATGAACTCCTTGCCAATGGTAATTTTTAATTAAATACTGAATACTACAGGTATCGTTGAATACTCAAAAAAAGTAAATGGTAGTTTAATACTATTTTTCTATTAACGAATGACTGCAGATATAAAGCCCTTTGTAACACTCTTCCATTGGGATCTTCCCCAAACCTTGCAAGATGACTATGGTGGTTTCCTAAGTCCTCAAATTGTGTAAGTGAATAATGTTATGTTACAATACAACCTTCTGCTTTTCGCATCCAATATTTATCCATGAATGACTACATATGAATGCAGGAAGCATTTTCAGGACTATGCAGGGCTTTGTTATAAAGAATTTGGTGATCGAGTAAAGCATTGGATCACCTTGAATGAGCCATTGGCATATAGTGTGGCTGGTTATGCCACTGGAGATTTGGCACCTGGACGATGTTCCGATTCGCTAAAACGCAACTGCACAGGTGGAGATTCAGGGGTTGAGCCATATTTGGTCACACACAACCAGCTTCTTGCTCATGCTGCTGCTGTTAAATTATACAAGGAAAAATATCAGGTGATATCTAAGAGTTACAGATCACTTTCGATATAGTTACAGCGAGACTAACAAAATGTTGTGACATGTGCAGACATTTCAAAAGGGATTGATAGGGGTGACATTGGTTTCCCTAGGTGTGGTGCCATTTTCTGAGTCAAAGAAAGACAAAGAGGCTGCAGTTAAAGTCCTGGATTTTACATTGGGATGGTTTATGGACCCAATGTCAAATGGTGACTACCCTTATAGCATGCAATCTATTGTTGGAAACAGATTGCCTAAATTCAGCAAGGAGCAGTCTAAATTGCTAAAAGGATCATATGATTTTATCGGATTGAACTATTATTTTTCCAAATATGTATCTGATGCACCCCAACTAGCTGTTAGCAATGCAAGCTACTTAACAGACTTTCCCGCTTCGATGTCAGGTACGAATGATATAAACTTAAAGTTATCATTTAGTTATATTATTCGTATTCTGACACAATTACTGTTGGTGGTTAAAAAACTTGAACGTATAAGGCCTTTCTCGGTGGACCTGAAAATTTGAATTCGATTCTTATAAAACTGGAATCAAACTCACAAAGTGAGCCTAAAAATTTGACTTTAATTGCTGAGTGTAATATGTGGTCCTCTTGAGTTTTATTCTTATATAATAATGAGCCACAAAACTATTAAACTCACGCTAACAATAGTGTGTCATTATAATTTAGGATCGAACTCACTCCATGAAAGTAAGTGGATTTCACGTGTACTCCAGTTGATGTGCATGTTTGAAACCATGCATGCACATCAGTTGGTATCTAAAATATCTTAACGAACAGAGGATTTGAAGAAAATTAAAACTGCAGCCTGTAACTCTAAACATAATTAATGAAGGAAGAAGAGCTGTAGAGAGAAAAGGTTTTTGTATTGCGGCATATTCGATTGGTAACAATTGAGCTTGCTTAGCTCTCAAGCTATCTCATTAACCTCCTAACAAACTCAGTTGTTCCCTCACAGCTCGCTAACTTATTTTTCTGACTTGGACCTTATTTAATAAAACGTACCCAATATATATGTGTTATATTGCTGCCTAAGCTTAGAGTAACCCTGACCGTTTGTTTTGCCAGATGAGCGTAATGGAATTCCCATTGGGCCAAAGGTGAGTATCAGATTGATAAAGTCTTATAATTTCCTTTTAAACATACTTCAAGTAATAATTAATATGATTAATAATCTGATCCAATGGATGATAGCTAGAGGATTTAGAAATTTAATCCTATATATAGTGAATGATTACTATCACGACCTCCCAATTTACATCAAGTAATTGATCTTGCAGGCTGCTTCACTCTATATTTATCCGAAAGGCATTAGAGATGTTTTGCTCTATACGAAGAAAAAATATCATAATCCGCTTATTTACATCACTGAGAATGGTAATTATTTTCTACATGACTACATATTTGACTCATTTGGAAGTGTTTTTACAAGGACTGAAACCGTTTTTAGAGAAAATATTTTGGGTTTCAAAAGCACTTGAAGTGCTTCCTAGGTGTTTCTTGCAATTCACTTGCATTTTTGCTAAAAATTGATACCAAAGAAATTTCACCAAAAACGCTTTTAGTCATTTTAAAAGCATTTATATTTTTTGAAATGACGGAATTGTTTTTATTGATGTGGTTAAGCTATAATAGTTCATATATAGAGTTTAAGGCTTTGTATTTGTTTCCCCCTTGTATTGTAGGCGTGAATGAGTTTAATGATCCTAATCTGTCGCTTGAGGACGCTCTTCTTGACAACCAAAGAGTTGACTATCACTTTCGCCATCTTTATTACCTTAGAGAAGCAATCAAGTGAGTATTTTTTTTTTTTTCCTTTTTAACTTTTACGTACCATATTCACTGATTTTGTTCGACTTTCTCTTTTTGTGAGAGAGTTGTTCTAATAATATCGGTGATCAGTATATAGTACAATAGTACGGTGTTATTATGTCCACCCACCTATCATATTTTCTCACTTACATTACATATTGAGTGGAAAATATGATACTTAGTTGGGTTAGCACCGAGAAGAATATGCATGTGGAATGAGTTAAAATGAGTATTATGCATAAAGAGAAATTAAAAGGTGTGTCAGAAAATAATAAGAGAGTGCATATGCAGTGATATGATTATATTGCCTCTAAGTTCAATACTAGTATTCAACGTTTAAACTTGAAGAGGGCACATGAGTACATTTACCATTTTAGTTGTCAAAGACAGTTTTCTTAATAATAGTATGTACATTATAGATCGATATATAAATTAGATATCTAATCTTTATTTTCTATTTTATTTTTTTATTTTATTTTTTGCAGAGATGGTGTCAATGTGAAAGGGTACTTTGCATGGTCACTATTGGACAATTTCGAATGGACTATGGGTTACACTGTTCGATTTGGTATCAACTTTGTTGATTATAATGATGGGTTGAAAAGATACCCTAAGCTTTCTGCATATTGGTTCAAAAATTTTCTCAAAAAGTAAAGACATAATTTATGAGTGGCTCAAAATATCGACAATAAAAAAAGCAGATATTTCTTTCCTCTATGTTTAGAGGTTCTTTCAATAGTTGGAGTGTTTTATACATGATAATGGGATCTAAATATTTAACGAGTGACGAACGTTCTAAATGTTTTATATATTTTATTTCTAAGAATAAATTGTAACAATGGTCCCTTAATTTTAACTCAATTGGAGTAACGGTTTCTCAACTAAAAATCTATTACCATTGATCCCTTAACTCATTAAAACGTGAAACTATGGTCCCTCCACTAAAAATTCATTACCATTGGTCCCTTAACCTTAATCCAACTGGAGAAATAGTCTCTTAACTTTAACTCAATTGGAGCAATGGTCCCTCAGCTTTAACCCAATTGTAGCAATGGTTCTTCCAACATAATTCATTTTGACAAAATTTTGACGAAGTTGACAGTGGCGGAGCCAGGATTTATTGTGAGGAGAGGCCTCACACAAGTATAAAACAAAACTAAACCAATAGTGATTATAAACTTACTAATGCAAAACATCATAACATATATCCAAATAATTATGAGAACTTTAACGAAAAGCTCCCAGTACTGTTCACTTTAACGAAAAACCATATTTTTACATTAAAAAGTCAATCTTGGTACCATTCACTTTACCCTTTATATTTTATCTTTTTCGTTAAAACTCAAAGTTTTCAAACCATTTTCATTAGTTTTCCTAATAATTAAGTAGTCAAAATTAACATATGCATAGATAATTTTATCTATTTATAGTAATTATAATTATTCTCGACGAATTTCGTATTTTGAAACCATTGCATGATGTCATCTATACTACTTGAAGTATAATTAAACTCAATAGAGAACATTACTAAAAATTTTGCAAACCCTAAACCTCAAGGAAGAGGTAGGATAGAATAGAAACAAATATTTTATAGAGAATAATAGAGTTTCACAAACCTTATTGTTCTTTATTCAATAAATTTGGGATTTGGAATGGCTAAATATATGAAATTCAAGAAGAATAGGGGGAATAGCTTGCCAGTGCATGAGTGAAAGACAATTTTTTTAATTAAAAGTGAATAATGGGTTTTAATTTAATCTCATTGGTTTGTGATAATGACCATTTGATATATTATACTTAATTTTGGGATGAGATTTGGATGAAAAGATAGATAAATGATTGGATTTTAATTTGTGTTAAGTGTTGAAAAGGGTTGCAAAGCAATAGATAGGCATAATACTAATCTTGTTTTTTAAAGTTAGGGTAGGCCTAAGACTACTCTAGTGACCTAGTCCTCATGTGCCTCTGCTAGTGGAAGTTGATGAAAATAACTATTGCTACACGTTTGGATAAGTTGAGGAACCCCAATTGTAGCAATGGTCCTTCCAACATAACTTATGTTGCCAAAATTCTAACGAAATTGACGAAATGGCTATAGCCACACATTTTGATCAGTTAAAAGACCAATGATAATTGATTTTTAGTTGAGGGACCATTGCTCCAATTTACTCTATTTCTAAACATAAACATTTTCAAGAGACTAATAAATTTGAAAATAAAAACTATGTATATTTTTTTTCAAAAAAATAGAAGCTATATATTGAAGTCTTAAAATAAGCCACTGCAAACTTGCAAAGATGGTAATTCCACTAAAATAATTGAGCTTTGATTGTTGTTGAAAGGATAAATACCAATACAAATTAACACATATATAAGTGCTGAATAGTCGCTATCTTGCCATGGTTTCCACTATATTATTCACTCTTCCTCGAGCTCTATCTCGAAGCAAGATCATCATCATCAGGATATCCCAGAATTTGTTATAGCTAGCAATTAGGGGAAAACTTTTTGCATGTGATTTTGGCTTTCATAATAAAATATATGAGAAGAATACAAAAATGAATTTTTGAAGAGCCAAAAGAATAGGACATATGCTGGTTTTATCTTGATGCATATGCTCTCTTTTTGTTCACCATCAGCACAAGACTAATTAATCATCTCCCACACACATATAAACTTTAGTGAGAGAAAAAGAATTATATATGTTCGAATTGTTGAGAGCATCCTACATTAGAGAATGGAGGTTTTGCACTAATGTGTATAATATCTTCTTAGTTGTTGAAAGTATTCATTAATTAGATAATAAAATCTTTGTATTAATGCTTAAAGATCTCGAATTAATTTATTTTGAGTTTAAATATTCATATCTTGATATGGTATACAAGCAAACTACCTACATGTCGAACTTAATATTTACTGAATATTGTTGGGTTTATACATCTTACCTCTCAAAATATATGTATGAGAGCCACCAAATAATAGTGAGATCCACACACATCATGCAATGGATGTTATATAGAATTATCATGCACATACAACAGTTTCTTCACTTATCCACCATATAAAATCATGTGGGGATCAAGATTTTACAAGACTAGCTAGTATATGCTTTCGATTTCAAATATACGGTGAAGTTCAATACTTTCTTTTGTGTCACCCTAAAAATGACATCTCCTTATGAAACCGAATGAGTACTACATAATACCAATAAATAGAACATTTGTAGCCATAGAAGGTAGGACCAACTTGAAAAATATGATACTTCAATTGTAACAAAAAGACAAATTGATGAGCTCGTAGTTTTGTCGAAAGGCGCTTGCATGGGCTCATGTTCACATGGATCTGGACCACATTGGCATAGTGTGTACAATTAAGCAACCATGGTCCATATATTGACTGATATGTTTCGACTTTGACAAGCTAACTCAACAGCTTTCACACATTATTGATCAGAGAAAGAGTAGCTGATACCAATCTATAAAATATTTGATATTTCTGTTGTTCTCAATGTTATGTTACTATTTTGTCGATATATATATTTCTTAATGTTGACATTGTACTAGCAACTGTAGATTGGGAAGTATCACACTTTTATTGGCTCCATAATAGCAAATGGAAGTATTGATAAACTTATATATTATATTTTCAGCTTTGATAAGAGTACACACTCATATAAAAAAATAAAATATATATATATATTATATATATATATACGCACACTCACTCACAATTTTATTTCTTAAACCATGGAGGTAATGCCTATTGCTACTGAACACGGTTCCAGCTTTCTACATTGCGTAATTGTGGGGAAAGCTCGCCAATATCATTGTCAGAAGTCATATGAGTTAAAACTATGCTAACAAAAAACAAAAGGAAAGAGAAAGAGTTATGGACCAAAAGCACACACTAGTTCATTGTTCAAATAGAGATACTATACGGAACTCCCTTTCCTGTAACCCCAGGTTGTGAAAAGGGTTTCAAAAGCTCATAAGGCACAACCCCAGCTCCATTTCGGTTCTTCAACTCACTACTGGCATTTCGATCATCGATTGTTCCTTCAAGCGCCAACAATCTCCCCTTAAACCGCTCAAACGCCGCCTTTATAACAGGCTCTTCAGCCCACGCCTGCTCCATCTTCTCTCCAATGTACTCTTCATCCGGTGAATGATTCGACAAAATGTCCAAAACAGCCATGATTGTTGTTGCTTGGATTTGTGTAGGAAAGCATTGCAAAAGTGCACTTTCAGGTTTTCTTACGAAGTTTTTCCAATCCTCTTCTGAGGGGTCCTCAGTGGGCATATTGGTCCTTGCAATTGTTGGCCTGTTAGGAAAATAACCTGCATAGGCATATTGGCCAAAGTTGACAGCTGCATGGTGACCAGATGCAACCCAAACCATTGTTGTGATGATGCCCATTAGGTCTTCCGGAGTGTTGAGTTCTGGCCACCATGGCTCATCTTTTTTGTCTGCATGGCCAACTGTTTTAATTTCTGTCCACCATGCTTGGAGCTCTTGATCAGTCTGGACAATGCTGGAGTCTGGGTAGTAGTGGTTTACATAGTCAGTGACCCATTGTTTAATGGCATCCCATAAGAGGAGTCCATCATTGGCAAAAGGGTAATCTTCAATTGTTAGCCTTAGTCCATGTGGAGCAGTTGGGTCCTCAACAGCCATGCCCCTAGCAATTACAAATTAAATATCGTCACTAACATGTTAGTTAAACAGTACCTTTAGAAGAAAATTAGATAATTTGTTCTATTATCATGTGAGGAAGCTCACAAGAAAATATGTCAATAATCACTTATATTAGTTCCACAAATGGATTGACATATGAACCACTAATAGACCTTTCATCTACTTCATTAAGTCATCCTGGTATCACGAAACTACGTGCAGGTTAGGCATGTTTAGTTGTCAAACTATCAATCTATCAAACTGTCAATTTAAAACGTCCATTCAATCAAGAGTCCACATAATCAGTGTCCAAATACTTGTTATTATGTTAATTATATCATAACATGTTAGACTCTTTAACAAGAGACGTTTCCTTAACATTGTGTATCTACACAGCCAGATAAGAGTACATACCTTCTAATAAGGTCAGCTGGGAGTGCCTCTTGGTCAAACCGCCATTCCTTCCCATAGGCAACAGAGCAAAGCTCAAGGGAGTACTTTCCAGGCGAAAATGAGGTTTCGATGATACCACCGGCATTGATGAGTGATTCGCGAGCAAGAGAATTAATCTCCATGGTGTATCTGAAATGGGGATGTAACAATCTATAGATTGGGTGCATGACACTCAGTTGGCGATTTGTGGCGATTATGTAGGGTTCTGTGGCACAATGTGTTCGTAGCCTGCAAAGCAACGAGAGATACTATTAATCGGTTCCCCTAGAATATTGGATGAATAAAAATATTTCGACTACATTATTTGTATCACCTTTTAAATCACTAGTGTAAGAATGTGATATTTTAAAATCACTAGTGTAAGAATGTGATATTTTATGTAACATTAATTTTATTTATTTCTTACCAATGACTAACAAGCTGATGATAACCAGAATCGTGGGCAAGGACATGAGCTTTAGCAAGCCTCCAGAGCCAGACATCCGTGGCGTTCCACGCCGGTTGGAAAACTTGCTTCCATTGTGGCTTTCCGTCCATCGGTGGTCTTGTTAGCTCAATGACCAGTGGCCTGAGTGTACCTTCAGGGGTAAGAAAAAACAAAGTCCTCGATCCATATAGTGTGGTGCCTTCGAGCTTTCTTACTTTGCTCACATAGGGTAGAAACAAATCATGGTAATCTAAAATAAACAACTTCTTTTCTTTTATGGCCTGCATCCATATATCAAATCCATTTAAACGATATAACGTGTCAGACTTCGAACAAGAACATATATTATTCTCTTGTAAATAATATTATGATATATCTACCTCAGTAATTGTTGCGAAACCTTTTATCTCTTGCTCAATTATTTCTTTGGTTATAGCTGATTCAGGCGGGCCATAGATCTTTGGGTCTAGTTCACTCTTCAGTGGCCATTCCTGCAATTATATTTTATTTATTATTTTCATATTTTCTTTTTTGGAATTCTATTTTTGACAATATGGACGAGCATAAGAAATAAACTTAATGCTTAGTAGTGTTACTACACAGAGATAAGTAATTCATACCGTCACCAATTTGATGCTGTAAGGGTTGAGACCTGCAAGAGTCTGCCTAGCAAACTCGTCGTCCCTAAACCAAAAGAATTTGTCCCCTAAATATAAGCCCAACGAAGAAAGTTCAGTTAGTTAGATATTGTGAGAAAGTTATGCATACAATGATGCAAATACAAACATAAATGCCACTTAGTACTACAATCTAGTGATATTCCTCTTCATTTATAGGTGAGATGTCTTAGGTTTGATTCTCACCAAAGGTGAATTTGAACAACATTATTGGTAATCCATTGTGAGGCTTAGCCCACTTCCTCACCCATGAATACAAACAATTCAAAAAAAAAAAATTACACACAAATAAATGGAGAATATTTGATATTTTTACTTTTATATTTTTAGATTGTAGATGTGGACCACACACATATATATATATGCTTTTTTTTTTTTCTTCAACAGTCTACAACTATATAAGGAAAAAAGAACAATAGTCACAGAACAAGCGTGGCTTAATTTGTAGACTTTTTATCACGCTTTATATCCGCTATCTAACAACAACGACGTTGCTTAGTAATTGTTGCCTATTTTGTTGTAGTTTCACTTAACTAACAGTTGTGAGGCTCATTGTCTAATACACATATATTGGTACGTGAGAGGTTGAATTTGCTTACGATTCATTGTTTCTGGGGGTACAAAACGCAAAACGTCATCTCCAGAAGACATAACCTTGACTAGCATGGGAAGCAAGGCTTTGAGAACCCCTTGTTCCTTGAAGGGAGGCAACTGAATCCCCTCGTGGAAAAGTGAGTCTATGGCCGTGAAGTACTTGAACCCAAGTTCAGTGTCAGCGATCGCTATCTCCAGCGATGGTACCAATGCGTGCATCACAGAGTACAGTGTCTTTGCTGAAAATGTTAGCTGCTTTACTTCTGAGAAGGCTTCATCTCTAGGAACGTACCAATGTTTTCTGCTCCTTTTCTCGGACAATGAATCTATATATATAACCATTGATTAGTAACTTTAAGATAACATTTTAAAACAGTGTTCTCTTGTCATGCAATTATATATAGTACACAATTTTTTTTTTTTTAATTACTATTATTAAGGGAATGGAGAAGAGTTTGAAACAACTACATTAATTTAGAGAGGAAGTTCTAAACCTTGGACGTATGGGTAGAAGAAACACAACACCCTATCCACTAGGAGATTGGACCACATGCAATAATAGTACATGGTTAGCTAGCTATAATTTTGTCACCATGAAGTCAATTTTAATTTGAGTTTGTGCAATCAATCTAAATTAATAATCTGATAACATAACATGTTAGATTATAGTGAAAAAAACATGTCATGTTGTACCTGCGTCGCATGGTGGTCGTCCAGTTCTACAACGTCTGGGATACGGGAATTCTTTGCCACCAAGTACTCGTCTTTCTAGTCTTAAATTCTTATCAGGATCACCAAGATCGTTGTAAACATCGTAGTCATATATCCTCTCGAAGCTCTTCCGCTCTCCCTGCCATTGCCTCGCAAGGTCACGAGCTCCTCTTCTCTTAGCTTAGCCAACCCACTTGGTGTTTGAGATGGCAAGTATGACTGTTCCACACATGCACAAAATCGTGCACCAGTCGAAACGAAGGTCAAGATCAAACGGTTAAAAAAATGCATGTTGGGTTTTAATGAGTAATAACCAATAACAAGTAATCCTTATTTAAGTCTATTATTTCATTCTCCACGGAGCAAAATTGCAAACAGATTAAACCAACTAATTAAGTTGTAGGGTTTTTATTAGAAGCACAACAAAAGTTTTATTAAAAATTAATTGTTTTAGGGAGGGAACCGGATCCCCTCCAGATCCAATAAAACTGAGTCTGCTAAGCAATCGATCGGACCGTTGAAATTAGATCCAACGGCTACAAACAGGGGGCCTTCTAAAAGTTATAATAATTGTAGTCATTGGATCAAATTTCAACGGTCCGGATCGCCTGCTCAACATACTTAGTATATATGGATCCGGAGGGGATCTGGTTCCTTTAGGGAGAAGCACTTGGTTTTTTCACAAAGCACTTTTTGTGCTATTATAATCCAAATCAATTTTGTTGCAGATTTGTTGGAAATATTTTTAGTGTGACTGGCACACAGGATAGTACATCACATGTCACTATATAAATTGTGAGATATGTGTGTTAAAAAGTTAATAACTTAAAAAATAAAATTTTCCACCACTTACATAAAACACGTGGTGTACCACCTGTGTTCCCGTTACAATAAATTTCACGATTTGTTGACTGTTGGCATGCCATGTCACTTTAACTACAGATATAATATATATTTTAGCTAGAGATATAATATATGTGATTGGAAAAAGGCTGACCTTGTTTGTGAAGCAGACCCTCTTTGCAGGATTGTCATACTTGGAGTGAATCCAAGAGTTACAGCTATGATGAACAGAGCCACATGGGAGGCCATCGACGACAATTTCCTTGAGAAACATCTCCTTGTGGTGCTCATTCTCTACCAAGATAGCACCTATCTCCCCAAAATCTACTGGAACTTTGAAATCTGTCTCGTATATTATCTCTCCTTCCTGCCGGCGACTCCTGTGTGCATACCCCGCAACCTTCTCCTTCTCCTCTCCAGTTTCTTCATCACAAAGCTTAACAAATTAATTAATCTTCTTTTAAAAAAAACAGTACCAAACGTTAATTACAACCTGCATCTATTTTTAACCACTAAGTATATCTAATTTCTAAATCTTTTTGAGATGAAAAATATCAATTAATTTAATAGCTAAAGTTTACTTTTGATCAGATTCAGATAGAAGGGAGAAATTGATTATATACTTTGTATTTTAATAAAGAAAAATGCTAAAGAAACTATATTTTTGTACTACATTATCATCTAATATGGCAAGTGATATATACATATCAATTAATGAGCTCACCCCCCTGACCAACCCCACAGCGGGCGACCCTCTAACTCTCTCTATTGTTCTATCTCTCTCGTACCCACTGTTTGGGTTTGATTTTGCTTGCATAAATTTACAGCAAAAAAAAAAAAAATGGTACATACACATAAAGATATATAGAGGGAATGAGAAACCCTAAAATCATTATCGAAGACTCCTCCCATCAACTTCCACCCCTTCGAAAAGCTAGTTCAAGAAACCACAAAACCCCTCTATCAAAAGAGAGGAGGGAGGGAGAGAGAGAGAGAGAGAGAGAGAGAGATAATGCTACAAAAACCAAAATTTTAAATCAAATTTGCAAGCCAAATAATGTGTCACCAATAAGAAATAAGCATTTTAACCAACACTTAAGCAATATATAATCCAATCATCATCATCCACATCATTTGGTTAAAATTTTTGCCGGCAGTGGAGTGGGGTGACTGAAGGGGTAGGTTAGGGCGTAGGGTTTCTTTCTGGCATAGGGTCTTTTGGCTGACCATTTTAGGTTACTCGATCAGAAATCCTTAGAAAGGTCGTTTGTCCTTTAATGTTCGCATGATAGTAGTTAAGATATGGTTTGATGCATATGCATGCTGTGCCGAACGCTATATACATACTTACTGGGATCAAGCTCAGCGCTAACAAGCTCCAATAAGAGTGATTGACCGAGCAAATCTGTTATATCATCAAGTCCTCGTGCTAGACCAAGGTGTGACAGAAAGCCTCCAACTGTAAGCGTCACGGTTAGAGTGGCCTTAACACTATTGAACTTCTTGGTGATAACTTCGGTAGTCACAATGGTAGTGGTGGTGGCAGGAGGAGGAGTTGGAGTAGTAGGGTCTGGAATCGGAGTAGTAGTAATTCTAGTAGTAGTAGTAGTAGTAGTAGTTTTAGTCGTGGTAGTAGGAGTATTACTATTATCACTACTACTACTACTTGTGGCTTTTATGTTTCTGTATTTAATTTCCGGCATGAAGGAAGGCCTTGACCAGACAGGAAATGAAGCACTTCTGGCTCTGCCATGAAAAAATGGCTTTTGAAGGAAGAGAGTTTGGCTGGATTTTGATTGGTGAACTTGGGGCTTCAACATCTGCTTATTTGCGCACAAAGAGAGAGAGAGAAAGGGAGAGGGAGAGGATAACGAAGATAAGAGTGTGTATGTTTGTTTGGCGACTTGGGCTACATGAAGTTATCGTTATATAGAGAGTAGGGAGAAGCATATTTAATTACAAAAAGATTAGTGCTACACTTGTCATCTATTTGTACTATTAGTAATATTAGGAAGGTTAAATTTGTGGTCAAAATTTGCAAACTAAATTATGTGTCATCAATAAGAAATGAGCACGTTTATCAACGCTTAAGTAATAATTCAATCATCAACTACCATGTCATTTAGTTTTTTTTTTTTTCAAAAGGGGGACAATTGGTGGAAAGCCATGGATATCCACCCCTTTCGAGGGCCTGAAAGACTCACAGAGACATTTCAGCCTCCCTCTGGAGACAAGTCTGGCTTCCACACCAGAAGCGGGTTTTGAACCCAAGACCTCCAGTTTTTAATTTAAAGGAAGTCTCGCAATCCGCCATTTATCACTAAGTCACCAGCTCGTGGTTCATGTCATTTAGTTCATAAATTTTGTTTAAAAATTTAGTTTCTCTAGCATTACTATATACTATTATTGTATCATCTCTCTAATGTTATTCTTACCCTATTATTATATCACCAGAATACCACGTGATGTGGAAGTTGAGGTGTCAACCTAGGTGGAATTTCTGTTTATTTTAATAAATGTTTTTTTATTTTTATTTTATTTTTATGCTTAAACCTTATCTGTTAAGTTCCCTGTTTTGTACGATTCACCCCTCCACCTGATCTGAGGCAAACAGATGATAATTCCAATGAAAATTCAAGCCAAAAGCTTCGACAACATCGGGACATAACATGGAATTTTTCATTCCTAAAGGAATAGAAAGAGGTTTTGGCGCTAACCAAAAGTCATGAAGAATTAAGAAAAGAGGTTGTCTTCCAAATCTTCTTCCACTCGGCAAATCCCTAGCAGTAGAAGAGAAGGGAAAACATCGTATCCAATCCTTTTCATATTTTTGCTCAATGTTGCTGGGATAAAACCCTATGAAATCCAAAGTTTGGCTAGAAGGCACAAACCATTGAAATTGCAAACTTGAAGTTGTTGGCAAAGCAAAACAATCGCTATCAATCGCTGGAGCGCGATCAGGTTGTAATTTGCCCAGTTGGCAGTGATGAAGGGGGTTGAGCACCATCAATCGTCGATGAGGAAGGTGAAATTGGAGAGCGAAGAGGGAGGGGGCGCAGCGGTGAGGTTGAAAACATGAGCACGTAGGTTTCATTATTATTTTTGTTAACAATTTTATTAATAAAAAATCATTGATGTAAAATTATAAATATCCACCTTGGCTGACATATGAATCTTTTAATTGATGTAGATGTTCACCTTAATTATGTAAGATGGAATAGAATTGAGATATATTTAGATAGGTAAAAATAGCATTACTCATAGAAAAATAGACCCCTTCCCTTTTGAAATTTTGGTGGTGAATCAGAATTGTTCCTATTGATGATCGTGAATCACAATAAAGAAAAAGAAAAGAAATGAAAATATAAGATGACAATTCATGTTTGTGTTTGTATTTTTTTTTATTATTATTATTTTGAAGAGAAATAGGACTTTATTACGTCAAAACATCCCCATCGTACGTAAGCATAGCATGTAGAAAAAGGTGGCCAAGGAAAAACCTTGTAAGGGCAATCCTTATGGAAAACTCCCGCGCAAGGAAAAAGAGTCACAGATGCCTTCAATAACAATCATTCTAATTTATTGTCATCAAATAAGCAATTCGTAAGTCATGGAGTACTCGAGCTCTCCCGGTAGGAAAAGGTAGACCTGTAAGCTATATCTTGCAATTCGGTGAGCAAATTGGTTTGCGTCACGAGGGACAAATTAACTAAACCTTCGTTCTCTTACAAGAAATGCTATTGGTCTCTTTTAAAAGTGGAATTCTTTATGAATCTTTGTTATTTTATAGTTTAACTTTAATTTCGTGTTAAAATTATAACATTTTGCAAAAGACAATGAAATGACTGAGAATTCATAAAGATTCTCACTTTTAAAAGAATCCCTTAGCATTTTTCTTCTCTTATCGGGTTAAGTATACAACAATTTTGTGGGGACCACTAGTCCTCATTCCCATCCAACCCGTTCCAGTTTCCCATTCATCCCACCTTTCTGTTCCCAAACGACAAAACCACTTCACTTTTGCAGTGATTTTTTTGCTTGGTGTAGGCAGGGAGAGCTTTTACGTTATTGTAGTAAAATTATAACATTTGAATTTCTCTTACATTTTACATTTTCGAGCTGATATAAAAATAAAAATAAAAGCGCTAGAATCTACAGATACACATTGATATTTTTTTTTTTTAAAATTAGTAAGTTGAAGTGTGGTCCATATGTATATTGATGCTGCTATTTTGTAATTAAGTAAAGAATATTCAAAACTCAATTGACACAAATACGTGAAAATTAATGTTTCCACATAAATTGTATTCACATGTCAATAAGACTGCAAAATGGCAACAATATCCTTTCTTCGTCAAACCAATCTATAATATAGATTTCAACTTGCACTACAGCAGTACACAATAATTAACTCAAAGAATGTACACCCATTTATGAGGTAAAACCCTAGCACTTGGAGAAATGTAATCGAACTTTGCCAATAAAAACAAATTCACTAAAAGTCAAATAAATGCAAAAAGTTGAGGTTTAAATATAAAATCAATTGGTAATACGAAAGTAACCAATTAATACTCGCAACCCACTTCATCATGTGTGACGAATTTCAATTACCTTCTGTAATGAATTTGAACGTTGTTGTCAATCATCTTGGAGTCCGAAAAAAAAATCTGCTACCACAATCTAGTCCGCTTTAATGCTGTAGTTGGCAGCTATATATATATGTTGAAGAAACGTGTGAGGCTCTCGATCAAGGTAAGCTGCATCTATCATATACCAATTACGGGAAGACCGATCTGCACCACAATCGTCATTTGATGGATAATATTTAGAGAGAACAACCTTGGTTAGTAACGGTACTCAATCATGAATTCATCTCATTGTATTGTAAATTTGTAATGAAAAAAGGGGCATATGCACTTCTTTCAACTAATCTCTTTCAAATCATTTGATTTATTTTGAAAATAACAGACCGGTGATGTGTGAAGGAGCACAAAAGAAAATGATGTGAAAGAAATCGTCTCCTTTCAGAAGGGAAATTCAAACTAAAAACATCCTCGATCACTATCGCATATAAAAGAACAAAAGCAAGAACATTATATAAGAACTGCAAATGCCACAGGTGGCCCTTGTTCTAGCTTGGCCTTTTCTTGGATCTTATTTTCCTTGTGTTTGTTTTGTTTATTGGTAATAAGTTTTAGGCAGCTGATCAGTTGCTTTCGATGAGTCGCTTCAATACAAAGTCACAAAAACAAAGGCAATGCACGTGAAGATTGGAGGAGGAGAGGAGACGAGTGGAGTACTGGAGGTGGAAACTGTAGAGCCATAGGGACGGAGATTCCTCGTAGACAATTTTAATCTCTACAAGTTACAAACCAGGGGTCCAGGATCGTGCATAAAAATGATATGGACATACATGCACACCCACACAATACATTTTTTTTTTTTTTCCTCGTCTAGTCTACTACTTGAGATTATAGCAATCGATATCCATATGGCCCGGGACTAGGGGCCAACATTTTGAAATTGTCTTGTTATATAGTGTAAGGGTAAATATGCAATAGAATTGTCAGAGTGGTGTCATATGGGAGTCTTGGACGCTAAAACCTAATGTTTTATGTTTATGTTATCTATAAAGAAATGATGTTATTAACACTTCAAAAGTATTATTATTCGCTACTAAAAATTTGGACACTGAGCACAAACTTGAAATTGTGCCCTATGAAGCAAATTCTTATATATTAACACCAATATGTTTTTTATATCTAGCGACAGTACTTAATTATTGTGTCCTTTGCTGGCGTGTTCATTGTTCATAGGACCCAATATATTGTTTTGTGATAAAAAAGTGAAGCACAAATACGGACTGAAGATCCTCTCCCGATCTCTATCTGGAGATTCGACAAACCCTTAAATCCTGGTCGTTTACGGAAATCAAATGGCGATAAATGAATCACGGAAATCAATGCAGCATCAGAAATAAATCAAGAGAAATCTCTCCTCTGTGCATCTCATATCGCTGAAACCAAAAAAAGAACAATTTATGAGCCTTCATGAATCATAACTGATACCCATGGCGGTGGTGCTATGAGCAGAGAGAGAAAAAGTGGAGACGAAACTGAACGGAAGAAACTAAAAAGGGCTGAGGCAACCGTGAAAGATCCGGAGAGGATCTCAATGCCACAAATACAATCTGTTTCTATGAATGAGGATCTTCTTTGAATCATTTTTGTGAAGATTCTTCAATCGCATCTTTTTATCGTATATTATGTAACCAATTTTCATTAGATAATGTTTATATTCAATTTTAAATAAAAAAAATTTCAACAATTTCTAATTACACGATATACGATAAATACATACAATTAGATAGATACAATTAGAAATTTCTAGATGCTCCCGAGAGGATCCGAGAAAGATCTTCATTCCATTTCTATGTCTCACTTTTTGACAATCTAACAACCACCAAATGAGCACGTTTGCACAATATCCTATGAGAGAGAGTGTGACAGGGCCAATAATCGAAGACAAATAATATATAACAAACAATTGTGGCTTTTTATGTGTTAAATAAGGACACAAATATGATGCTCGGGTGTGTTGTCCATATTTGTACCACTCGTTTAAGAATGACCACAATTAATTGGTGCCCTTATAGAAAAGGAATCAAATAAAGTCTATTTGTGTGATATGTTGGACAATGAGACAATTCTGCTTTTGTGTCCTTAATTTTATACCTAAAGGCCAGTGTTTTTTTTTTTTTTTTTTATTTTTTTTTTTTTTTTTTTATGGTTTATAAATTTATAATAATTCATGAAGATATTTTGAAAATATTAATGAGTAATATTAAGAATACTAAATTTGTAGATAAAATTTTAAAAATTAAATTACATAGAAGTTGATAATTGATTCATTACTTAAGTATTGATAAACGTGTTCATTTTTATTGATGACACATCATTTAGTTTGCAAATTTAGTATTCATAACATTACCCATATTAATCACAACAAAGAGAATTTACTTTGTCAATAAAAGAAATTAAATCAACATAATGTTGTTTAGCACTTATTAAGTTTTCCCTACCCTCTTATTTTTTTCTCTGTATTGTTTTTTTTGTTAAACAAACGATATTATCTACATTAAGAGGGTGTAAGAGTGGGCTAAACCTCACAACAAGCTAGCAATAATGTGGTTCATATTTGTTTTTGACGAGAATTAAAACTAAAACCTCTAATTACAAGTAATTACCACATAATTAACATGAGTGAAATTCTTTTTCAAGGTAAAATAAGGCGAGTCATGGGGCTCATCGAATTACTCTATTGAACGTATGCGAGGCTTCAGCGACTCATGGATTGTATTCAAGATGATGTCTCTTACTAGCATTCTAAAATGGTTTGTGCTTCATGTTATGACTCTGGTGAGGCCTCAATGTCGTAGATTTTGATGTAAGGTTCCACTGAGAACTAATGAAATATCATTAATTGTACTTCTTGATTATGTTTAATGATTTATTATACTAAATTGTTTCTTCATTATAATTTTTTTATTCTTCAGACAATCTCTGATTTCATCGTTAGGATCTCTTAAGATATTTTATTTTCTTGTTACATCGAAATGTTCCAATATAATATGCAGGTCCACTGGGAATTCTATAAAAAAAACCCATGCTCATAAAAAATTAAAAGTGCTTTTAGAAGAAGTACATCTCCACAAAGCACTTCCAAATGCTTGTAAGGTATAGGGTTTTATGTTACACACACATGAACGAGTTACAACATATCACCGGGAAAACAAAACGGTTGGTCCTCCCTCTATCATTTGGCTGGAAAGAAAAAAAGGTCTATAAAAGTGCTGGTCCGGTACACATGTCCAACAAATGTCAAATCCAATCCTCAATCAACACCGTCCATTCTCATCACACTGCACCTAATAAAACCCTAGCTTTCTCTGCTGCTGCTGCTTCTTCTTCTTCTTCCTCCTCTCTCCAAATTTCGGGATTTTCTTCTTTTTCCAAAATTAGGGTTTTTTTTTTTTTTTTTTTTTGGGGCGAATGTTTGAATTGGGAATTTGGAATGGAAGCTGGATTAGCAGCAAGAGCCAAGCCTTGTGAGAAAGGGGTATTTATCATTAATAGCCAAAATTTAACACCTAATTTCATAAATGTCTTTTTTTTTTTTAACTTTCAAATATAGCAGAAAACTCACATAAATAAACCTAAATACCCTTAAAATCCAAAACTCAACACTTAAATAGATCTCATTAGCATTGTTGTTCAAAGTGCGAGGCCCTCCAGAGAAGGATTTTGAAGGTAAGGACGCTGCAACCAGTAAAACATCTTCTACAGTCAAACCCAATGCCTTGAGTTCCACAGAGAACTAGTTGAGTAAGTTGATTGTCTGAGATGAATCACTCTCTAATTCAACAAAAGCGAAACACATTCTCCTTGCAAGACTAGTACCTTCCAAGTGCCGCCAACATTTCAATCTGGGTAACAGACCTAATTCCTACCTTGTTCCATGCACCAACAGCAACAAATTAAAGCACCTTGCCAAATCCCTAATAATTACACCCACGCCTCCCAGACTATTCTCTAACCTTGTAGCTCCATCCACATTCACCTTAACCCAACCATCTCTAGGAGTCTTCTACCGATGCTGCAACAGTTGTAGTGACGACGATGAGTGAGAGACAGCTGCCATAAATTCTTGTAACCATGCAGTAGCCTGCTGAACAACATCAAGTGAGTGATCGATCCTACCGTTCTACACTCTAGAATTTCTCTACTGCCAAATAGCCTAAAGAATCATGCAGACTAAATTAAAATTCTTTGGTTTATGTTTATTTGGTTTTTAATTTTGAGAGTTTAATTCATTGAATTTAGTTTATGTTTATTTGGTTTTAATGTTGAGGGTACTTAAGTCTATTTAAGTGAATTTTCTGTTTTTTGAAAGATTTTATAAAATGTGACATTTATGAAATTTGATGTTAAATTTTGACTATTATCGATAAAAACTCGTGAGAAAGATTAACTTGTTGAACACTCTAGTGAGTGTTTTACAATAATTGTATATATGGAGATAAGTGTCATTTTGTTTTATAGAAAATTGAAAGAGTTGAGCGTTAGAAAAGGAGTCCAAAAGAATAAGAATAAAAATAAAAATATTACAGGGTTGGTCAAGGGCCAAGTCCAAATGATGAGCCTAAATACAACTAGATCGAATAAAATGATGGGCCTGATCCCCATAAAACTAGGCCGACCGCGATCAGATCTAAATAGATAAAATCCTACCCGGTTTTTAATTCGATCATCGTGGTCTTGATTGATACATAATTTCGAAACCCTAGCTTAAGCCATAAGGTATCTCGAATATGGTGAAGCGCTCCGTTGATCCCAATGACTACCGTTCTCGGACAAGAAGTTAAATCTCTCTCTCTCTCTCTCTCTCTCTCTCTCTCTCGTATGGGGAATTGGACATGAATTTAAACTTGCCAAAATTTGGGATTGAAGAAAACCTTAATAATTTTGTGGTGTTTGTTTCAGTGCGTTGGATGTTGTTGGTGGTGGTGATGCTACTCTTCTTCGAGTCAAGGAATATTTTTTGTTTTGTTTTGACAGAAGCCATAGAGTTTCATTACCACAAAAAACCAATTACAGACTAATTACAAGGGTGGTAGATGGGTATATATGCTCTGGTGATCAATTTCTTGATTTGAAGGACATTAGCACAAGAACGCAAATAATTTAAAACCCATATACAATTACCCCACAAATCATATCACTAAAATGAGGAGTCTTGAAACAGATATGCTACGTAGGCGAGACGTGATATACCAAGCATTAGAGCAGCTCTAGCGGGAGCAACTGCTTGAGGGACAGGCTGCAGAACAGGGCCTGATTGCCAGAGGGAGGAAGTCCAACGTTGGCTGGCAAGCGAGCCCGAGCAGGCCCGAGCTCCAGGCCAGTGGATTCCTGCCAGCTCGAGCGCCCGAGGGCTGTCTGACGTGGGCTGATGTCATACACCTACCGAGTGAATCAGAGGGCCACTAGACGACTGTATGACCTCCTGAACATCCTCGTCGTCGTCCTCTTCTTTGTCATCGTCGTCCTCTTCGCCCTCATCCGCGTCGTCGTCCTCGTCGGCGTCCTCCTCTTCTTCGTCTACGCTGTCGTCGGATTTGGACTTGGACTCGGACTGCGACTCGTACAGCTCCAATTGCTCGGCGGTCAAAGGCTTAACTTCTTTTTCCTCCACAACTTCCTCCATAGCCTTCATCCTCTCAAAGCTCACACAAATTTGCAGAGAAAATCTCCTCTTTGTATTCTTGAGAAAACGAATTGGGATTGGATTTGGGAAAGTGAATGAGATAGAGGGAGGGAGGGACAAGAGAGGAGCTGCCAATTGGGATTGGATTGCAAATAAAATTATTTTATAAATAAATAAAATACTAATATTTTATTACCAATTACTGGGGCTATTCAAGTGCAACGGTGGAGATACAAAAGGTGATTACTGTTTATTAATGGTAATTACTGTTCATAAGATGGATTAAATAGTGAATAGCCAGGGGGGAGGGCTTCTACGCTGGAAGTGCTCTTAAAACCCTCACAAAAGCCAGTGCAGTGAGCGAGACTACAAAACACCGTAGCGGCACAGTCATCTTGACGAAGCAAGTAGACAAAATAACAAAACAACCTAGACTAAAAAAGCAAGAAAAACCGACATGTCCATAGTGGAGGAACATGTGTAGAATTGACAGGAGACATGGGAGTAGAGTCACGTGCAGGGATGGCAAGAGGCATGGGACACCAACTATAGCTGGGGCAACACCCATAGCACCAAAATCCGTCAGAAATTTTGTTGTTCGGTGTGGGTGTAACGGCAGTGAGGTCCCAAGGTTTACTACATCTCACGTTAAAGCCACACGCGGTGATCAACTGGATCATGAAAAAATTGCTCGTCGTCTGGAATGTGGTAGATGGTGATGGTGATGATGAACAAACTTTTACATTGTATTCTTACTATTGTGCTACCGTTGTGCTACTTCGCGTATTAGATATTATCCACTTGTTATTCTGTTATAGGCATTGGTTATGGTAGCATGGCTCATAATTTCACACAAACGTTTTTGTTAAAACACAAAACTGAAGGTAAAAGGCACACTTTTTTGTTTGTTAAGTTTATGTGCGAAGTCTTTCCTTTATAAATTTGCAGAAATCAATCAAGAAATTTCCGTAATAATTGCAAGCTTAATTATCCAAATGAGAAATCAAGAGAAAAATCGACGAACATGAAATCCGATTAACAAGCAATAATTTAACACAAACTTTTGGAGGCCTGGTTAACATACAAAACTTGAAGAAATAATTCTTCTTTTTCATACAATCACTAACACAAACTGATGAGCTACTCACCACTTTAATGGTTGTGAGTCCTTGATGATAAAAAAATCACGACGATGGTTTTGAGTCCTTAATGAATTTGCATCTTCCAGCTTTACAAGAAAATGAACTTCATGAATTGGAAAACGCTATATATGAAGTGTCGTACCTTACACGAGCTTCCTTTGCTAATCGTTTCTAGATAGAAAATGGATATTTAGCCAAAATGGTCTCAAAGGTTGGTAACTCCTCACTTTGGTTTTTGAGATTTAAAATCAATAGAAATAGTTCTTAAGTTTGTCCACCATCAATAATTTTGATCATTTTGTAAAAAGTCATTAATTAAGGATAAAAACTGACCAAACGATCCTCAATTTTTGTCAATTCTCTTTGGCCCATGATTTTTAAATTGAACGTATTTTTGTGGTCCTTATTTAACAGAATATTTCATTGATAATGGACAAACTCATGAACCACTTTCATGAATTTCAAATCTTAAGAACCAAAGTCAGGAGTTATGTTAATCTCAAATACCATTTTAACTAAAAAGCTATTATGAAAACATCTGGTTCGACAGATCAAAACAACGTGAGAATCAACAAACTTAAGAACTGGGACGGAGGTGGATGTAGACGTTTATGAACCCAAGTAGATATGCCAATATTGAATCGCATGGCCTAATCATGTGTGCAAATTTTCGCAGGTGGACTATGAGATGGCATTGGAGTACGCTACACAAAGCGGAGTGAGTGAGGAACCAAGAGACGCCATATTTCTGCAGTCATTGGAAGCTGCTGAAGATAACTTCATCGACTTGCATAGTCCCACATTCGTCTTTCGGCTGTTCTGCTAGGAACTTGTTTTATATTTCAACATCTTCTAGTTCATTTCTAACTGCAAACTGTGTCTGAGAATCATGATGTTACTGATTGTTTCAGTTTGTATGTAATTAAAAGCTAATAATTGAAAAGGCATCTTTGATGCTGAATTATGATGATTCATGGATGTGCATATAGATCTTCCTAGCTTGGGAGAATTTGTACCCATTTATATCGCTATCTCTCTCTCTTCTCACGTGACCAATCATGGAAGAGGGAAGATATTCCCGATATTCAAGTTTCTCTAGGTCGTCTTGATAGTATGTAATGACACACAAACCCAAAAGTTTAGGAAGCTAATATGTAATGAACACTTTCAGTCAGTAAATAAATAGTTAGTGAAAATTTGGATAGTAGTGGACAAATGTATATTCACAAGAATATAGCTGATAAGACTATCTATAAAGGAGATGTCAAATTGTAAACATAAAATTTGAATTTGACAGCCTATATGGTATTTTGACATTTTTAAAGTTTTGCTCTTCATCCGATATATCAAATTAAACTATTATTTTATTACACTATTTTCTTTTCATAATTGTTATTATATATTTTATATTTTTACATATATAAATAATTGATAATAGAAATTCATATGACGACTAGTACCAGTCCCAGATTCCAGCTCTTTGTTCTAATTGGGGTTCGACATGCTAGGTGAGTAGGTGGGCAACTAAAAGAGGGACTGAGATGGATAAGGGAGGGGACGAAATTTGCACAGAGATGGAAAACACAGAGGAAGGAGAAAATGGAGGGGAGAAGAAAACAATAAAAAAATATTTAATAATTAATTAAAAAGCATTTGAAGCTGCTGTCAAATTTTACAAAAGGAGGAGAGATGTCATTCCATGTCATGCCACATCATATTTGGCTTCTCGGTTAGAAATCATTGATGCTCTGATTTTGATATTTTAACATCTCTTTTAAAGATGCTCTAAGATTGTATAATCACAAGACTATTTAATATTGATAAGATATTAATTATTAATGACATTTATAATTGATAAAATCTTATCATCAAATGACAAGTTCGGCTACTTAATATTGATAAGACATTAATTATTAATGACATTTATATTTGATAAAATCTTATAATCAAATGACATGTTCGGTTACTTAATATTGACAAGACATTAATTATTAATGACATTTATAGTTGTTGTGTTGGGCAAAATTGTGGGAAAGAAATCCTCTCCGGATTTTTTCCATCAAGGTCCCTGAATCAAATGAATCGGACTTTTGAAATTTCATCATAACGGTTCAAAATTGTTATAGTTTTTAAAAGATCAAAATAAGTGGACCGTTAAATGAAATTTCAAAGGCCTGAATCACTTAATCTGATAACCTTGGTGGAAGAGATCCTAAAAGGATCTCTTCCAAACTTGTGTTTAATTAAGTTAGTTATTAAAATAGTGTGTTCCAACAACTTTACTTTTGTAGTTAAATTCAAATTTTTCATAGTTAATATTATTGATACTTGTTATTTACTATTGATACAATACCTGTTACGTTTTTTTCATTGAAATCTACTTAAGAAGCAACTCACGACACGATATCATTTTACTGGGTAAAAGAATGACTTATATAACATGAGTACACTATTACGTAACGTCTTCTAACAATAAAATAAGAACATGTATATTTATTATGTGTAAGTTATTCTCATCCACTGACTTGACATACTTTTTCCCAAGAATGGGGTGTAATAATGCCAAAAAGGAAATTTCGTTGCATGGCAAAAAGTGAATTGTACAACCCCTGATTATAAAAAAACTGTTATGTAAGTGCAAAATAAGAATTTTAAAATTATGATAATTATTCTCTAATTAATTATATAGTATTTATGGTAAATAAAATGTTATTGATACTTTAAAAATCTTATTTTACATTTTTTATAAGTGTATTTTCTTTTTCATATAATAAAAAATTCAAAACGTAAAATGAAATTTTTGGAAACGTAATAGCAATTCTCTTATAATTGTCTTAATTAAAAACTATTCACCGCTCTCACTCTCAGTCACCATCGTCACTGAATTCCCAACCCAAATTTAACTGTTGAAATTGGGAAATCAAGCAAAGATCCATTCCAATCCAAACTTGCAGGATCAAAATCCCATTTGCTATATTTGCAAGAAAGCAGACAACTTACTGTATTTTGGTTCTGAAAAATGGGACCCCAGATTGCCATTCTTGGAGCTGGAACCTTCGTCAAGACCCAATACATTCCAAGGCTCTCTGAGATCTCCAACCTCCTCATTCTCAAAGCCATTTGGAGCCGCACGGAGGTACAATTTTCCAAAAGCTTTAATCGTTTTATTTACAAACTATAAAAGTTTTAATCTTTTTCCAAATTTTTTGGTGGGTTTTGTTTGTTGTAGGAATCTGCTAGATCTGCGGTTGAGATTGCTCGGAAGCATTTTCCAGGAGTAGAATGCAAATGGGGTGATAAGGGCCTTGAAGAAATTATTGCAGATAGTTCGATTCTTGGTGTGGCAGTTGTTTTAGCTGGCCAAGCTCAGGTAAAACTCAAGCTTCTGTAAAAAAGAATAAATTGTGGGGTTCTTTTTTATATAAAATTTAAAGCTTTCGGGTTTAAATTCTAATTTGTTGGTAATTTGAATGTGTGAGGATCTTTATTGGATGACTAGTATTATAGGAATGCTTCATGTAGTTGGACTGTTGGATTGACTACAAGTTTGTTAATTTTAATAACTGATGTTGCAGGTTGATTTCTCACTGAGGATGCTCAAGGGAGGGAAGCATGTGCTTCAAGGTTAGTTTTAATTTTCGACGTAATTGTTAGTTGTGTGAGGATTTGAGAGGCCATCTTCACCCGCCATCAACTGCCGGGGAGGTGCATTTTTTTCTATTTTATTGAATGTCTAAATATTATGATGCAATGGTATGGACTAAATTTTTCTATTTTTCTGCGTGCTGTATCTGCTCACTATTGTTTGGCTGACTTGGTGGACTCGAAGAGAAACCTGCGGCAGCTTGTAAGTAGGATGCAGTTTCGGTTGAATTTATTGTGTTATTTGTTGCCTTTGTATTTTGTATATTTGTATGACATATAGAATTGAAGATTCTGGCTATTTCTTTCATTGTTTTTACATTTAATCGTCTTATTGTCTACCGGATCTTCACATATGATACAACTGCACCAAGGTTGAAGTTAATTTGTAAGCATCTTGAGGTAGCATGCAAGTTATGGTTTCTCTTGCACACAAAACTTTTCATGATATTAACTAGCTTTCGAGCACATAGGGTGTGTGCTATACGCAAGAACATAAGAAACAAAATGATCATCAGATTGTGTGTCCAAAACAAATTTAAGAATTTCTTTTTCCCTCAAGCTTCTGTGCTTCCTATTCAGTTTTCCTCCATTATCTTTCTTATTTGACCATCACCTCTAATTCACACCACACCAGTGCTTCTATATCAGGATTAGATATAATGGTAGACAAAATATGAGAGGATATATGATTGTTCAATCCAAAAGTTCAAATTTCTAAATTACTGATCTGATAATGCAGCTACAAGTGAATTGGAAACTGCGCTGTCAAGTTATAAGTCAATTGTTGATAATGCCCCTGACAAACCAATTTGGGCTGTTGCAGAAAATTATAGATTTGAACCTGCTTTTGTTGAGGTACTCTGTTTCCACTGCAGCTGAGTTATTTTTACTTTTTCAACTTGAAATATCCTCATTGTCGCTTCACAGGGAAGGAAACTAATGACTGAAGTTGGAGACGTGATGAGCATCCAAGTTATTGTTGAAGGATCAATGAACAGTTCAAACCCTTACTTCTCAAGCTCCTGGAGGCGTGATTTTACTGTAAGTGATTTCTTTCAACTTCTTCCTCATTCATTAGAAATTACCATAAGCAAGATTTCCTGAGATTCGTTACGTACTACTTTGGTTTTCTTTCTCAACAAGATTATCTCCTTTATGGCAGGGAGGTTTCATTCTGGATATGGGTAGTACATTTCATCGCAGGACTGAGGATGGTAATGTCACATTTTTCAAGTATTTAGTGACAGTAAAGTACGGTTTTGGTTTCTGTGAACACGTTCTGTTTCTCTTAATGTACTCTCTGCTGCTTATCCAAGCATGAATGTTGAAGTTTTATCTGCTGAATTTGACATTCTAGATGTACTTATGCTGAAGAAAGACCAAATAATGAATCTAGAATCTGGTGACCGTAAGTGACTACTTCATGGGACTGTCATGGAATTGGGGATTTCTTGGTAGATGCGTATATATTGTGAAACAGTTATGTGGTTCTCTGGGCCTGTAGGCAATTGGTTTTAGAGTTGGCCTGATTAGTTTAAACTTCAGGTTATCATTTATAAATGCATAAAGCATGGTCGAGTAAATTCATCTTACGACAAGTTTCTTAATCTGTCCTGTTCCCTTCAACAGCTTGCTGGATGTGAGTTAGTATCTGTGTCAGCTACAACCTCTCATGTTGACAAGACCTTGCCGGCACCAGATAGCATTTCCTCTCTCTTGTAAGTTATTATTGGATATGGTTAATTTACAGAATTTGTTTTTTTTTCCCTCCATATATTCTCACAGCAACAATTCCACATGTGACCACTGGATTTTGTTTCTTTAGTCAACTGGAGAATGGATGTTCAGGTGTTTTTGTGATGGTGGTCTCCTCAAGGTCGCCAAAGGCATGTGGCAAAACTTAATTTCACTTTATCGTTTTTCATCTGCATAAACTTTTTTTTCTCATGGTGCTTTATACCATCAGATAGTTTGGCGATTTTCTGGCTTGAAGGGGACGCTGCAAATTGAGCGTGGGAACCAAGATGGACGGCATGGCTACGTGGTATGTTGAAATTCATCCTGCAGTGTACTTAATTGTGTGACGTTGGATGTCAGAATCGGATTCTTTCCTTTTTTCCATCAAGACTCGAATTTCATCAAAATTAACTTGTAATAAATTGACCAGCTCTTGATTGCTTATCGTACTATTATAGGTTTTATTTTATGGTTCTGATGGACAAAGCAAAAGCTCCTTCTACCAATTTAGCGGTGTGGATGAAGAATTCAGAGCTTTTTTTTATGACATATCACAGGCCACTCTAAAGGTAAATTCATATGCCAATCGTCATGCTATTTAGTTTTAGCTTTTAGCATGTTCCAAGTGACCTTTGTATTTACATATTTAGTTGTTTCCGTTTTACTACTCTGGTGTGTGTCTCTGTGTTTTCTGTTCATCCCCATTTTCGGATTGTATTTGCATTGTTGCAGAAGGGGACTAGCTACGAAGCTGAGCCTCGCATGTCCTTTTTGGAAGGTGCCAGAGATGTTGCTGTTCTAGAGGCAATGCTTGATTCTGGAACAAAGCAAGGGGCACCCGTTCAAGTGAAAAAGTTTTGACCAAACAATTAGATCTCTCTCTCTCTCTCTCTCTTCCCTCCAGCTCCAGCCCCGGTTGCAGTAGCTTACAGTATTGAGGTGCATTCTCAGTTCTTTTTTTTTACTTTTTTTTTTTTTTATTTTTTATTTACAGTGAAATTGTTACGTTGAAATAAGAAAGGGAATATATTTATGTTATAACGTTGAAGAGTTCTAAACGATTGGTTATTGCCTCTCGAATGGTATCCGGATTGTAAAGTAGGGGAGTGTAGCTTCTGTAACTACACATTTATTAAGAGAATTCTGGTAAAGCTGTTTGATTTTTTCTGTTCAATCCCTTAACCTCTTCCAAACCATTGTCCTACCTGGGGTATGTACGGTACACCACCACGGGGCGTAGAGATCCTTGATACTCGGTTAAAGAGTATTGTAGTCGTAATTCAGTTCTTATTTGTTTTCAAAGCATTTCAGCTCTAGTTGGGAACAAATGCTTGCGCTTGAATCGGTTCCAAGAGTTCTCATCACTAATGAAATTTTAGTTGTTTCATTTGCCATGCACACCTGAAAAATGGAAACCTGTGAAAGCCACTTAAATCAAAAAGTACTTTAATGAAGGTTAAAAAAGTTGCTTTTCCTTTGAGATGCAATGAAAGTATGGGCAGTGAACTCGTCTGAGAGACTTGTGTGGACAACCAAATTTTCGAGGCAAATGGCCTTCTTTTGTCAAGAAGCTTGTAGGGTACTGAGTTTCACGACTGACATCTGCGCTCATTTTTACTTTCTGCTCACCTGCTTACCCATTTTAATTTTCAACACCCTTTTCCCCTTTTTGTTCACAGGATGTGATATCTAAATATTCTATTTTACTTCTCATATATTTTTTTAATTTTTGGCCGTCGGATCGGATGAATTGAAGAAGATCAACGGGCAAAAATTATCAAGAAGTGTGTGAGAAGTAAAATGGAGTGTGTGGATAGCATACTTCTTTGTTCACCCACTTACCCCTTTTAATTTTTCACATTTTTTTTTTTTTTAACTTTCTGCTCACCCGCTTACCTCTTTTAATTTTCTTTATTTTGTTTAATCCAATAGTTAGACATTCAGTTGTCCACAATGGCATACACATTCTGTTTGATTTTATTTATTCCAACAGTAAAAAATAAAAGAAAATACTAAAGAAGGTAAAAAAAAAAAAAAAAAGCGTGCAAATCACCGCCCTCTTTTCTTTTCTTTTTGACTTTGCACGCGTCTTGCGGATTTGCTTGCACATGGGTCATGCGTCATGAGTCATGAGTACTGTTTATGTCACTCAAACCTCCTCCAACCTTAGGCTATTTGCCAAATTTTCTCTCAAAATTTCCCTCCAAACACCACCCAACTCAAGTTAAAACATTAGGCTAAAAGCCAAACGTTAAAACTGGGCCAAATTCCCCTCCCGGCACCCCCCACCAAAACGCGTGGACTCATTGCAAATTGGGCCAGTCTCGGCCCGCCCACACGCGGATGCACCCCACGCGGTTTGCTTCCAATCAACTCTCGAGCCCAACGGCTCTTTTCCACATCCGATGACCATCATTTAAGGACTGTTGGTTCAACCAACCGTCTAGATTCAGATTTCAATTTTTTTAAAATATGTTATTTTAAAATACATTGAATCCAACGGCTGAAATCGAATATAATCAAATCTAACGGTAAAAAAAAGATCTAACGGCCTAAATTAAAATCCAACTGCTAAAATAATTAAAAAAAATTATTTAACACAAAATTCACCCAAAAACTCTATAAAATTTGTTCAAGCATCCACACAAACTCAATTTTCTTCTACAATTCTTCCAATTTATCTTTTTACCATTTCTTTCCATTTCCAAATTGTTCAACATGGCAAGAGAGCATATTAGAGGTCGTAATTGGACCTGTGAGGAAGATGTTGCTTTATGCGTGGCATGGGTTTATGTTAGTGAAGATGGTGCATCTATCTTCCTTGCAAAGTAGTGGTCATGATTGACAACTGCGTTCAAGATGCTTTCAAAAAGCTCTTTCCTCATCTGAAACCGCCTCCAAAAATCATGAGTAGGAAATCTCAAACGCTCGATGAAATAATCTTTCATCATTTGGTCATAACACTCTTCTCTATCATGCTGCACAAATAAACGCCTCGTGACAGAACCACGATGGCTAGATTCGCCATGGTGCTCAGATTGCATAAACGAGTTGACAAGTTCAACTTTGGCGTTGAACAATTCTGCATCCTCAATCTCAATCCTTGCTTGGTATTGTGCCATCTGCATTGTCCCTACTATGCCTTCTTCTATCACCCATTGATGAGATATTGAGGATTTTTAGGAAACAAAAATTGTTTGAAAGTTGAAAGATTGGTGAATATAGAGGATGATTAAAGGTTAAAAGATTGTGTGATCAACTAATATTGAACTTGTGTTTATATAGAGGATGATTGATGAAAGTTGAACGGATGGTGAAAGTTGAAAGTTTAGTGTTGAACGGTTGGTGAAAGTTGAAGGCTTGATCTGTCAAAAATTTAATGATTTTTCAATATTTATCGGAATTTAAATTTTTTTATATTAAAATGTTCATAAAATTAATTTACCATAGTCTACATGTTTATTTAAAAAATGATTTAACAAAAAAATTAGCCTAAATTCATTCTTTAATAATCCCGGATTAAAATTTTAAACCAAAAGAGTTGGAGTAGAAAAATTGTTTTTAGGCTAAAAAATTTGGCTTTTAGCCCAAGGGTTGAAGATGATCTCAGGAAGATGTCACGAATCATACACATAAATGAGGTTTATTTTCTTGTCATCTCTCCATTTTGGATAACTTGATGGTTCTACCTAACACACCTACGACAAATGACTCCAATGTCCAAAGTCTCCCACTTGATTTTTCATCTCCTCCTTTTTCTTTAATTTTAATTTATGTAATAATTATTCATCATTCTCCAATACAAATCTCTCTATGTTCGTATGTATTACTCATCTTAGGAGGAATTCTTTTGTCCTTTTACGAACAATCAGCACAATGGATGAGATCAAAATACAAAGAAGTGAGGAGTTTTTTGTGTACATGATCAAACGACCATTTAGTCTGAGTCTCCGTACCCATGAATTCCTCCCACTTTTAAATATTCAAACGTTCAGTAATACTTGGAGTATTAAGTTAGATACCAAAAGAGAGAAAGGTTTTATTTTTTAAGCTTAAATGTCAAAATAGTCTTTGTGTGTTATCTTATCGGTCAATTTGGTTCCTGAGTAATTTGGCCAAATTGATCTCCGTGTTTACCTTGTTAGCCAATCTGGTAAAAAACCATTAAAATTAACATGTATCTTGCAAATGAGAGAATAGAAATGTAACTTCAGTGTAAAACCATTAAAATACATGGAGACCAATTTGGCCAAATTAAACACACAGTGACCAAATTGATCAATAGAGTAAAATACACAAACCATTTTAACTTTTAAACCTTATTCTTTTAATATCTTAAAAAATGAAATTTAATTCATGGTTCTAATATACCTAACAATAAAAACAATTTCTTTCTCATTATTTTTCAACTGCCAGCATTGTGGGCCTAAGTTTTGCAATTGTTTTTCTCAAAACATGAATACCATTGTTCATATATTAATGTAGGAGGTTATACTTTGCTTTCGATATTGGCCCCATGAAAGTGAAACCCCCTTGTCAATGCCATATAAATCGAAATTTTGGCCATCGGTATGGCCAAATAAATTAGTTTGTGACATATCATACATATATCATTTAAGAGTTAAGGCTCAATATTTATTTCATATTCGATTTTTTACTTCTACAGTTCTTTCTTGGGAAGTGACTTTCGTGATTTTGTTTTCTCGACACTCATGTCTGGTTTTATATTTGAATTGAATAAATTAAAAAGAAAAAACATAAATAAATAGAGGCGTGCATAAAGAAAAACAAAACTTTTTTGTAAAACTAAATATTATGATTTATTTGATATTATTGATGACTAGTTATGGAGTTACCGCTTCATTTTTGTAGGTTGGTCTAGTCTATTACTCTTTCTTTGTGCTTATTTCACTTTTAGGGGGTTGGTTCACCGGTACCACCTTTGTAACTTCATGGTATAACCATGGATTGGCAAGTTTCTTGTGGTAAGAATAGGTTTCGCTCTATTGTCCGAAAATAATATTCCAAAGCTTTTGTATGTTCTCCGTTACTTGAATGCAATGATTTTAGAGCAACCTCACTTTAATGTAGTCCTTTATGTAAGAAAATGTTACAACTATGAACACAATAACTTTGGCTAAATCAAGCAATTTACAATTTTACCTATGTTTTTTTTTTTTTTAAGACAAAATAAGATTAAACAAGACTGACTCTTCAATAATAATTGCACGTGAAACACCTACTTTCTTCCAAAAATTGAAAACCATTACACCCAGAAACTTCCCCTCGTTGCTCCTCCACCAAATATCAATAAGTTCATCTTAAGGTCACATTGTAGTACTTGTAGTACCATTGAAATTTAATGATGTGACGTTAACCATTTTAAGAACGTGTACCCTCATCAATCAACTCATAATTACATTCCAATTGAGAATTAGTCAAGTTATTAGCCTTTTTCTAACGGCACACGTGATCACAAATCAATTAATAAATTAGTTTTTTCTAACATATTGACATAGGTAATGGTCGCCTTCGACGTTGGTCTATTGTGTGATAAACGCATGCTCTTAATTATTTAGAGTAAATATCATACAATACAAGTAAAGTGATGACTTTTGAGTTATAAGAAGCAAAGTTATATTAAAATCAAGTTTCAATGGACGTACCTGAAACTGACCCATTTTGTATTGTAATATCAATTTTGAGAGCTTGCGTTAATTTTGGAGTGAAGTTTGAGGAAACAGTAACTTTTGAGTTATAGAAGGTAAAATGTGATCGAAATCAAGTTACAAAAGATGTAGCTAAAATAAACCTACAAAAACATAGGTGTTTTTTCCAGGGTTGATAGGTCAGTAACTCAATGATTGTGTGGCCAACGTAACTTTTTCTTTTATAAATTAGAATATTGTTGTATAAAAAATAAAAAACATAGGTATCATCTAGGGCTGGAGGCTCAAGTAATTGATACTATTTACTTATACGTTTGAACTCGAAGGTTTTGGATTCGATTTCTCCTCCCTCAAGGATACATTTTTCCAATTTTCATCAAGGTTACTCCCAACCCATTATGTTCTCGCTATCACGTAAAAATTTTGGAATTATCATCAAAATACTTAATTATATAAGAAATGCAAAAAAGATTCTCTCAGAGAGTGAGACCAAACACTCATTTCATTATCAAAGCAACACACATGGTGAGCAAACCAAGAAACATATTAAAGACACACAATTGTCTCATATCTCTGAGAAACACTACTCCAAGACCAACAAATGAACACGTATCCACTTTCAATTGGGTTTTCAACACGATTGTTGGTCTTCTTTAAATAGCGGAGCATTATTTTCAGGAATGGTGCCAAAACCGACCACGATCCTCTCACACGTGTGACATGACCTCTCTTAAACAAAACAATAAGAATTAACAAAACACATAAAAAATTGTTAAGGAAGTGTGAAAAAGTTGGCACTTAGTAGGTTTCTTTCTGTCGAGAAGAGATTCTTCCACCATAACCACCGGATCAAAAGATTTGAGCTTTTAAAATTTTATGTAACGGTCTGCTTATTTTGATTTTTTTAAATTATAATAATTTTTAATCGTTAAATAAAATTTTAAAAGTTCAGATCACTTAATAGGGTAATCTTAGTGAAAGAGATTCAGGATCTCTTCTCCTTTCTGTCTATGCTCTTGCTCTTTATAGAAAGAAGATTCAGTCTTCCTCACAGATCTCAGCCCCACACTCTTCACTCTCTTCACTCTCTTCAGCTGCCTTTTTTTCTTTCCTTGCAAAAAACTGAAATTTTCCCATTTTTTTATTTTCTTAAAGTTGGAAGATTTTCCATGGAAGCACCTTGAAGAAAAGCACTTTTAGATACCTCAGGTTAGTGTGTTACTTTGTAAGTCTAATAAGTTGGCATTACTTGTAAGGTTTTCTTGTTCCCTTTTTTCTGCTTTTTTTTTTTTGTAAGTTGGTCATTTAATATGCTTGTGAAGTTGAACAATGCTTGCTTGCTTTTAAGATTTTCCTAAAGTTGGTTTTTTTAGTCGTTGTTTGAAACCCTTTTTTTTTTTTGAGTGTGATTAGTTGAAGTTAATGTGCAAGTTTTCTTTGAAATTTGAGCTTACTTGTCGTCTTGGACTTGATGGGGTTTCTGCACTGGATCTGTGAGTTGTGAATATAAAGCTAAGTTTGGTCATTTATCTTCTTTTAGTACTCTCTGATTTGGTTTTGGTACTGTGAAATATGTTTGGTTGCTCAGAAAATATATTGATTGAATAGAATATATGTATTGGTTGTTCTCAAGTTGTATAAATGTTGAAAAAGGGAAAACTTTGTGTCTTTCTAAGTTGAAAATACTCGAAATGATGTTTTTTTCTTCATTTTCTCTGTGATCCGAAAAATGGAAAAGGGAAGTGACATTTGAATCTCTCTCTCTCTCTCTCTCTCTCTCTCTCTACTTTCTTCTCAAAGAAACCAAAAGAGGGTTAATTTATGGAAGAGTAATATATTGATTCTTGATCTCTTTGAATCTGCAGGTTGTCAACAAGTCCTTCATGATTTCTTTCTTTTGAAGTTCTTGGTAAAGTTATCTCTTTTATCTTTGAGATAATCTTTGTTCCATTTTACAGAAAATTTATACATCTTTAGGAAGGAATTGATTGTTGGTGTTGGAAATCTTTTGAGGTTTCACTTGTACTGAGCATCTGTGTAATTCGAATTCGATTTGTTTGTTTACCCTGGTTTGGTGTTTAAGGAGTAGCTTCTCTTTCCGTTCCCACAAACTAGAAAAATGCAGAAGCCTCCGCAGTCTCAAGATTTTGCTTTGAAAGAGACCTCGCCAAACATTGGCGCGGGCTCTATCACCGGCGACAAGCTCTCATGCACCTATGACCTCGTAGAACAGATGCACTACCTTTACGTTCGTGTGGTGAAAGCAAAGGATTTGCCTGCAAAAGATGTCACCGGTAGTTGTGATCCCTATGTTGAAGTGAAACTCGGAAACTATAAGGGAGTTACTAGGCATTTTGAGAAGAAGTCCAACCCTGAATGGAATCAGGTGTTTGCTTTCTCCAAAGATCGACTTCAAGCTTCATTTTTGGAAGTTGTGGTAAAAGATAAGGATGTTGTGATAGATGATTTCATGGGCAGGATCATGTTTGAGCTCAATGACATCCCGAAACGCTTTCCACCAGATAGCCCACTGGCACCACAGTGGTATAGGTTGGAGGACAGGAAGGGGGTTAAGGTCAAGGGGGAGCTGATGTTGGCAGTTTGGATGGGAACTCAAGCAGATGAGGCGTTTCCTGATGCGTGGCATTCTGATGCTGCAACAGTTGGGCCCGAGGGTGTCAATAACATTCGATCGAAGGTATACCTCTCCCCCAAGCTTTGGTATGTGAGGGTTAATGTTATTGAAGCTCAGGACTTGCTACCTAATGACAAGAGTAGGTATCCGGAAGTTTTTGTGAAGGTTATCTGTGGAAATCAGGTATTGAGGACTAGAATATCACCAAGCAAAAGTATTAACCCAATGTGGAATGAGGATTTGATGTTTGTTGCTGCTGAACCGTTTGAGGAACCGTTGTATCTTACTGTGGAAGATAGAGTGGGATCCGGCAAAGATGAAATTTTGGGTAAGTGTGTGATTGCTTTACAGACTGTGCAGAGGAGGTTAGACCATAAACCTGTGCACACTAGGTGGTTTAATCTTGAGAAGCATATGATCGTGGACGGGGAACAGAAGAAGGAGATCAAATTTTCCAGCAGGATTCATTTACGGATTTGCTTGGATGGCGGGTACCATGTCTTGGATGAATCAACACACTACAGTAGTGATCTCAGGCCAACAGCAAAGCAGTTGTGGAAGTCAAGCATCGGAATTTTTGAGGTAGGGGTTATAAGCGCAGTTGGTTTGATGCCGATGAAAACAAAAGATGGCCGAGGTACCACAGATGCTTATTGTGTAGCAAAATACGGGCAGAAATGGGTTCGCACAAGGACAATCGTGGACAGCTTCAATCCCAAGTGGAATGAGCAGTACATCTGGGAGGTTTTCGACCCGTGTACTGTCATTACAATTGGGGTTTTTGACAATGGTCATATACATGGAGGTGATAAAGGGGGAAAGGATTCAAGAATTGGCAAAGTGAGAATTCGGCTATCTACACTTGAAGCTGACAGGGTTTACACGCATTCGTACCCTCTTCTGGTCCTACATCCATCTGGGGTGAAGAAAATGGGTGAAATTCAGCTGGCAGTGAGGTTTACATGCTCATCTTTGATTAATATGCTGTATATGTATTCGCATCCTTTGTTGCCAAAAATGCATTACATTCATCCATTATCCGTGATTCAGCTCGATAGTTTGAGGCACCAGGCTATGCAGATTGTCTCAATGAGGCTGAACCGGGCTGAGCCCCCACTGAGGAAAGAGGTTGTGGAGTATATGCTGGATGTTGATTCACATATGTGGAGCATGAGAAGAAGCAAGGCAAATTTTTTCCGAATAATGGGAGTTTTAAGCGGGGTGATTGCAGTAGGAAAATGGCTTGATCAAATCTGCAATTGGAAGAATCCTCTCACAACCATTTTAATTCATATCCTCTTTATTATATTGGTTCTTTATCCGGAACTAATTCTTCCCACTATTTTTCTCTACCTATTCTTGATTGGAATTTGGAACTACCGATGGAGGCCGAGGCACCCTCCTCACATGGACACACGGCTATCTCATGCTGATGCTGCTCATCCTGACGAACGAGATGAAGAGTTTGACACGTTCCCAACTTCCCGGCCAGCAGATATTGTGAGGATGAGATATGATCGACTAAGAAGCATAGCAGGGAGGGTTCAGACTGTTGTCGGTGATCTGGCAACTCAAGGCGAAAGGTTTCAGTCTCTTCTGAGTTGGAGAGACCCTAGAGCCACAACCCTGTTCATAACTTTCTGTTTGATTGCCGCCATTGTTCTCTACGTAACTCCATTCCAAGTTGTGGCCCTTCTAGCAGGCATTTACGTGTTAAGGCATCCCAGATTCCGCCACAAACTTCCTTCAGTGCCGCTCAACTTCTTTAGGAGGTTGCCTGCAAGATCAGACAGCATGCTATAAGCACACAACCCGCCTTCACGAATCACTCCTCTCCTCTTCATCATTGTATCTGTGTTTCGAAGTTGTGCAGATGGTGAAGCAGGGTGAAAAGTAACAAAAATCGGCAATTTTCCACCACATAAAGTGGTGATTTTATGAACTTGTTTATGTCTTTGTATTTAAAATTTTAACTTCTGCTTATGGTTTACAACGCATGTCATTTATCAGATTCAATTTGAATATAGCCAGTGCAGAACCAGAATTCGATTCGTCATTGCAGTATGTTAAAATTTTAACCATGCAAGAAACATACGAAATTTGAAATTCCGACTCATAAACTTTGGTGCTTCTGAAACTCAGTATGAAACACACCTAGTTACTGTATTTATAACATTAAACTGTGGAGACTATAAGCAAATCTTAAACTCCGGTAGGACATTGGTACATGCTCGATCTGTCCGATGGCCCCGTCCGGTTAGTAGAAGCTTCCTCATGTTTCTTCCTTGTTATAAGCACACAATCCTCATGTTTCTTCCTTGTTTTCTCTTGTCACCATTGAATTTCTTGCGTAAATCGAATTCGATAAGTTAGTAAACTAGTCATACCAGAAAACATGAAGTTGGACGACCTTGCTGCAGAATGAAAGCTTAAGGGCCTAAATAGTTTGAACAGATTAAAAAGCTTCCAATGTTGTAATTGGTTCTTGGTGGCATTACAATTTCATGTCAACTTGTTGAGGGATCTGTAAGAAATATGTGAATTGTATATATATTACTAGTTCGTAATGCATACGGATGTTTTAGTCATTAGATTTTATTTTTATAACTATTAGATCTTCTACTTTTAATCTTAACCATTCATTTTTCGTATCATTCGTCATTACATAATATAGAAGAAAAATTGAATAACATACAAAGTTACTAAAATCCCTCTCAAAGCAACCCAAGGAGCAAGGCTCACCTTGATATGGGTTTTAGAATGTTTGGCCCACTTAGTTGTTGTCCCCCTCCTTGTTGGTTTTTTGCCAATTTCATCTTCTCCTCGAGGCTCCAGCATAACAATTTCAATTTTTTCCCTTCAGATTCTTTTATTTTGTGTTGTATTCATTACTCCTCCCGCAAAACTGCTTCATATCCCACATTTGCTTTTATATTCATGCACGTTTGCGTTCCACAAAACTGCTTTCATTACATAGTTCAAGCCTTCAATTGCAAAATAGCAATTCTAATTGTAAACGTATTAGGTTTCTTTTTTTTTTTCATTTTTTTTACTCAATTACTTAAAGCAGTTTGAAAACTGCAATATCTCCTACAGTCCCATGTTTCTTTCCAATTTTTTAGTGCATCTCTTACCTTTAGTATTTATCTACTTAAAAAAAAAAAATGAAGATCAGTTACCAATCACTTAGCCACTATGTGGACTCTCGACCAGTGTTGGTTTTAAATTTTGTTTTCTTTTTTATTTTTCTTTTTTTATTTATTTTGTTTTCCAATACAGTTTTTTGTTGATATATGGTATTTTACCAGTTTGTCCTTGTTTTTTGAATTTTTTGGGTTTTAATTGTGAAGGAAAGAAATGAGCATTTTGGAAAGCTTCACCGAAGTGGGACTCTCCCTTTATATATATATATATATATATATATATATATATATATATATATATGCATAAACCCAAGATAACCAGCACAATGATTTATTTGTTGTGGCGTAAGATGAACTTGGACATCGGTACATATTACCAACACTATAATATATATTGAAAATTTATAATCTTATATGTTGCTATTTAATAGTAGAATCCATAGATGAATTACTTTCGATTTGGCTATATATAACAACATGAAATTCAACTTCATGAATAATATACCTTAAAAATTCATTTGGACTGCACGAATCTACTCTGAAGTTTAAAAGGAGAAAATAATTAACATAAGAGTTTAAAAGGAGAAAATATATAACTAATTACAGAAATTAGATAAGAGGGATGCATATAATAAAGAAAACTTACTAGGTGCCAACAATTCCTATGAAGTTTCTGCATACTGGGCACGCAAGCTTTCCTTTTCTTTTAAAACGACATAGTTTTGAATCTGGTCTTTAGTTATCTTTTTTTTCAAATATTTTTAAAAGAAAAAAAAAACAATAAACCTCCTTGTATCCACACCCATCCCCGATTACTGCCCCCAAAAAAGAACCTAAATCACTGTCATATCAACTCCCAAATTGCACAGCCACTGAGCCACCATAACTCCCCAACCCCGGAGAAAAACTTATATAAGACTCAACGTCCTATTGGATCATATTGAATGGTACTACAGACTACTCATAATTTGCCATGTATTCAACATTAAATATGATTTCTTATTTTTTGTTTTATATCAAAATAAAATAAATTAAATTAAAGCATTATTTCTTCAAGAAACTAAAATTGTTAAAATAAAACTCAACCGTAGTTCAACCTTCCTCCATCTCCAAACTCGTCCATGGGCTCTTCTCTCTCGTCGGTCAATGTCCCCAACGCCATCAATTCTCCTCCTTTACTACTCAACCTCCCACTTCCTTGGTTCCCCCATCCCTCATCTGTCTCTCTCATGATTGCTTATAACTAATGCAATTTCACATCTATAACTAATTCAATTTCACATCAATAGTCCATAGTATTTGAAAACTGGGAACTACAAACAACTGGTGAAGAAAGGTGGCTTTTATAATTGGGTTCTTCACCAGAATTTATATATCCTTGATAATTATTCGATAAGTTATAAAAATAATGAGGTTAGTCAGACACGTAATTCATTTAAGATGGATTAATGAACCTTTGAACCAGTAATTACACAAATTCTACACAATTTCCCAGCAACCATGTAAGGCCGTGAGAAAGAGAGGTGTCCCTCAAAGTCAAGCCTTTTAAAACTTTACTTTTTCCACATAATTTTTTTATTTTTTATTTTCATTAATTGTGATATAAATTGAAAATAAGAAATTACACTAATGCAGCAATACTTTACACTTGGCAAGCTATGAATGATGTGGTAGTGCTACTTAGCAATATTTAGGGGTGGTTCGGTATGGGATCCCATACCGAAACCATTGTCCCGATTCCCAAACCGAAATTTTTGGGAATCCCAAATTCAATCCCAATCCCAAACCAAATTTTCGGGAATCCCGAAATAATTTCGGGATTTCGGGACAAATCGGGAATCCCGAAATGCTTTTGGGCTTTTGGACTAAAATTTGACATATTATGTTTTTGGGCTAAAATTTGACATATTATAAAGTAATAAATAAAGTAACAAACTCAAAAGCAAAAATAGTAGTTACAAGCCAAGGTTTATAAATAAAGTAACAAACCCAAAATCAAAAAAATTAGTTATGAGCCAAAGTTTCAATAATTAAGTTACAAACCAAAAGCTAAAAAGCAAAGCTTAAAGTCTATAAATATTGTTGGCCTCTTCGACCCCTTCGTCCCCTTGATCTTGTTGATGCTTGTGGTTGCTCCCTTCTTGTTGGTAATTGTACTCTTCCCCTTGATGTTGATGGTTGAGCCCTTCCCCTTGCAATGGGTGGTCGTGGAGGTAGTGATTGATTTTGACGTTGTTGAACTTCAACTTGGAGTGGTCGAGGAGGTGGAGGTGGCATTTCATTTTCTTGTGTTGTATTCTCCTCACCTCCCAAATTAGCCGTGCCTAAAACAATAAACCACAAATCATTTACATTGAATTATAGTCTAATAGATAATAAATACTAAGAAAATAAAAGAGGATATACGAAGCACAACAAGGGAATCAAACTTTTGTGCCAACCACTCGGTTTTTTTACCATTGTAGATTCAAGGGCTACCAAAACAGGTTATGTGTGTATGCCTAACTATCTTTATAATAAATATATGTTTTTTTTGTTACAACTAATAAATAATGAATAATTCAAATACAAACTTTTCATATCACTAACTATTAGTACTAGTTAGAACTTAAACTACATCAAATATTAAGGTGCATCAATTATAACTATCAGTATACCCTTTATTAACCTCCCTATAGTGAATTACACCACATCAGTTATATTAATTAGTTTTATTAATGTACTAGTTTATCAATTAACAATATGCATGCACAATATTAAGATACTAGTGTAATATATGTATACTGATATATATAATCAAACTTTTCTAAGTCATCTAACCTAAAAACAAATGAACGGCACAAATTAAATCTAAAATAATGAACGGTTCAAATAATTCTCTTATAATAAAAAAATAATATATATATAATATTTATTTCAATTCGGTATGGGAATACCGAAAAAATGGAGATGGAATACCGAATCCCATACCGAAAATTTCGGTTTGGTTCGGGATTACATACCAAAAATTTCGGGAATTTTGGTTTGGGATTTTTTTGGTTTGGGATGGGGATTTTTTCGGTTTGGTTTGGGATTTTTGGGATTTTTTTCCAGCCCTAGCAATATTTAGTCGCAAGCCAAGCTCCACGTAATTCTTTCTCTCAACCCCACCACCACATGCGGCCATTTTGCCACCGAGCCACTACTCTCTCCTCTCATATTTTCATTCCCAAATTTTATATAACTTTTAAATTATAATCCCAAATATTATGGTTTATGAATAATTGGATATTGAGATTTAAAAAAAAAACATTAAATTCTTTTACCTATTAATTATGGATCCGCCGCTCACTTGTATATATAAAATTCTAATCCATTTATTGCAAAGCAGTAGGTTGATAAACATATATTACAATAGATCTAAACACCTTATTTGTGCACGCTATCTAGGGTATAATTCAGTGATAGATCCATTATAAACGGACATAGATGACTTGTTGATATCGGACTCCAACGTTGTCATTGACGTGTTCCCCACCACTTTGCCTTGGAGGAAAAATGCCGGTTCTTTAGGTAATGGTAGATTGACAGAGTAACCATTGAGCATGAGAACTACTGATTGCATCGTAGGCCTGTCAGCTGGATCTTCCTGAACACAAAGTAAGCCGATGTGGATGCATCTGATTACTTCAGTCCTTGAATAAGAGTCTCTCAGACTCGGATCCAACAATTCCAAAGATGTCTCGTCTCTCCATAACTTCCAAGCCTGTATAAAACTCAAAGTTTTAACTCATGATGCTATGTCAATGCAGGAGAACAGAACACTGCACTTTTCATTTTAAGCTTACATGGCTTGCCAGGTTCTCAGCTGCATTGGTCTGAAAAAAGTGACTGTTCTTTTTGCCATTGATGATTTCTAGCACTAAAACACCGAAACTATACATATCGGACTTGACAGAAAATTGCCCGTGCATTGCATACTCGGGAGACATATAACCACTACAAGTTGAGATGGGAAAATTTGACAAATTCATTAGTACAGATAGTGCAAAGAAGAGGTGGTCGTGTTAAAAGAAAAGAAAAAAAAGGGAGAAACTTACTACGTTCCGACAATTCTATTTGTATTTGCTTGAGTTTGATCAACCTCAAAGATCCTGGCCATGCCAAAATCAGATATTTTTGGATGCATGTCCCCATCTAACAATATATTGCTGGCTTTGAGATCACGATGTATAATTCTAAGTCGGGAATCTTCATGCAGGTACATGATTCCTCTAGCAATTCCTGAAATAATCTGGTAACGTCTTGACCAATCCAATTGCCCCTGTTTCTCAGGGTCTGCAAATCATCAAAATCAAGTTATCATCGACGAACTGCTATTGCAATAGGGAAAGACTTATCAGATGTTTGAGTGTACAAACCAAATAGGAAACAGTCGAGGCTTTTGTTGAGCACGTATTCATAAACAAGAATCTTTTCTTCACCTTCCAAGCAAAATCCCAAGAGCCTAACCAAATTTCGGTGTTGAAGCTTGGCTACCAATACCATCTCGTTCTTAAATTCTTCTGTGCCTTGGCAAGAGTTCCTTGATAGCCTCTTCACAGCTACTTCTTGACCGTTTGAAAGTGTACCCTGCGAGAAAACTTCAATCAAACAATGGAATGTCCACTCATGGCATTCATGGACGGCTTCTGAGGCTCCAAAATTATTCAGATTTTGCATGCATAAAAGTTGGAACTTTGTAGACCTGATGGAGCACTCATGTCATATACTGATTAACATACCTTGTAAACTTGACCGAAACCACCTTTGCCTAACCTGTGATCATCGGAGAAATTGCTCGTAGCTGCTTGGATGGTAGCAAAATCAAATTGCAAAGACTCGACAGTAGTAATGTCATTCTCACCTGCACAACCAACCAAACCATAGAAGCACAATGTTTATAGACGAGGAATAAACAAAAGGAGAATCAACGAGAATAAACAAGAGGAGAATCGCAGAAGAATATATTTGTTTACCGCTTGGTTCGTCTGCTGCTGCTTGATTGTACTTCTTTCTCGCTCTCCTAGTTATGCAGCAGTAACCCACAACGAAAAGTAGCACAGATACAGATATTGCTACAGCAATGGCAACAATTGTACTAGTTGGGGTTTTGCTTTTTCCTGCAAAATAAACAAAAAATATTGAGAAATTGGTAAACTCAGCGGCCACGGCACAACACCATATTCCCCTGTTCCAAAGTCCACAATAGCTATCAATTACCTAACAAACTAATCGGACAATACAATAATCACTTGATTGGGGCTTCTAAAAAGGTTAGAAACATTTTTGGGGGCTAGTGTATACCTTTAGGCCCTTCTCTGATGGAGGCTGGCGGCGGTGGGCCGGAGGAGTAGAAGGGGTAAATTTCAAACCTAAGATTGCAACTGGGTTTTAGAACTCGTCCCCCAGCACTTGTTCTAGGAATTTGTGTTGCAGCTACCAGAAGACACCAATTGCAATCTCCAGGGAACAGGTCCTGCGTGCACTGCCCAAATCCGTACAGCGTAATGGAACCTGAAACATTCGTTTCTTTCGTCGCAAACTTGTGACTGCTATTGGAAGTCCGAGCGGCCACTTCGGTGACCGTAGCTGCCAGTACCTCGTTGAACCGGTTTTGGTCCGTTATACTACTTGCATTCTGCGTGTTCCAAAGGTACACGGAAGGCTTGTCGGCTACCCTGGAAAAGAAAGACTCGTTGGAGTAGCGTAGCATGCAGTAGTCGTACCAGATCACCATCTCTTTTTCTACAGGGCAGCGTTGTGGGGCCTCGGCGGTAGCGGTGGCGACACAGGTTTCGCAAGCGTCGGTGCCGACGACATCGCCGCGGCAGAGGAAGAGGCCGTAGACGGAGTTGTTTGGGGCTTGGACGGAGGCGTTGTAGAAGCCGGTGGAGCGGTTGGCGTTGGAGGAGAGGGTGGAGAGGAGGCGGTTGAGGTTGGACTGGAAGGTGGAGTTTGGGGTGAAGGTGGTGGTGTTTGGGCAGATGCGAGCCAGGTAATCAGCATCCGTAATGGTCGGAAAGCTGAGCAGAGTAAAAACGGAGAAAATCAAAAGAAGGGTTGTCATGCTTTCATTTTTTGGTGATTCATCGTAACATCATAGGTTTTTTTTTTTTTTTTTTTTTTTTTGTGGGAAACTAACTTCATAGGTTTTTTTTTTTTTGAACACCTAACTTCATAGGTTTTTTTTTTTTGGAACACCTAACTTCATAGGTTTTTGTACTGAGTATTAACAAGTGATCAGGACTGTTTGCCCTCCCCACCGCATGAACCTGGATTGTCTGCCCTACTTATCCTATATCCTTCCCATTCTTTTTTATTTATGTGATCATGGTTATGCCACATCAATATTTTATATTGATTTTTTTATAGAAATAATAAGACAAAAAACAATGAGAATACAAAATGTTGACGTGACTTATCCTTGACCACAAAAGTATAAGAGGATGGAAAAAATATGGAATGGAGACCTGGATTGTTTGCCCTCCCCATCACTTGACTAACATCATAGGTTTTTGTATTGAGTATTAACAAGAGCAATGCAGGGGTGGAAGCAAGACTTTTCTGTAATTGAGTGTTGCAGAAGAGTTCCTATCATACAACCGGGTTTTAGCCACAGTGCCATCAACCTCTAATAAGTGCTTCCAACTTGTTCAAAAGTTGCACTATTCTGTCCACTGACCAAGTGTTTAGTGGTGAATTGGTAAAAAAAACAAAGGTGATTTTAGGGAGATAAAAATTTTAAGTTAATTTTTTAAAACAAAATGATATAGTTGTTGATAATTAGATTATATTAATTATGCATTTATTTTTTATTGGTGACACGTCTTTTAGTTTAAAATTTTAGTCTTCCTAATATTGTCTTTTGATTAAGCCCACCTTGTAGGTACCTTGTGTCCATAAGATAGGTTTAGGTTAGCTGATAAACCGTTAACCCGTGTTTGATTGTTTCTTCGTTGTTGCCTTCTTCTTTTTCTTTTGGTTTTTCAAAGTGGTATGTTCATGATTGAAATGTAGCCATGAATTGACATGAGCGTTTGAACTGACAGACAAGTTTTGTCCTAAGAGCTGAGTTGAGTCGATTGGAAATTTTGGCCAAATAGTTCTTGTTGTTTTTTCCTCCTCAAATATTCAACAATTACACCTTTGATTATATGAAAAAAGGTTGCAAATACAACTCCTAAAGGGATATAAGAAAATTAGAGTATTGGTCCTGAATTGAAAATCTATAAGCATCAGTCCTTAAATGGTTCATAATGTGGAGTATTGATTCTTTTGAGTAGTACTGTTTAATAGTATCATCCAAAATAAAGGGTTTAAAAAAGAAAAAGTCTTTATCATATAAGGCAAATAAAGAATAAGTTGAGCATCTCTCACTCAATGGTACAATCTCTTAATTAAAAATCAATTAAGCGCAATCATCATCACTCAAATTCTGTCTACTAGCAGTAACTAGTAGTGCCACACTCGGTATCATCTCTAAATTCCTGGCAAAGCAACTAGGAGCACATACCTGGTCAACGTTGTGATTAGTTGCAGGTCTTCCTGTAAAGAATGCAGGTCGATCAGGTTTGAGAAGACTAGTAGCTTCACATTTTAACATTAGAACAACCGACGACATAGTTGGTCATTTGTTTGTATCCATCCTCTTGGACACACAATAATCCCGACATTGATGCATCTCAAGAATTCATTGGAACTACATGAGTCTTTCAATAATGGATCCATTAACTCCAACCCTTTCCCTTCGTTCCATAATTCCCAAGCCTGCAATTGATACATTTCAAAAATTATGTATATACTAAAAGAGGAAAAAGCCTAGAACACTCTTCCTTTGACAGTGTGATTCCTTTTTTACCCCTTCTTTGTTTCTAGAGTTACTGTTTATTGTACAGTGTGATTCCGTTTTTACCCTTTCTTTGTTTCTTTGGTCTTTTGGCTCTTCTCGAGTCTTCTGCTTCGTTTTTGTCTATCTGAGAAGGGAAGGATCTAGATGTACACGTGTGGGTCATCTAGGAATGCAAATCTTAAACTCCGGTAGGACATTTGTACATGCTCGATGTGTCGATGACCCCGTCCGGTTAGTAGAAGCGTCCGATTGTATGTGACACGAAGTTGACTAATAGGACTAACACCAAACCACACAATCCTCATGTTTCTTCCTTGTTTTCTCTTGTCACCATTGAATTTCTTGCGTAAATCGAATTCAACAAGTTAGTAAACTAGTCATACCAGAAAACATGAAGTTGGACGACTTGCTGCAGAATGAAAGCTCAAGGCCCTAAATAGTTTGAACAGACTAAAAATGCTTCCAAAGTTGAAGTTGGTTCTTTGTGACATTACAATTTCATGTCAAATTGTTGAGGGATGTATAAGAAATATGTGAATTGAATGTATATATTACTAGGTTACGGATGTTTTAGTCGTTAGATTTTATTTTTATAACTATTAGATATTCTACTTTTAATCTCAGCCATTCATTTTTTGTATCATTCATTATTATATAATATAGAAGAAAATTTGAATAACATACAAAATTGCTAAAATCTCTCTCAAAGCAACCCAAGGAGCAAGGCTCACCTTGATATGGGTTTAGAATGTTTGGCCCACCTAGTTGTTCTCCCCCTCCTTGTCCATAAATCAAATCAAAACAAAAACAAAATTGAGTGAACAAGAATTTTCTTTGGGTGCATGCAACGTGACATTTCTGGTCCGAGAAATGCTTGGCTTCTACAAGATTGAGAATAGGTTTTTCTTCAAAACACTTCGTTGGTTTACAGAGTGTAATGTTTATGATAAAAGGCTTTTGATGTTATAAATTTTTTTGTAAATATTATCTGTGAGAAACAATCAATTAAAACTAAAATTATTTACTTAATCAATTGTAGTGAATAGATAGAAGATTCATAATGTTTTTATTGAATCCGACAATCTGATTTTCTACAGTTCAAAAACTAAGCTAAGTGGGAAATATTCAAATATCACAACTCATACGAGATTTCTCAAAACAAATAATAAGGAAACATATATATATATATATATATATATATAGACATCATCTTATTGTTCTTTTATAAAAATAACATCATTTTATTCTATAGAAAAAATATATTGACATCATCTTAGCTTTCCACCATTCACCTTCTAAATACATTTTCACTTAAAAGCTACTTATTCATTCTGAAAAAAAAAAAAAAAAAAAAAACAAGAAAGAAACTATTTATCCATTCATCTCTTAAAATATGTAACATTATTGATCTTTGTGTTTATGGATAATATTTGTTTTGGTAACTGTGTTTTCAATTTAATCATTGTACTTTAAGTAGTTTAGGCTAACTAGTTATAACAATATACTCGTTGTTAGAGCCTAAAAATGTCATACACCAATCCAACTAAGTCCCAAGACCTAAGATCCATTTGTCAAGCAAGCCTTCATTCAAGCCCAAACATATGCCGGGGTGTGGGATCGATAAGGAAATACATTTAAAAACAAGCCATGCCACAGGTAATTAAGCCAGATATTCACATAAATCACGCCATGCTCATGCCTATTCATCATGCCAAGCTTCCTCATGCTAGTCACTATTCATGCTAAGCTCAAGTCACATATTCAGAGCTTGTCAAGTGGATTGTGGTGTGCATGGTTCCGGAAGGTTATTGGGCCTATGTAGAATAGGGGTTATGGAAGACTTTGGGCTGCTTGGAGGTCCAAAGATCCTAGCTCATACCCTTTGCATCTCACGAAGGCAACATTGAGAGAGAACTAGCCTAGTTTACCTCTTTTCCTAGCAAGCCAATCCTCCTAGTTAGGACTAAACGGGCTTACTGCATTAAATGTATGCTAAACCTAGCAAGTCAAATGCTGACTTTCCCTTCCTAGCTTGCATAGACAACCAACGCACAAAAGCCATGAAGCACAATTGATAAGACCTCAATCGACCTTAACTCTAATTGCAAGGAAAACTACAACTTTCATTGGACCAGAAAACTAATACAAATTCTTCACGCGACCTCCATTACAATTGATCACTATATAGCCTATTTCTCATCTTATTTAACCGACTTACAACAACAACAACTAAACATGGTTTACAATAACCCAACAAACAACTAACCAAGGTTAGACATATCAACAAAAAATTAACCCACAGTAAAGAAAATAGAAGTAAAAGTAACCAATATTTACAAACCAATGGAGGAATGCCATCTAGCATCCTAACAGCGCTACCAGAAGTAACGCCTGCAAAAGGTCGGCCTGGAAAACCCTTGCCTCAAGAAGAAGCAGAATGTAGGTCTTAACATTGCAGCTACATTACACCAAAGGGGAAATAGTAGGAGGGCTAGGAAGAAAGGAAGGGGAAGACCAAACCACAAAGGGAGATTCCCTTGAAGCCTAGAGAATAGCCCTTCACTTACATAAGGACGGAGAAACCATTTGAGCAAAGAGGTAACACAGAGAGAGATAGAAGAGAACGCAGGGAGAACACCACCAAAAAAAAAAAAAAGAGCCTAGAGAATTCCATTTTAGTCCAGAAGCATTCTTCAAGCCTCAAGCATCATCATTCATACAACCTGAGTAACTCCCACAACCTTCCATTAAACATCCCAGCCATTAGAAGCCATACTATCATCCTAGGAAAGCCCAAATCATCTAGCCAAGAATGTCATGCAACCATGCAAATCCCTTCTCTCTCATGTTAAATAAATAATCTTCTAGCTTCCACACTACGCTTCACTTGAGCAAGTCATTATCTTGATCAATCATGCTATCTTCAGGTCATTGATGTTAACAGGGTATTTCCTAAGATAAGCTAACTCTTTCGAGATATTTTGGAACTTGGTACAAATCCTAACCAAGGGAGACAAGATGACGTTCTCAAAGCCTAAGTTCATCTCGACCTAAAAGTCCCTTAGCACTGTCATTTTGCAATCAAATTGGAGTTCTCCTACTAACAAATTAGAGTATTTTGAAAAATCACTTGTCAAAGAAAAATAAAAGAAATCATTCTATTATTTTAGTTGATTCTGTAACATCTCACATCGACCAACAGAGAGGAGGTGATGTGCCTTATATGTACATGCCCACCTCCATATAGCACGAGACATTTTGGGAACTCACTGGCTTCAGATTCCATCAGAACTGCGAAGTTAAGCGAGTTCGGCTGAGAGCATTCTCAGGATAGGTGACTCACTGGGAAGTTCTTGTGTGAGTTCCCAGAAACAAAACCGTGTGGGCGTGGCTTGGGCTCAAAATGGATAATATTGTGTTACAACGAAGTCGAGATCTAGGATGTAATAGATTCTCACAAGAACAAAGAAAATCTATACCTTGTTGATTCCTACGAAATACCCAAGTTGATAGAACAAAAAAGAATAAACTCTTACTTCTACTTTAACGTCCAAAACTCGCTGCGAATCTAGGGGTACATAGATTTACAAGCTTTATCCCCCATCCCATACATTGAACTCACCACCCAAATTAACGTGATAGATGGATCCAATTAATCCCAATACAATGAGCCTAGTACCAAATCTTATGACCACTCTAAGATAATCCTAGTACATACAACATTGTTAAAGTCAAAATAATTTTCTAATGCACCGCATGGACTTCCTCGTGCATAAATTTTATCACGGTAATTCATATATGTGAGTGCTACTTTATCTGCATTAGGTATGCATACACGTGGCAAAAATTTGGATAAAATGACGCTTTCAAATGATAAGTAGCAAATTATAACTTTAATTCCACTATCGTAAATGATGCTTTATTGCAATAACGGAAGTTAATTATGTTATGCACGTAAGAACTAACAATTTAACTTGCTAGGGCTATTGTTAGTTAAAAAAAAAAAAAAAAAAAAAACTGAAACCAACACCCACCCTCTAATATTCCCCTCCTACACAAAGTAGCAAAACAGGATAAAGAGAATCATATTAAAATACTAAAATTGGCTTGTGATATCCGTCACCACACGACAGTTTGCTTCCCCAAAATCCGACTTCCATTTTACATAGTGCCCACAGATCCCTCTATTATCCTGCATATACAGATGCGATATATCAATCGCGTCATTCACGAGAAATTTGTATAGGGTTTGAGTGGTCATTAATTATGTTGAGTGGCATTACTAACCATTTAAAACTTGTTGTGTTTTTATCATTAATTTCCTAATTATTATACACGAAAATACTTTTGCTCACTACTCTTAAGTGATGATAATTTTCACCACCCTCTTTATCACCGCCGTTTGATGAGTTTAAATTTTCAGTTGTTGGAATTGTCACTCAATAGTGAGGGCGAGCCTTGGTGAACGGAAATGTTGTTTTTTTGTGACTAAAATATTACGGGTTTGAGTCATGAAAACAACCAATTTACAAAATAAAAGTAAGGCTGCGTACGATAAATGTTCCCATGACCCTCGTAATGCAGGGTACCTTGTTGGCTTGGGAGTAGTATTACTCAATATTGTTAAATGGCATGTTAAGCTACATGTAAAATGATACATAATGTTGGACGTGGCTTCAATGCTAAGTAAGACTCTATGATTATTTTAACCGTTAAATTCCATTATCACAATGATTATATCTTTTATTTTCAATCTCAATTATTCATCTTCGGCAACTAATTATTAAAAAAAAAAAAAATGAGTTTTAACGAAAGTTCACGGTACTATTCATTTTAACGAAAAATCATATTTTTACACTAAAAAGTCAATCTTAATACTATTCACTTTATACTTTAATTTGTTCTTATCATTAAAACTTAAAGTTTTCAAGTTTTTTTTCATTAGTTTTTCTTAAAAAAAAATGCATGACTTATATTATGGGTAATGCTTAGGAGACCAAATTTTTAAAAAGAAGTTTACAAACCAAATGACATGAACGATGGTGAAATATAAAGACAGGAAAGTCAGGAATATCTGAATCTTTGGATTGTGAATTCTCGGAGTCACCGAGGAAGTTGGGATTTACGGAAGCAAAAGAAACAGTCATGGTGTTTTTTGTCTGTTTGTTGTTGGCGGGAAGAGGCTTCTGGGTTGATTTAAATATCTGAGAAAGTTGCAAGGAAAAAACAATGAGATCAGCAGCTTGCTTTTTTCTGCTTGAAAGAACGGCTTTTTACCATTTTTACATGCCATTTGGCATTCAACTGGATAAACCCAAATTGCCCAGGTGAGTCCTTTACATGGTGGTGGTGATTAACAATTATCTGGGTGTCGAAATTAGAGTCTAGAGAGAGAGAGAGAGAGAGAGAGAGAGAGAGAGGGGTTGGTAACTTTATATGAATGTGTAGGTGGGTGGGGAACAGAGGAAATTTATGCTTATGAAATGTTTGATCTTTGGTCTGAAAGAGAGTAGATTAGCTAAAGAAGAGTCGTGTGTTGTAATGTGTTGGCTGTATATTGTGAATTGGAGAATAGAACTAGTTTCTGACGTTAAATGGGTGGGTAAAGATCGGTGCTTTCTTTCGATGTTCCTTTCGTGTTTGTGTGTAATGTGTTGGCTATGTATATTGTGGATTGGTGTACAACTAGTATGTGATGCTAAAAGGGTGTGTGCAAATCTGTGCTTTCTTTCAATATTGTTTCCGTGTTTGTTTTCTGAACTTGAGGTGGTAATGGTGTTGCAGGGACTATTTCGTAGGGTATAGTGAGTTGATCAAGTTGCAGCCTTTGGAAGGCGTAAACTATATATTCTACAGTCTGTCCGTTTCTCACAAGTGCAAGGTATGTTTTCGTTCACCTCTCCAGTCTTTGCCCTTGTGTCTGCATTTTTGCTATATGAAGAAGATAAGTAATTCGCTCGTATGAGATGTAACTGCTATTGCGTTCTCTTATTCAACTCTTAAATGTATGAACAGCATGCTTTCAGCCTAGTTGCCATTTTTACTTGAATTTTAACCATTCTAAAGTTCAAATGGATAGAGGCACAAGGAGCTTTATAGTCTTATAGACTAGGCAATTAGCACTTGGGGTAACCTTCTGTGTTTGTAACCAAAAGTCAGCTCTTTACATCAATTTGTACTCTATTGAGTTTGACGGAGAATTTTCAGAAAATAGTATAACTAATTTTTGTACCAATGTATGAAATGTGAATACTTGCAATTGATTACTTGGACAGTGTCTAAATCCAGGAACAACTTCTTGGTTTTCCTTCTTAATCGACCCTTCCATTTTCTTCTTTCCATCCAATCTTCGCACTAAAATGACCTTCTGTTCTTATAGCCAAAAGTCAGATTGTTACATCAGTTCATACTCTATTGAGTCTGACAGAGAATTTTCAAAGCACATGGTGCTGTGTTTATGCATGAAATGTGAAACTTACAGAACATATTCTACTTTAATCAGCGATGGATCACTTGGATGGTGTCCAAATCCAGAAAGATATTCAAGGTCTTCCCCATCTTTCCATTTGATGATCCAACCTTCCATATTCCCCATCTTGACATTTTCCCTTTTCTGGCAACTGTAGAGTTTTTATGGCCATAAGGAAAGACAAATAGCTGATACGGCTTTTTATTCTTTGTGAAATAATAAATGGTGTAAGCCAAGATATTCTATTCATTCATTGTTATATACATTGGTGGACTGTGTGCACATGAAATCTTGTATGAGTTATAAAAACTAAGAATATGTACCTAGCTCCAATTTCAGCCTTCTAGACTTTGAGCTTCATTTGAAATATCAGGTTTTCCCAACATCGGTTTATTCTCTTTGTTCTTCTCACTGTCCTTACTGGATAGTTGCACAAATGCTCTTGTTTTCGTGTAATAACAAACAATGATACACATAACATAAGAGTTTGTTTTCTGGAACTGTAGATTTGGGTTTATCACCAACTGTAGTTATAACCTTATGCTATTTATGGACAATCTTGTGTACGGTTACCTATAACTGGGAGTTAGAACTAGAACAAAGTTGAACTCAGTTTGTTATTTGATCTCAATATGTACAGCCAGAAGGCTTGAACAACAAGGGAGATGGACCCTGGAAAATCAGTAGAGGACCAGTTCTCCAGGCTGCATCCATGCCTTCCACTGAATACAAGAATTGGGATAGTAGGCGGTGGTCCAAGTGGTTTATCATCTGCTTATGCACTGGTGAAGCTTGGTTACAGCAATGTGACCGTGTTAGAGAAGCACCATACTGTTGGTGGCATGTGTGAATCAGTTGATATTGAAGGTTAGAAATATAAGATGGTGTCTTTTATGCCTACTCTTTTATGCCTACTTTGTTATGCAATTGAGTTTGACAACATGTACTACCTTTACAGGGAAAATTTATGATCTCGGCGGCCAAGTTCTTGCTGCAAACAGCGCCCCTGTCATCTTTCACTTGGCTAAGGAGACTGGGTCTGAACTAGATGAAATGGACTCCCACAAGCTTGCGCTTATTGACAAATCAGGGCAGTATCAAGATATAAAAGTTGCAGATGATTATGTATCCGTTATCTCACTGACGTTAGAACTCCAGGTTGGTACCTAGTACCTTACACCCTGTTTAGTTTCTTGATTTCTCCGCTCGGCAATATTGATATCTCCATTTTACCTTTGATAGGATAAGGCAGCAAAGTCGGGTCGGATTGGGGTCCATGCTGTGAGTGAATATGCGTCAGACTTAACTCCTGTATATCTTGAATGTCAAGGATTTAGTTCTGTTCCCAAATCCGTGGCTTATGGATACACTGCTTCTGGTTATGGGTTTGTTCAAGATATGCCATATGCCTACATTCATGAGTTTACACGAACTTCCATGGCTGGTAAAATTCGCCGCTTCAAAGGTGGATATACAAGTTTTTGGGAGAAGATCAGTAAATCACTCCCAATGGTTCACTGCAACACCGAAGTGTTGGAAATCAGACGCTATTCTGATAGTGTTGGTGTTGATGTAAAAAGTTGTGATGGAGAAGTTAAATCTATGGAGTTTGATAAGGTCATCATTTCTGGTTCCTTTCCTTTGAATAGCGGAAGAATTTACAGATCACCTTCACATCCTACAGGTTTATTTATTACTCCCTCTCCATTTTTTTTCTTCGATTATTATCATTGCAATTCCTTTTTATCTGCTTGATATGCCTAATAAAGAATTCTCGTAACAGAACATGGAAGTGAAGTGATGGAGATGGGTGATGTCGAGAAGGAGTTGTTTAGCAAAGTGCAGACAATTGACTACTACACTACAGTTTTGAAGGTTAAAGGAATAGAACATATGCCGATTGGTTTCTTCTACTTTGAAGAATATATGAGCAATCCTGCAACAATCGGAAATCCAGTTGCAATGCAGAAATTCTATGCTGACACTGATATTTTATTATTCTGGTCTTATGGAAATTCTGTTGATATTACGGGAACAACTGTGACAGAGCTTGCAATTGATGCTGCTAAACTTATAGGAGCAGAAGTTACGGAGGTGGTTCTCCAACGACGATTTAAGTATTTTCCTCACGTTGGCAGCCAAGGTATGCCAATGATTTGCTCTTACGCCATATCTCCCTGCCAATTAGGAATGCTAATTTTAATTATTTCTATACAGAGATGAAGGATGGATTTTATGAGAAATTGGAATCTGAACTTCAAGGCTTCAGGAACACTTACTATGTTGGCGGTCTTATGGCTTTTGAACTGACCGAGAGAAATTCGTCATACGCTATGGGTTTAGTCTGCAAGCACTTTGCAAATGACAATTCTGTGCCGAAATTTCCTTATGCTAAGGTAACCCCACATCTAAGTGTTGAATTTGACGAATAATCGATCAAAATGAAATGATTGAAAATTCAAAGTTGATAAATTCCTTATTTAGTGTAAACATGTCTCTTTGCAGAGTTTGTTTTCCTCGCAACAACGGTGGGGAGGAAGCCCTAAACGCATGACTGAAGTACCAGGAGTGGAGTTCCCAAACCTGTCTTCCCTCGATGGCTATCTGAAGCACTGGGGAGCTCACGGAGTCACTCAAAACAAGACACTCTATACTTGGATTAATGAAGAAGGGGTGGTAGTGAGCCAGCGAACTTATGCAGAACTTCATGACAATGCTTCTTGCATTGCTCAAAAGCTGTTGACATGCAAGAATCCAGTAATCAGGCCTCGTGACAGGGTTCTCCTGGTCCATGTCCCAGGTCTGGACTTTGTAGATGCCTTCTTTGGGTGCTTAAGAGCAAACGTCTTACCAGTCCCAGTTCTACCTCCAGATCCTTTACAAAGAGGCGGTCAAGCACTTTTGAAGATTGAAAACATTGCTAAATCATGTGGTGCAGTTGCAATTCTTTCTACCATTAGTTATCACTGGGCTGTCCAGGCAGGTTCCGTTAAAAATATGATCTCACTGACAGCTAAAAAGCCGAAATCCTCAGGTCGTTGGCCCAATCTTCCTTGGTTACATACAGACTCTTGGATTAAGAACTCTAAGAACGTGGTTGTAGAGGATTTCAAAGATGAATTTGAACCACAGCCTGATGAAGTATCCTTTCTGCAGTTCACATCAGGTTCGACTGGCGATGCTAAAGGAGTCATGATAACCCACAGTGGGCTCATTCATAATGTGAAGTTGATGCGAAGGAGATACAACAGCACCTCAAAAACAGTTCTAGTTAGCTGGCTCCCTCAGTACCATGACATGGGGCTGATTGGAGGAATTTTCACAGCCCTTGTTAGTGGTGGAACTGCAGTTTTATTTTCCCCATTGACGTTCATCAGGAACCCATTATTGTGGCTCCAAATCATGAGCAAATATCAGGCTACTCACAGTGCTGGCCCCAATTTTGCCTTTGAGCTAGTCATTCGAAGGCTGGAGTCGGACAAGAACAGGAAATACGACCTTTCTTCCATGAAATTCCTGATGGTTGCTGCTGAACCAGTTAGGCAGAAAACTCTGAAAAGATTTGTCGAGCTCGCTCGTCCTTTTGGTCTTTCTCAAGAGGTGATGGCACCTGGCTATGGCTTGGCAGAAAATTGTGTGTTTGTCAGTTGTGCATATGGTGAAGGGAAGTCTATCATGGTAGATTGGCAAGGAAGAGTTTGTTGTGGGTATGTGAATCCCGGTGATGAAGATGTTGACATCAGAATAGTTGATCCAGAGAGTGGTGAGGAGCTCAAAGAAGCGGGAAAGGAAGGAGAGATATGGATCAGCAGTCCCAGTGCTGGAATTGGGTACTGGGGTAGGGAAGAACTAAGCCAGAATACTTACAGAAACAAGCTTCCTGACTATCCTGGACGTATCTACACTAGAACGGGGGATTTAGGACGAATCATTGACAGAAAATTGTTCATCACTGGAAGAATCAAGGATCTCATCATTGTAGCTGGAAGGAACATTTACTCGGCAGATGTAGAGAAGACAGTGGAGAGTGCAGCAGAAGTTGTACGTCCAGGTTGTTGCGCTGTCATTGCTGTTCCCATGGAAATCTTATCAATGAAAGGTATTTCTGTTCCAGATAATGCTGACCAGGTTGGTTTGGTCGTAATTGCGGAGGTTAGGGACGGTGAACCTGTTGGCAAGGATGTTGTTGAACAAATTCAAGCTCGTGTTGCAGAAGAACATGGGGTTACCATTGCTTCTGTTAAGATGATCAGGCCAAAAACCATCAGTAAGACAACGTCAGGAAAAATCAAAAGATTCGAGTGCCTCCAACAGTTTACTGATGGCACATTGAATGTCGTTCCAGAACCAATTCTAATAAATAAAAAACTGATGCGGTCCTTCACTACTGGAACATGCAAGGAGGGAACCCCTCGTCCTCAGTTTGTGAGAGGTTCTCCACCACCAAGCCCCAAGATAAGTAATAAAGATATTGTAGACTTCTTGAAACGCCTGGTTTCCGAGCAGACTGGTATTTCAATCAGCAAAATCTCAAACACTGAAAGTCTAGTGTCTTATGGAATCGATTCAATTGGTGTGGTCAGAGCAGCTCAAAAACTTTCTGACTTTCTTGGAGTGCCAGTAGGAGCTGTGGATATTTTCACTGCAACTTGCATTGCAGACTTGGCAAGCTTCTCAGAGAATCTGGTAATGAATTCTCAACCTCAACTGTCAACAACTCCATCCAATGTTCCACAGCTTGAGACTGAGACTGAGACTGATTCCGCTGAGCTTGTGATGGAACTTCCCGAATCTCAGCACTTGGTGATCTGGTCTTTCCAACTTTTGGCTCTTGTTTACGTTGCTTTTATGCTCTCCATTCCCGCATACTTATCAGTATCTGCTTTTATGAAATGCATCTCAGCCACCCATGCATTGGTAGAAGGAATTCCCTATTTAGATTATTTGATCCTTCTGACGTTTGCTCCCCTTGCTTGGATCTTATGCATACTTTCTACCTGTGTTTCAATTGCTTTCTTGGGGAACTCTTTCTTAAAACCAAACTATGCCCTGAACCCCGAGGTTTCCATCTGGTCAGTGGATTTTGTTAAGTGGTGGGCTCTTTACAAGGCCCACGAAGTTGCTTCGAAAGTTTTGGCAGAGCATCTGCGAGGAACCATGTTCCTCAAGTATTGGTTCAAGATGCTTGGAGCTAGGATTGGATCCTCAGTTTTTCTTGATACAGTTGACATAACAGACCCGTCTCTAGTTTCGATTGGAGATGGAGCTGTGATCGCAGAAGGGGCTTTGATTCAAAGTCATGAAGTGAAGAATGGAGTATTAAGCTTCCTCCCAATAAGAATTGGCCAAAACTCGTCAGTTGGTCCCTACGCGGTTGTCCAAAAGGGAACAATTTTGGGAGAAGACCTTGAAGTAATGGCCTTGCAAAAATCTGGAGGCAAATCTGCTGCCAAGGCTACAGATCTTCAAAATGTAAGAATCCTTTCTTCTGCATGTTTATCCAACCATCATGAATTCTAATCTTTTTTCTGAATCATGATTAGATTTTCCTTAACTTTTAATTATTTTGGAATCAATTTTTTTTATTTCCTTAGATATTTGACGTACAACACGGCTATATAGTTTATTTTTATTAATTCGTGAACGCTTTTCATGCAATGAAACTTAGAAACTAATATCAACTCAATACTTTTCTTATACATGATTCAGGGTAAAATGCTGCCAAATGTTACAAAGGAAACTGAAGATGGGGTTGTTTACCAGTTCATAGGAATCTACATAGTTGGGTTGCTCGGTACTCTTTCAGCTTCTATTGTGTACTTGGTCTACATTTGGATGTCTCAGAAGCCTCTTTCCCCTCAAGAATTTGCATTTGCTTGCTTATTTGGGGCCTTTCACTGGATGCCTTACACCGTCATAGCATATGCCACCATGTTTTCTAATGTCCCATTAGGCATAATTTACTCATCCATCTCAATGGCGGTTGCTTATTTGGCTTATGGCGTAGTACTTAGCTTCCTCACAGCCGCCTTGACCCGTCTTATTTCTAGTAACCAAGGGAAAAAGACAACCCATTTTAGAATGTGGCTTTGCCACCGAATCACCATTGCCTGCCACCACAGATTTGCGAAGCTTCTGTCTGGAACGGAAGCGTTCTGCATGTACATGCGCCTTCTCGGTGCCAAGGTTGGGAAACATTGTTCTATCAGGGCCATCAACCCAATTTCAGACCCGAAATTGATTTCACTCGGTTCTGGCGTCCATCTTGGTGATTTCAGTCGGATCATTGCTGGGTATTATTCCTCCCATGGGCTTGTTAGTGGGAAAGTTGAGGTGCATGATAATTCAGTAGTTGGGAGTGAAAGTGTGGTCCTTCCTGGTTCAGTTCTTCAGAAAGATGTTATTCTTGGTGCATTGTCAGTAGCACCGGTGAATTCAGTGCTCCAAGCGGGTGGTGTTTACATTGGGTCTCAAGCTCCAATGATGATCAAGAACACCATGCATTCGTTGGAGGATAGAATAGAAGAGATGGACATGAAATATAAGAAAATTGTTGGTAACCTTGCTGCAAATTTGGCTGCCACAACTCTGAAGGTTAAGTCAAGATATTTCCATCGAATTGGTGTTAGTGGGAAGGGAACCTTGAAGATATATGACAACATCAAAGGCTTGCCAGACCACAAAATCTTCTGCCAAGGAAAGAGCTACCCTGTCATAGGTTCGGCATAGCAACAGCTTGAGCGCTGATGATGATGCAAGGATTGATGCGCGGGGTGCAGCTATAAGAATACTTTCAGATGAAAGTAGTGAGTCTTCACTCTTTGACCTGACACTGAAGACAGGAAAGGCATTCTACGCCCGCACAATTGCAGATTTTGCAACATGGCTTGTCTGTGGGCTTCCTGCACGGGAAGAGTATGTTAAGCGAGCGCCACATGTGCGTGATGCAGTATGGACTTCCTTGCGCCATGCAAACTCATATGCTGAACTACATTATTACTCAAATATCTGCAGGCTGTTCCGGTTCGAAGATGGACAAGAAATGTATGTCAAGTTCAAGTTGAGGCCTTCTGATGAGAATATTAGTGAGGAAGCTGGTAAGGTGGAGCCAATTGGAATTCTTCCACCCGATACAGGTGCAATTCCAAGGAGTGATAATGATACTCGTCCTCTACTTTTCCTTGCTAAAGATTTCCAAAGTCGTGTGAATGCTGAAGGAGTCCGTTATATTTTCCAGTTACAGGTCCGGCCAGTTCCACGTGATGAGCTGCCCGGGACATTGCACTTGACTGCACCAAACCATGGAGTGAGTCTGAGTTCCCATATATTGATGTTGGAGAGGTTAACATCAACCATAATCTATCTGCAGAACAATCAGAACAGTTGGACTTTAATCCATTTCTACGATGCCCTGAAGTGGATGTCATCCGAGCTTCATCATGCTCCCAGAGTGCTTCAATTGATCATGGACGTTCATTGATCTATGAGATATGCCAGCACCTGAGGAACGGTGCACCCCTTCCAGAGGCTTGGAAAATCTTCCTAGAGCAGTCCGATGTCAAAGTAGACCTTTCGGGTTGTCCAATGGCAGCATCATTGATGAAGAAGGATGCGCAAAAAGTGACGTTGGAAAGAACTTTGTTTCAGGCTCTATGGGCCACTTTTGCTCAACCTCTACTACAAACAGTGCTGCCTCATTTCCTGCTGGCATTAGTAATCTACGCTCCTTTGAACTGGACTCTGCACATGAACAATACTCAAAAAATCGCTCTACATTGGTTGTTTCCATTGTTTTGGGTTTCTTCTGGTCTTTTGGCCGGATTAGCTTGCATTGTGGCTAAATGGTTACTAGTCGGAAAGAAGAAAGAAGGCGAAACTGTGCACATTTGGAGCATAGGGGTCTTTTTGGACACTACATGGCAGGCATTTAGAACCCTAGTTGGGAGCTATTTTGCAGAAATGACAAGCGGGTCAATTTTCTTCGTTCTGTGGATGAAGCTTATGGGTTCGGAGATTGAGCTGGACCAAGGCGCTTATGTAGACAGCATGGGAGCGTTGTTAAACCCGGAAATGGTGGAGATCGAGAGAGGCGGGTGCGTGGGACGAGAAGCTCTCTTGTTTGGACACATATATGAAGGTGATGAGGGGAAAGTGAAGTTTGGAAAGATCAGTGTAGGAGAAGGTGGGTTTGTAGGGAGTAGAGCAATAGCAATGCCCGGAGTGAGAGTGGAAGTTGGGGGAAGTCTCAGTGCTCTCTCGCTTGCCATGAAAGAAGAAATTATCATGTCAAGGTGAAAAGGGTTTGATGCAATTTCATATATTTAATATTTATACCATGATAAATAAAAAGTTGCAACACTTTGTTGCCTACATTTCATGCAAATCTGGCTGGAAATTTTTTGAAAATGTTTCAGCTCCATTGAAATAAAATTATTATTTTAGACCTGGCAACATGTCGAGTTTTACAGTGATCCTCATGTATGAAAGTTTTCTTAGAAACCTGATCCGTTAGCTTTTGTGTCGAATATATATAAGCTCAAGCTTATTGGCAAATTTTACATGTCATGTTGTGTTTCACCTCGTTTTCTCATCTTTCTTGTCAACCAAAACACAAAACATAATAAATAACATAATAATATCAAGTGTAATATATACAACATGATGTGGGATTGCAACATGACTCCGATCCAAGTCACAATTTCCATCAATATATGTATGGGTGGATTTGTGGCACTACATTTATTTTGACACATATTTTTGTGGGCTTACTCTGTAATAGTATTTCAAAATGATTTAAACCGTCTGTCTTTTATTTTTTCTCTTAAAGATCATGTCTACCAAAGTCACCTAAATCCGAAACTATATCATAGTTAGATCAAGTGCTTTAAGGTTTCTTTGCAAAACCGTATTCGTTAATTTCCTTCACTATAGATGAATATTTTAATAGTTCGAATCATTGACATACATTACAGAGTTATCCTCATCAAAACGTATGTACAAAATTGTGTAAAAAACGATACCGTGAATCCGCCCACATATATAAATACATGTATGTAGCAATTAGCATGTGTCCCCATCTACCAAATTGGAATGTCCGAAAGCAACCCATGGGTCAAATTGGTACAGGAATATTATCAATCTCTGAATAATGAATTCAAAATGGGACTTGATGCTTTCCGACCTCAATTAGCATGTATCACCCTGCATGCTAGAAAACGACTATTGGATACACCATATTTTAGTGGGTAACATTTGATTATTTTGTGGAAGAGGCACATTTTGTGGTTGGTGGCCTTAAGCCTAATTTGATACCGAGGTGATTCTGGAAAAAAATAGGTATAAAAAAAAGTTGGGAGCTTTGGTAAACATTCAGCTTCGACTTTTTTTTCATAGTTTTGGATGAAAAAAAAGCCAAAAACACAAAACTGCAAAACCAGCTTTGAAAAACCAGCTCTTTTTCACATCTGTTTTACATAAAAGTTTATCAAACACTATAATACTATTTTTTTTTTTTCAAAAGCACTTTTACAAAAAAGTTTACCAAACATTCTACTGCTTTATTTCACAGCTGCTTATTCTCACAACATAGCAGAAACAGTTTTTTTTCAAAGCACAAAAATATCAAACCAACCCTAAATCTTCTAATTTTATAAAAGATTATTATAATTAATTGAATAAAATGATTTTAAAGCCCCACTAGTTTGGTTCTCACTAATAGTGGTCTCCATCAACTCCAACCAGTGGTGAATGACTAATTAGCAAGCAGTGGATTGCAATGGTTGTCAGAGTATTTTTTTGTTTTCATGTCACTGTGTTTTGCTTCGCCCTTTCTTAGGCCTTCCACAGTAATTTAAATGGGTTTAATTCGTATATATAGGAATCATGCACCTTAAATTTGCTCCACAAGGATCCTTTTCGGATCTGCAAATTGTGTCCATTCATTGTACATAATTAAACATGAACAATACCTGATGAAAACTGATCGCACGATATACGACAAATTGACACGATTTGAGGTCTCAAGAATCATCACAAATAGGATTCGGAGAGGATCCTTGTGGAGTAAGTGCCCTCCTCGACAAATTTAAGACCACTTTTATAAATAGTTAAAGGGTCATTTGATAACCATCGATGTTGAATAATTATCAAACAAAAAATTAAAAATTAAAAATAAAATGGTTATTAAACGGTTCCTGAGGAAATACTATGAGCAAGTAGTACTAAATTGTAAAAACAAAAAAAATAGTACTACTACACCGATGCCAAAAGTATGCTAATATGGTGGTCATTGTTTTGATTTAGTTAAAGTATGTTCATTTTTACTCAGATGAAAATATGCTTGATATTCATTTTATAAAATACACTAAGGCACTGTTTGGCACACTGGATAGTACTAATAATACGGAGTACGATATTTGGTGTCTGTTTGGATTAAATAACCACTGGATTAAATAATCCGACCCCACCTCCTTTATCCGGCTGATACCCGCTTAGTTATACCGCCTAAAACCTCGGTATTAGTTAGTCGGGTGGAAACACTCCTCTCTCGCTCTCTCCATCCCGCATCGCTTGCTCTCTAATCTGAATCTCAGGTTCTTCTCCTCCTCCTCCTTCTCTAATCACTGCGAATGGCGTAAACGGAGGAAAGAGGACAATTGCGATGGACTAACGAAACTCAAATGGGAGAAGCAAAGTGCTTCTTTTCTGCAAGTGAAGAAACAACACCCTATAAAAAGAAAAATAAACCTATAAGTATCAATTTTTATGTTAAAATATTAATATTTTGAATTCCTTTTATCCGGTATAATACCAAATATAATATAAATAATACGGTTATTAATCTGATACTGCACTAAATGTTCGATTAATTTAGTCAGTTCTATTCGGTGGCTATTTATTTCATCTGACAGAAATAATCAATACAATCTGAGCTGCTAAACGAGGCCTAACTGAACACCATAATGTAATCTGGTTGTAAATACTAACAAGTGTTTCTCTTTAATCATAATTTCTCTCTATCCGGACTATGAATATTTCATTTCCTTTCTTGGGGCACCACTAAGATAATTACTATTGATCATGTGTGACATCCCACATCGCCCAGGGGACTGATCCTTATATGTATATTCCCATCCCTACCTAGCACGAGGCCTTTTGGGAGCTCACTGGCTTCGGGTTCCGTAGGAACTCCGAAGTTAAGCGAGAAGAGGGCTAGAGCACTCCCAGGATGGGTGACCCTCTGGGAAATTGTTCGTGAGTTCCCAAAAACAAAACCGTGAGGGAATGGTAAGCCCAAAGCGGACAATATCGTGCTACGGTGTTGTAGCGGGCCCGGGAAGTGGTTCCGCCCGGGCCGGGATGTGACATTTGGTATCAGAGCCTATCCCTGGCCGGAAATGTGCCGACAAGGACGTCGGGCCCCTAAGGGGGGTGGATTGTGACATCCCACATCGCCCAGGGGACTGATCCTTATATGTATATTCCCATCCCTACCTAGCACGAGGCCTTTTGGGAGCTCACTGGCTTCGGGTTCCGTAGGAACTCCGAAGTTAAGCGAGAAGAGGGCTAGAGCACTCCCAGGATGGGTGACCCTCTGGGAAATTGTTCGTGAGTTCCCAAAAACAAAACCGTGAGGGAATGGTAAGCCCAAAGCGGACAATATCGTGCTACGGTGTTGTAGCGGGCCCGGGAAGTGGTTCCGCCCGGGCCGGGATGTGACATCATGCATGTAGACTAAATCCACGGACAAATACATCCAGCTATTTTCTTCAATATTTTTTTGGTTAAATTTGTTAACTTCATTGTATGGTTAATATATCCTTACGTATTATGAACTTGTTGAAAAATCTTTAAAAAATGGTATGTCAATAACAAAAGAAATTGAAGGCAAAAACGTCAAAATGTAGACAGAATTATGTTAAATCTTAGAGAGTAACGCAAGCTACTTTTCTTTCTTACGCCATATTTTTAGTGTATTAGTATATGGTTCAGTATATAAATTATAATAATACAATTAGTTAATTTTTTTAAAAAAAATTCTAACTTATTATATTATAACATTAAATATACCAAATTATGTTTCTGACACATTAAAAAATGTCGTCTCCTTATCTTCTCCAAAAGGAGTCAACTGCTAAAGACAAAAATCCCTCCTAGGCACTTACGAAGTCAAACAAAACGAAGTCATCCACAAAATAATAATTTCATAGACGCGATGCAGAGGATCGCAGCCTCTGTGTTGGCAACTCAGAGGAGTTCTCATCCGTTTGTGACACCTTTTTTTGTTCGATTTTTCGGCCGCCGAGCAATTCCCAATTCGCTACTCGCACTTTGCATCTCATCACTTTCTCTCTCTAAAGAAATGTACTCTCTCTCGTCCTCTTTTAATTTTGCAGTTGAATATTTTGTTCCTTTTAATTCTCGGTACAGAAATTTCCAGCCATTTTCTTTGCAATCGATCCCTTTTAGGGATTCAATTCCCCCATTTGGATTCACCCTTCAATCCCTTATATTCTCAGCTTCTTCTGAGAAGAGAGAGAATTCAGTAGCAGAAAAGAAGAAGAAGAAGAAGAAAAGCTCAGATTTTTTGGGTTTGCGCAAATTTAGATTAGATGGGTGACGTTGGAGAGATTGGACCTGATATTAGGTAAGATTTCCGAATAATTTTTTTTTTGGGTTTCAAGTTTTTTGAGTTTTTGGTGTGCCCAGTAATTCAGTTTTATTGGGGTTTCTGTAAATTTCACTGTTTTATTAATTTCATATTTTTTTTTTATCATGATTTTGATCATTAGTCTCTATGAATTATTTGCATGTTCATCAAAATTTGTTGTATTTAACTTTATGGGGAATTGGTGATGTGGGTTTTTTTTTTATATGTTCTCTCTGTGAGATCATAGAAAAAGATGGGTTTTTTTTTTTTTTTTTTTGGAGAAATATTGGATTGTTATCATTTCCCAATTTTGTTTGGCTGCTGAGAAAGTGGGGGAAAAAATAGAAGAGAGTACTTTACCAAGACTAATACAGCTGATTGACTTTGATTGCTAAAGGATCAATTTTTCGATTCAATTTCTTGCCATCAAGTTTCTCAGCAGCCGAGCACAGTGGGTTTTTGTAGTTTTGCTGATTGGAGCAATTTTTTTTATTTTATTTTTTTATTGCTAATGACAGTTCGGATATAGAAGAAGACTTGAGGTGTGATAATATTGCGGAGAAAGATGTCAGTGACGAAGAGATTGAAGCGGAAGATTTGGAGAGGCGAATGTGGAAGGATCGAATTAAACTCAAAAGGCTTAAAGAAAGACAGAAACTTGAAGCTCAACAAGCTGCTGAAAAGCAGAAGCCAAAGCAGACCACTGATCAGGCTAGGAGAAAGAAAATGTCAAGAGCACAAGATGGGATTCTTAAGTATATGTTGAAGCTGATGGAAGTGTGCAAAGCTCGTGGTTTTGTGTATGGTATCATTCCTGAGAAGGGCAAGCCAGTGAGCGGTGCTTCAGATAACATCAGGGCTTGGTGGAAAGAAAAGGTGAAGTTCGATAAGAATGGTCCTGCAGCCATAGCCAAGCATGAAGCGGAGTGTCTTGCCATGAGTGATGCAGATAATAATCGAAATGGGAATTCTCAAAGCATCCTCCAAGATCTACAAGATGCAACTCTTGGTTCTCTATTGTCTTCTTTGATGCAACACTGTGACCCCCCTCAAAGGAAGTATCCATTAGAAAAGGGAGCTCCACCACCTTGGTGGCCAACAGGAAATGAAGATTGGTGGGTGAAACTAGGGTTAGTCCATGGTCAGATTCCTCCTTATAAGAAGCCACATGACCTAAAGAAGATGTGGAAAGTTGGAGTGTTAACAGCTGTGATAAAGCATATGTCACCTGATATTGCAAAGATAAGGAGGCATGTTCGCCAGTCAAAATGCTTACAGGATAAGATGACAGCAAAGGAAAGTGCAATTTGGTTAGGGGTTTTAAGCCGAGAAGAATCCCTCATTCGGCAGCCTAGTAGTGATAATGGGACATCTGGCATTACTGAGATGCCACAAAGTGGCCATGGCGAAAAGCAAGGTGCTGCTAGCAGTAACAGTGACTATGATGTTGATGGTACTGATGATGGGGTAGGCTCTGTTTCTTCATCCAAAGATGATAGGAGGAATCAGGTGATGGATGTGGATCCATCAAGCAATCTACACAATAATGCTCGTAATAATGTCCAAGATAAAGAGCAAGGTGAAAAGAAACCGAGGAGAAAAAGGGCACGTGTCAGAGCAAGCCCTGTTGAACAACGTCCTGCACCATCTCACAATGAGCATCTACATGTTCCACCAAGAGGTGCATTGCCTGATATAAACCACACTGATGTACAGATGATTGGACTTCAGGTTCATGAAAATCAACAGGAAAATGGTACCATTACAACTTTACGGCCTCTGGAGAATGATCTTGATGTCCAAGCACAATTACCAGCGCCAGAGTTTAACTACGACCCTGGTGTACCTTCTGGCAATGTAATTACGACACAGGGCATGCATGTTGGTGGAACACCCTTGCTTTATCATGGGGTACGAGATGCTGACATGCATCACGAAGATACATTTAACCAGCATCATGGAGATACATTTAACCTCTATAATCCATCAACACAATATCCCCCAAGTCATGACCGGCAGCCGCCTCAGATTGTAATGAATGAACCGCAGATTATACCAGCAGATGGAGTCCATGTACCAGTACATAGAAATGGAAGTGAAATTGCTGGAGGAGATTTTCCAAATTTTGTTCAGGACACATTTCAGAGTGAGCAAGACAGAACTGTCAATGCTAACTTTGGGTCTCCAATTGATAGCCTGTCGTTGGATTATGGATTGTTCAAAAGCCCATTCAACTTTGGAATTGACGGCACCTGGTTCATTAGATGACCTTGAACACGAAGAAATGATGGAGTACTTTGCAGCATAGTCTAATTGATCCTATATCCGCGTAGCTTAGATTGTAAGTTATTTTTCCTTCTTATATTCTACCTTATTTATAACTTGTGTTCAGAATTTGATCAAGTGGTTCGTATTTCTCAATGTTTCTCATGGCATCTTGTTAATAACTAGCCTTAATAATTTGATCAACAAAGTGTTTCTCATGCTACCTTGTCTATAACTTTGTGTTCAGAATTTGATCTAGATTCTTATTGTTAATTATTATTTTCATTTTAGGGACTGCAAAAATGTTGCATTCATTCCCCACCAGGGAATAACTCTGTCGCTGTTTGTGGGACAAGTTCTCATCTGGGTTTTCTTGTTTGTGTATTCCGAGACTTTAAGTTATGATTTTCTTTTTTTCTCGGAGCTCATAATTTCCAAATCAGAGTGACCGGCATGATGTGATTTTGCTTTATAGTTTCCCTCAATAATCTTCAATAAGAATGAAACTGTCAGTGTAAATGAGTTGATCTGTTAGACTGGATAAATGACTAAGTTATGATAATTTCTTCAGTTATTTGCACGACATGACTTTTAATACAGCTATGCTCATAGTTACCGTCCACATATATTGATGCTCGTATTTTGTAACTGTGAGTCTACTGCATCCATTTTGTTTGTTTTTCCTGCAATTTTTGTTTCACTTTCGTTTGGCAGAATGCTTTGTTCACAAAATGACTGCTTTCGTATTCGTCCTTGCTCTTAGTAAGGTAGAAATGGTATATGCTATTTGTTGTAGTACCTCTGTCATAAGGAATTGAGCCTAGTTTCCCAAAAAAAAGCCAAAGGATCGAAGTTAGAAACGAATGACATTCTTTGAATTAGGATCGTAAGAAGGTAAGCAGACCAAACAATAGCATGTTAAAACACTCATCCCTTTAGTAGGACGCCGTTTTTAAGTTCAGTTGTTTTCCTGTAATTAAGATGTTCTACGCTTACTTATGGAGAAAAACTTGTGTAGAGATAGGCGGACCACGTCATCTGTAGGCCACTTCTCACAAGTCGCAACTAAACGGAACCCCCTGCATAGTGGTCCCACCTGACCCTACTCCAGTCTCAACGGCCCAGCTTTATTACGAGAGTGCCCTATGGTTAACGTGATCATGCATCCGTTGAAGACTTTCTCCAACTTATGAGAAAACTATGCTGGCTAAGACCTGATCCATCGAAAGCAGCCACGAATCAAATGAATGGTCTCGGACAGTTCTACCGTTGCTTGACGATTCGAGCTTCAGCAGTAGGATTCCAAACCTAAAATCCAGGCTGATTTGATCTGTTGAAATCTGTTAGATGAGAATATTCTTCCCTTGTTCATTGATTTGGTTGGTTGTATTGATCAGAGAAAGGAGGATGAAGGTTAATATTGGAAAGTCCATCCCCTCGGTAGGATTTTGTTTCAGCATTTAATGTTTCCTTAATCAGACAGGATACAAGGTCTCCTAGCAGATTTGTGTCTTGTCTGTTTCAACACTCCATCGTTGACTTCCAAATGACTTTGACTAATGACAACTCTTTCTTTTTTTCTGTTTTTTTTTTCTTCTTCTGAAGCTGGTTAGAAATTATTTATATTTTGGGATGTTTTGTGTGTCTGGGATAAGTTTGTGCAAATCCAATTAATGCTTCATTGTGAAATCAACTCAACGTTAGATGAAAATCATGAAATGCGGCACGCTCGGACATTTTTTCTGTTTCATTTATTACGTGATTTGTGAAATATGAAGAAGGGTATGTGCACTAGGTCACAAAGTAGATCCTTAGACAAGTACAATTATTTGTCATTTTAATAGGAAAAATGAAGATTGTTAAAAGAATTAAAACAACTTAACTTGTATCATATCATTTTTATAAAGTAGAACAGTGTGTCAGTGAATTTGAATACAGTTTCACTCCATGTATATACACGAGTCCCCGCTCCTTATGACCTGGTGAGAGTGTGACCAGTTACCACTCCTTATGACATTGTGAGCATGAAGCTACCGCGATCAAGCTGAACTCCTGAAGTTTTTATCCTCATCCTACACCAAGCTCATCAATAATTTCGCTGTTCCAACTTCCGAGGTCATATGTGTAATTAAAAGTAGAAGAAACAAGACCAGTGTGATCGCCTGGGCCCCACTGGAATTCATTGGACGAAGGCAGCCCTCACACTCTCTGTCTCTCTCTTTCTCTCTCCTCTCTGTCTCTCTGTCTCTGTCTCTCTCTCTCTCTCTCTCTAAGTGGCAATGCTTTTTACGACGCCTGTCTTGTGGCAGACAGCCTCAGAGGCTCAGACTCAGACCCAGTCGTTTCCTTAATCGTGGCCTGCTCCCTCCAATACTACCCCGACACGTGTCCTTCCTCCTCACCGGGACGCCGCCACACCTACCGTACGAGGATGTACAGACCGACGCGTGTCCCTACTGGTTTTCATTACGCGCCCCAGCCCAAAAGTGCCTGGATTGTGAAAAGACGACCATGCCCTCTTCCATTTTTCCATGGTTCTTTGTTTTGTGATTGCGATATTCGCAAGTATGTTTAGGGTTTATAGCAATGTGATCTTTAATATTTGAAAATTGTAAAAAATAACTCTTAAAGTTACAAATTTTTGCAGAGCGATCGATGACCTATGTTTTGACCTTTGAGTGTCGACGCTTGATGAGTCACGTCGGCCACTATTCATTTGATATCGTATTTGGATTGTTAAGGGTTTTTTTTTTTTTTTTTTTTTTAATGAAATCATTTCTTATTTGATTTCCATATGACATATGTTAATGCACGTGTCGTCGGACTAGATGAAGTCACGCTTATGTAAGAAAAAGAGTGAGAGAACGAAATTGCTATGTCTAAAAAATAAAGGTTCATTTGGAAGTTAGATTGACAAAATGACCAATGGTGTAAAGATTGGTAATTTTTAGGCTCCGTTTTTTCGATTCATGAATCCTTACTAAAAGGTACAAAGTCTTATTATCCAAGTGTTAAATTGGTCATTTTCATCGATCTTCGGATGAAGATAAATTCTTTAGTCCAGATGTCTGTATAAAACGGTATATAATAAGAGTAAACCCAAATTATAAAGATTTAGGATTATCTCTAGTTGCAGTCGAACATACGAGACTGCACAACCAAGTGGTATGATCGTTTGCAACCAAGAACTTTTCGTGTGTAACAGAATAATATCATCATAATTTTTTTATCGAGCGGCGATTTGGACATTTCATCCAAACATTTCTACAAAAATTGCATGTCATCGTCACCCCATCTCTTTGCGTTACCAGGCGCTGTCATAGTCAGTATTTAAAATGGGCGTGTCGTACCCGTTGCAGAACGTACATTTTTCATCACCACCTTCTCTCTCTCTCTCTCTCTCTCTCTCTCCCTCTGCAATTTTCTGGGATCAACAAATCAAATGGGAAAGAGTAAAGCTCACACTTTTGCTGGGATTTCAACCTTCATACTCGTTCTAATGGTGGCTTCAATACCATTTGTCCACCCTTCTCGTAAGCTTCTCTCTCGCTTTCTCTCTATCCTCTCCTCTCCTCTCATCTCTCTCTCTCTCCCTCTCTCTCTCTCTGTCTCTCTCTGTCTCTCTCTCTCTAACATCCTGTTTTCAGGTCTCCAAGGAAGAACACCAATTATGGCAGGGAGAACAGGCTCAAAGGTAACAAATTTCGAAGTAAAAGTCTTTTGATAATTTCTTTGGAAAAACCCCTCTTTTCCCCCATATGTTCATTTACACTTCTACAAAACCTATTTTCTCTCTCTACACTCACACTTTTATATTAAAAAAAAGTGTTATTTTTCCCTTGTTTATATTTATTTCTAATGTTTGTGGAAAGGGGATGCATATCTACGAGGCTGAGATATTTGGGAAGGGAAGAGGAGACAGAGTTTTCAAAGCTGTGGAGGACATGGCGAGGCAAGTTCCAGGCGGGCCGGACCCTCTCCACCATAACAGCAACCCATTTGGTCCTTAAATCTCACCCGCCTCTCTCTCTCTCTCTCTCTCTCTGTCTCTCTCTCTCTCTCGCTTTGAGAGAAAATGCAAGGATTTAAAATGTTGGGTTTTTTTCTTCTCTAATTTTATTATATTTTAAGCTAATATATCAGAGGATTAGGGTTTTGTTTCTTCCTTTTGTGGGTTTCCCTTTTTATATATTTAAATTTAATAAGGTTTATGACTTATGAATTCTAATTGGAAACATGGAAAGAAAAAAAGAGCAGAAAATTAGAAGGAATGTTTTTGTGCTGTGTCACATTTATGGAGATTTTTCTGACTTCTCGATACAAAAACAAATTCAGTTGAGGATGAAGATGATCAATTTGATGATGTGGGAAGGTGGGATTTTATATAACAGTAGCTTGGCTCTTGTTTTGAGCCCAATTATCAGGGAAGGGGGCCAAAATCTAGGGCTGCGCATGGCTTGGGCTTGCTTGAGTTTACATTCCGATGTTAGAATTTCTTATCGGGAAATGATTTTCGCACATTTTTTAATTCTTTTTGAGCATATTTCATATTTGATTTTCAGTTTATTCAATATAAAGGTTAGAAATAATCGGTGTGTGGGGGGGAGAGAAAATGAGTGCAAATATTACTTCTATTATCTTTTTTTTTGTTTAAGTTGATTTATATTAGGGTACTTTTAATTTCTACAAGAAGGTGATTCAAACTTGAGCATGAGGGGACGAACACACTATTATGCACACCTGTCTTAAACTACATCTGCTTTTACATTATAAACTTTAATGTTTGAATGAAAGAATCCCCTTTTTTGGTTAACAATATTCTTCATCACCACTAGTATATGCCCACACACAAAATGTGTGAATTTTTTAATTTTTTTTTAATTGTAGGAGAGAGGAAGAGAGTGGGAGGCGAGAGGTTTATTTTTTAATTTAAAATAAAAATAAAAATGTTAAAATCACCTGTAGATGAGGCCTTAACAAAAAAAAAAAAAAGTAAATTTTTTTTTGGTAAAATTACTTTACTGTCCTTAACCACTTTGTTGTGATAGAAGACTAAATAGTCTTTTCATCCTCTTTTGGTTGACAAAGAGAGTTCTGTTAATATGTAGTTTAGATAAAAGAAAAATTAACCCAAAAAAAAGTTCAAATGTCTTTAAATTTAGGTTTTAGATCGTTGATTACAAGTGGTTAAATACGAATTATAATAGATTTTGCATGGAAAAATATATTTTGGAGAACATGACTATAATAGTTTGTTGTTATAGTAAGAGAAATAAAAGAAAAACTAACAAAAATGTGCAAGAAGGTTCCAAATTCTTGCAGGTGCCAGAATGACTGCTCACATCCAACAGATTTTCTCTAACTTAGGGCATAGTTCACAATTTATCTTGGCTCGTCTCAAACTGTCACGGCCATTGCATGATCTCATTCGCTTCATCTTGATCTTTCGAGAATGGTTCGACTAATAACATGCTTGTTGCGACCCGTTCTCAAAAGATCAAGACATGGATTATAAGAAAATTTTCACCAAAAATATATTTTGTAGAATATGAAGATCATAGTTTGGTGTCATGGTAAGAGAAAAAGAAAAGTTTAACAAAAAAAACATAAAATAAATACAATTGATGGTTTAGGCGCAATGAGATGTAGCAGAAGCAATGGAGGCCCATAAGGTTTAGGTTTTAAGAACATGTGAATAGTAGCACGTGAACATAAGTGAATAGAAGCGGGCTGTAAAAATAACACGTTGAGTTCGACACATTTCAGCGTTCGGCGCACTTGAATGTCTTGCCTCGTTTTGCGTCTCAGAAGCCCACCTGATTTTCTGCGTGCGAGCTTGTCAGGTTTTGCATGCCTAGGCTTCCTCATTCTGCGTGAGCCGAGTTTACCTCCTGCCTTGTTTCACGTGTGAAGAGTTCACCTCGTGTTGCATGTCAGAAGACCATCTTTTTTTTTGCGTTCATTTGGCCTCGGTTTGCACGACGTATCCCACCTCATTTTTCGTGCATGGAGCTCGACTCGTTTTATGAGCACCTTGGAGTTTGCCTCCTTCTGCGTGTGTGGAGCACGCCTAGTCTTCTATGCTTGGGTTCGCCTCACTCTGCATGCAAGGTGTTCGCATCATTTTGCGTGCCAAAAGCCCACATTTTTTTGTGTCCATGGAGCTTGCATCGTTTTAGCGTGCATGAAGCCAGCCTCATTTTCCATGCTTTGTGCTTACGTCGATTTGTGCGACGTATCTCGTCTTGTTTTTCATGCAGTGTATCCCACCTCATTTTTTATGCCAGAAACCCGCTCCATTTTCTATAAGGGGAGCCCACCTTGTTTCGCGTGCCATGGTTCTGAAGGAATATTTGTGAAAAACATGTTCATTTAAGCAACATCAATAGCATGCAATTAACAATTAAAGGCGGAATCATGCTTGTATGCACTTAAAAACAAAACATTTACCCATGAAATTCAAAGCCTAGTAGATAGGTGAACCAAGACTCAACTCAAAACAAAGTGAGTTGAGAAATCAATACCTTTGTAGATTCCTCTTTGCATAAGCAAAGGCTAATCACCCAAAGAGAGGGCCTTCATTCCTTGCATCTTAGATCCATGGATTTGGATGGATGAAAAAGTTTCTCCAAGTTCCCAAAATTGAGAACCTCTAATGATTCATCACCAAGGCATAATGAAGAAGAAATGAGTGACCTTGGAGGAGTTTGATTGCTAGATGATCCCTCCAAGGTGGCCTAAATTTTAGAGAGAAAGGAGAGCTTGTGTTCTCATCCTTTCCCCAAAATTACCATATGTAAATTTTAGGCTATAAAGTCCTTTATATAGTCCCTTCAAATAAGTGACCTAATGGACCAAAAGCCCTATTCTTCTAACATGGCAAGCCTATAGGGTTTATTGGGCTTTCAAGCCCTTTGTTTATTCAAGTTGTCATACAACTTGAGTTAATGGGCTTGACATTCAAATCCCATTGGGCCTTGCGGCCCAAAACTAACCCGAGGTCTTTAACGAACTTATTCGTTTGATTAATTAACATATTAATTAATCCTAGCCTTAGATAAATAATTAAACCATTTAATTATTCTTACTCATCTCTGTTGTTTCTTCAAACTCTACCTTACTCGGTGAACGATCCATTAGGTTCCTTTTAGCGAGGCAGTGGGCGATTAAAACTCTTTCTAATCGATTGTGAATTGAAACTTACTTTCAATTATCCCGTTAGTGATAATACACTTTTAGGGCTTCCACAAACCATGGTTAACGCCTAGCAGCATGTCATGGTTACCCAAGCTAATCAGAAGAGGTGGAGAACCTATTCAGTTTTAGGATTACAAATGCAATACGGTCTTTCTCTAATACAAAACTCTTGACCACATTGTTTGGTTTGATAGTTTATTTATGTCTACTATCCAATGTGAGTCTTGTGCTTAAATGATTACCTTGAATGTGATTTGGAACACATTCCTAAATCTCATTCATACTTTGGCCAAAGATTCTTAATCATATCATAGAGTATTCTCCCTCAAACAGTTTGAAGGTTAGAGATCCCTTGTTGCGCATTCACTTGCCTCCATGGCTAAGTGGCTTAACCCCAACGATGCCATGGACACCCTCCTGATGGAGTGACTTTGACATAATCAAAGATTAAGGACCTAACCACAAGACAACTGTGATGCCTCAGGTCAAAAGACTAATTTGCATTATCCCAACCATGAGTTCTCATGTGATATGAATATGAGAACTCTTCGTTGATCGTGTTCAGTGAACTCATTCTCTATTGAGCACCTACGTACTTGTCTTGATGTCACACACACCAATGACTCGAGACTAGTCACTCTCCCTGAGAGAAGACATAGCACGTACTGATCTTAACGGACTGTCAATGCCCAATTGACAATCCTATGATCAGGAACGTTTAGGATGTGTCAACGAAAGAATGGTCTCATGAATCTAACTTCTTTAGATCGCATTCTTCCAATCACATATTCCTTGGACTTATCGTTTAAGCATATAACATTTATATGAGACGGCTCAAACAATAATGTTTGCCCTTAATATTAAACTAGATTAGTTTAACATGTGAAATGTCCATAAAGTATCATCATATGATTGGTTTTAGGGCACATTTCCAACAGGTTCGTCTCATTCTGCGTTGAGTCCGTCTCATTTTACGTGCGTTGAACCCTCCTAACACACATGTGTTTTGACAAAAATGCAAATTTATTATTTTCGCAAAATATTTTTCCTAAGCATTAAGTAAAACTTTTTAAGGAATTTTCAAGCAGTTTTACGGTTTATTGAGCGAAAAATGTATATTTAGTAGAAGATTTGAGCCGAAAACTTAAAAAATAATGGAAAATATAGTAGTGAGGCCCATAACATTGTCAAATGGGGTTCTACACTCAAGAATCTCAACGGAAAGTCTCAACTTAATTTTCAAAACTTCATAGTGAGGCCAGGTGAAAATAAATAGATTGAATGGTGATTTATGTACGAATTTACAAAATCGACGGAAAATCGTGAACATCCACGTTTTTTTGTAAAAAATGTAAGTTTTTTATTTTCTCGAAATATTTTCCATCAGCATTAAGGAAACCTACATAATGTGTTTCGAAGCGGATTTACGATTTCTTGAGCAACAAGAGTATATTTAGTAGAATATTTAGATGTTAAAATGTAGAGATATTTAAGTGAAAAATATAGAGATGTTAAAACATATATTTAGTGTATATTTTTTAAAATCACATGTAGGTGAGACTTAAATTAAAAAATGGCAAAATTTTGTTTTGTTAAATAGTGTTTCACCCACTTTTGGTTGACAAAGTGTGTTCTAATAATATGTAGTTTAGATTTAAATAAAAAAAAAACTAACAAAAAAGGGTACAAATATCTTTAAATTTAGGTTTGAAATCGTTGATTACAAGTGTTTAAATATGAATTGTAATAGATTTTACATGGAAAAATATATTTTGAATAACATGAATACGATAATTTGTTGTAGTGGTAAGAAAAACAAAAGAACAATTAACAAAAATGTGCAAAATGGTGGGGTGCCATAACGTCCCACTTGACTTTCTGGCATGCTCAAGAATTTACATCATTTTTATAGATTTTTCTTTTATTTCTCTAATAATTGGAGAATGTGTTAATTGTTGAATTCGACGGTTTGACGAAGTTGTTGATTGAATCTAACTGTTCTGGAAAAAAAAATATGGATTGGACCTATGGACCTGTCCTGATTTGACCCGTTTTAAACGGGTTGGGTTAGGTCTGGTTTCAAATTTGGGCCCACCCCTGCCCGGCCCGTGCCCTCCCCTAGCTGGCACAACTTGGAGAAATTCTTCAGTGCAATAGGAAAATAATCTGATACACCAAGTGTCATAATATAAATATTCCAACTAATTATATTATTATATTTAATGTACTGATCCGTATTTCCAACACATCGTCCCAAAATAAAACACAACAAAAAACAAAACAAAACAAAACAAAAAAAAAAAGACTACAAATGGAAACCAAAAACCGCGCTAACACGTCGCATACATACTTTCTAGCCTTTATCAACAAAGGAAATATCTTTCGGATCTCCTATCAGTTATCAGTCAGAAAAATATCCGACCAAATCTCTCTTCTCATTCCTGCTCAACCAACCGCCATGTCCGACGCCAACTCCGACCACCACGTCGACACCCCAATTCTGGATTCCGAGTCGACCCACCTTCTTCAATCCATCTCCGAGCAAGGCGGCTACGCCTACGTCAGAATGGCATCTCGAGCCGCAGCCGGGGACCTCCGCGCGGGAAAGGCCGCTCGCAAGATGGCCTGGGAGCAGCTCCACTCGGGTCCCTGGAACTCCGTTCTGCCAGTTTGGCGCACGGCTACTCCATGGCCTGCTTCCACGTGGCCAAGCTCCATGTCGCCGCCGGTGAGTTCAGCGACGCTCTCCGTGCTCTCGATATGGGCCTCATCATGGGCGGCCCGCTCTTGAAGCCCGACTTGCACTCCCTCGTCTCCGTTGTCGCCGCCAAAGCCAGGGCCACTAGGGGTCGTCAGCAACAGCAGAAGTGTCCCAATTCGGACCGCCGATTGGTCCGGCAAGACGTCGTCTCGGAGGAGGTGAGGTTCGTCATTTCACATCAAACTTCACAGCCTTTTTGACTCTCATAGCTCAAAGGCAGCGTCTTTCTTTGCAATTCAGAGCATTAATGATATCCCAATTCCTAAAGTCCTCTGTTTTCAAAAGGGTAGCTTTGAAATTACTGAGGTTCTTTCAAATTACCGTTGATTTTTACTGTGTTTACATTTTGATTTTCAGTTGCTTGGAGTTTTGCCCAGAAAGTCACTTTCTTGTAAAATGGTTGTGAAGAGATCAGGTCTATCTTTGGAGGGATTTTGAGTGAGTGCTTGTTACCAGGTTGCCCGGTGATAATAACCGATGGCATGGATCATTGGCCGGCCAGGAGTAAATGGAATGACTTGGATTATCTAACAAAGGTTGCCGGTGATCGCACCGTGCCAGTTGAGGTGAGTTTCTTCATAATGTAGTAGTACTAGTTTGTTAAAAATTGATGCTTGATTGAATTACTTCGTTCTTTCGTTGATTTTTTGTTATATAACTGAAAATTGGTAAGGTTTTGAATGCACTGCAGGTCGGGAAAAATTATTTGTACCCGGAGTGGAAGCAAGAGCTTATTACGTTTTCCCAGTTTCTTGAGAGGATTCAGGCTAATGGCTCTGCTTCTGCTGCCCCAACGTATCTTGCTCAGCATCCATTGTTTGATCAGGTGTGTTCTTTTACACCGTTACCATGTTTTTAATGGCGATACGCCTACTTGTTGGGCTGGACTTTGCCAATTTTCCACCTACGTATATCTGATATCCCATTACTGATATGCAGATAAACGAGTTACGTGAGGACATTTGTATTCCTGACCATTGTTTTGCGGCGGTGGTGGCGAACTAAGGTCTCTAACTGCTTGGTTTGGTCCAGCTGGAACATAACTCCATTACTTCACGATCCACACCAGAATGTTCTTGCTCAGGTATATTGGATTCAGTTTCCTAAAATTAACTATTTACATCATTATGTTGCCTTCTAGAGTGTTATGATTTACTTACTCAGTAGAATAATCATCCAGTAAGCTGGATTTACCGTAAAATTGTTTCAATTATGAGTTCCAGAGTTCGTTTATAGTTTTTCTAAGGGAACAAAAAAAAAATTGTAATGGGATAGTTGTGTGTGATGGTGGATATACGAATCTCACGGAAAGAAAACAAAGGATTGTATACTAAACGCATTGTCACAGTTCCATCTCTAAAAAGTAAAACCATGTGCATATCTAAAAGGTAAACCCATTGGTCATTTTCGGGTAGTTGGCAAAAAGTATGAGTGTCTTGCCTGATTCCTTTATCTCTGATGAGGTCAATGTAGATCATATAGATGGAATCGGATTCCCTGTTCTGAAGCTCAAATATATATACTGATTGAAAAGACTTTGGTTTGAAGGTTGATCTAGACAACATAGATGAGAACAAGTTCCCAAAGATGTGTGACTTGGAATTTCATGACTGCATTTCAGAGGAAGGTGATATGATTTATATTCCACCAAAGTGGTGGCACTATGTGCGATCTCTAACACCAAGTCTCTCTGTTAGCTTTTGGTGGAGTGAGTATGAAAGTTCATAGCTTTTACGGTGGAGTGGTGTGAAGTTCGGAGCTTTTGGTGGACGAAGGATGACAGCCCAGCTATGTCTTGCTTATTGTTTTTTATTATTGGCATAGACAGGGCAGTTTTCAGCTGCAACAAGACTACATTCTCATGTATAAGCAATTCTGCTGAGTTTTATAGCATATCATTTCAACCTCTCTCTCTCTCTCTCTCTCTCTCTCTCTCTCGTTTCATTAATTGAGTCAGATTCGTTCAATTTGGTTTACAGTGTTATGCTACTGGATATTTTCTGATCATGTTATGTGCGATTGATTTGTACTTAAATCAAATATTTGTGATTAGTTGGTAACTGAAACTGAACATCAACTGCAGAGAAGGGAATCAAAGTTAAGCAGACAAATTATAAAGGCAAGAAAACAAAATCATAAACCGAAACAATCTTAAGAACCGCGGCCTTTAAATTCTTTACTTTGCAAGTGCTAATTTTTCTCTCCTCTTTAGTAACGTTTCATTTGGTTTTGAGTTCAGCGTTTTCTTCGACCCTGTATGACATTGCAGCAGCTGTTAGAAAGTCTTCCAAAGCCTTAGTAGAACATCCTTTGTATCCCTCCTCATCCTTCATGGCATCCCTAATAATCTCCTTTACCTCGCTAGCTTTCCTTCTCATTTGCTTACCTTGCTGTGTCTCGTTCATCACCAACTCCAACTTCGCCAATATATTTTCCTTATGAACCTCACAACTCTTCCCCCTCGCTACTTTGACGCAAACTCGGACCTGCTCCACCAGATACTTGACGTTGAAAAACTGTTCTGAAGCCATAGGCCACCCAAGTAAAGGCACCCCATGAACAAGGGACTCGATCACCGAGTTCCATCCACAATGGCTCAAAAAACCAGAGGTTGCTTTGTGAGACAGTATTTCCACCTAAGGTGCCCATTTTTCAACAATTAGCCCTTTGTTTCGAGCTTTAATCCTCTGCACGAACCCTTCCGGAAACCACTCGTTCTCCATGAACTCTGGATCAACATTATATTCCAATGGTTACCTAACATCCCAAATGAAGTTTTTACCACTTGACTCCAATGCCATTGCCAATTGCATCATCTGAGACTTCGAAACTGTGTTTTGAGAACCAAATGAAATGTACAAAATTGCCAGTTTTTGCATGCTTCTGGTACGAGTCCGGATTCTTTTCCTGCCCTTTTAGTCCCATTTCTGGATGATAGAAGAAGCGGTCCAACTGCCCAAACTGGCAATTTAAAGATCTTCCGGAGGTACAATAGCCCGGTTTTGTCTAGCTCCTCCACCATGTTGATTACCAATCCGTCAGTTTTCATGCACTTATTGAATGCTTTATGCACAAACACTGAAAAGGGGTCGGTGCCATTGCTCAGTCTAAGACTTTCTGAGAGCTGGGATATATGAAATTTCTTAGCTTCTGGAAAATCAGGCAGTGTGAATTCATATTCTCCGGATTTTGCTTTCAGATGAGGTAAATGCAAGCAGAAGGAGTAATAGCACACCATGCCGAACCCTCCAGCTATGGAGAACACAGCATGGGACATGCCAAACTCATGAGCTATCTCAATCGTCCACCCAAAGAAGATGTCAGTGATCATGCAAACCGGTTGGCGCAGTCCATTTCTTTCATGGACAAGACCGTGCATTAGGTTTCTGAAAGAAGGCTTGAGTGACAAGGAAGCTTGAAAGAGTTTGAGGATGAGATGGTAGGATACGGAATTAGTGTTTTCGGCGTTGCTGGGAAGACCGTGGTCGGAGCTCTTGAAAGGGATTTCGAGGAGGCGAATGGTGGTGTTCGGAGGGAGGGAGGAGCTGAGCTTCTTGGTGTTGAGTGGGGTGTTGATTAGGGTTATGGTGCAACCTTTTCTGTGCTCTAGTTGTTGGGCCAAAGCAAGGAATGGAATTATATGGCCTTATGCCATGAATGGGAACATAACTATGTGTTCCTTGACTTCTGCCATTGCTATTGAAAATTGAATGAAAAATATAGATGGATATTGTGTTGCTTACTATTCCTTACCAGAACCTGTGAATACATATATATGTGTGTGTGTGTGTGTGTGTGTGTGTGTTCTATATTGTGTTGCTTACTATTCCTTACCAGAACCTGTGATAAATATATATATATATATGTGTGTGTGTGTGTGTGTGTGTGTGTGTGTGTGTGTGTGTGTGTGTTCTATAGTGTGTTGCTTACTATTCCTTACCAGAACCTGTGATAAATATATATATATATATATATGTGTGTGTGTGTGTGTGTGTGAAGAGAAAGGAGATTATTAAAGGGTTCATTTGGGATTAATTAGCATGCATGCACCGTCCTGGATTGGGAGCCACTCTGGATTTTTATGTCTGTTGCATGCAGATTGAGAGATTCGGACCATTCAATTTTAATCATACAATTCCTATTAGCCCATTTCACTTGTCCACTTCACAAAAATCCAAAAACTTGAACGGTCCAGATCTCTTTCTCTCTTTTTGAACGGTCCGAATCTCTAGGTCCACGATTTTCAAACATAGAAATCCAAAGGGGATCTCATTCCCTCTATACTAGCATCTTGAGACCTGCCAACCCTGCCGGCAACAGTTGATATATCTTGGCAGCAAAGAATAAAGAGAATGAGAGAGATGGTGGGGGGCTAGGGTGGCTTTATGGGCTAGCCCAGCCGAACTTCTCTCTACTTGTTCAAACCTTATATGCTTAATTCTTCTTATCTTTGCTTTTTTATTTCTCTCTTGATGCACCTAACTTTTTGTTTAACATGCCATAATGGTCAGGTAACAACTGCAAGAGAAATTTATATGAGCAGCAAACATGGTACCAAATATTGTCTAAATCCTTTCCCATTGGCCAATATCAACATTAACTTTTTAATGAATCCGAATGCAAAGACAAAAATGATCTAGAGAAACTGTGCAACCAAACTGAACTAAGTATATGTGAACTCATTGAAGCACTTTGTCATGGGAAGGTGAAACATGGGTGGCCTTTGGGAGCTGAACCTGAACAGTTTCACAATGCTAAGTTCTTGGGAGAAGAGGTCGGCGTGTGTGTGGAGGCGGCGAGAGGGCGGAGCTGCATCTGCATGGTTAAAATAAAGAATGCTTGTCTTGTGAGGTTAGGGACATGTTCAAAAATGCCATAAAAGATGAGGGGGGGTTCTGTCCAAGCCATGGAAGAATTACTGAATGCTGAAGAGCTAAGGAGCAAGCCAACAAATTAATTAGCCCTGCGTTCGGTACTGTTTACTTTCCTTCACTTTTAGTTTACTGTGTTTGTGCTAACCCTAGTTGCATAAAGCCTTTCGGCAGATCCAACCGAATTCCTTTGAAAGTTCGGCAGAAGTCAACGAAGGTTAGTTAAAGATTCGGCAAACTATTACTCAAGTCTCGCATCTTCCCTTTCTCTCCAAACGTTACATAATCGATCCAAGACAATAGATTCATACTAACCCAATCTCCCTGTCCTTGAACCGATAACCATCTTTTGGCTAACCTAGCCTCCTCTATCCTTTGGAACCAACAAGGAGTAGTACAAGAATATTCACCTATTGTCCATTGATTACGCCTTTTGACATGATTTTAAGCCTTGACTCACCCTCCGTGGACAAACCTTGCGGAGGAACCTTATCTCAAACTTAAAGCTGCCAATCTATTGAAGAAATCAATGAAAATCAAGAGAGGAAAGTAATGAATTAGATAGACTTGTATGTTTGTAGCTTTGTCCCAAAGTTGATGATACGAACGAATGATAATATTTTGTTACATTCAGAAACCTTAATGAACAAATGTCTAAATTATAAACTAGGATAAAGATTTGGGCCAATTCTAAAGTTAAAAATGGATAGTGTTAACTATGCACTCATTTTTACCTCTCACAAACGTTTGTTAATTTTTTGTCAGAGATCTTCTTCATTTTTATTTTTTTGACCAAACAATATTATCTATACTAAGAGGGTGGGAGAGTGGCTAAGCCTCACAATGGGCTTGTAATAATAAAATTCAAATTTATATTTGACGAGAATTGAATCTAAGATTTTTCACTTATAAATGAAATAGAATATCATAAAACTGTAGTACTAAAATACACTTCAATTTATTTAGTCCAAAGCAAAAAAAATTAAAAGATTTTTATGAATACCCACAAAAAGGGCACAACGTATCTCTCTCTCTAAAGCCAAATAATCCACTGCCGCAACAGAGAGAGGAGAATGGCCTCGGCAGCTATGGAATTAGCTCTTAGAAATCCGTCGACTTTATTCAATCCCAAGTCTCCAAAACCTTCAAAGCTTCGCGCTTTCACTCTCAGATGCTCCCCCGCCACCTCAACCGCCGTCCCAGGTGCTGCTCTGCCGCTACCTCTTGTTTCAATTGTTTTTCTTTTAGTATTCCAACTTTCCCGTTACGTTAATGCGCACGAATATTCAAAAGGTTTGTTTTTTATTAGAAAAAAAAAAGAGTGTGTATATTTGACGGTAATAAGATGGGAGAACAAGTTAATTGGGTGCCATGGAAATCCAATTTTATGTCCAGATATTTGAAAAAATTAAAAATTAAAAAGAAAAAGGAAAAATAATGATGGGTTTATTTATGGAAATTCTTGTTCTTAGGCTCAGCATTCACTCTCAGACTCGTATAATGTTGTTAATTTCTTGATAATACAGATTAAATATGTAGTTTTATTATTAAAAATGTATAATTCTTTGTGTTTTGCATTGCTTGTGGGGGTTTAGATTTGGCAGAGAAACCTTGGAAGACTTCAGATGCTAGGCTAGTGCTTGAAGATGGTTCAATCTGGAAAGCAAAGTCGTTTGGTGCTTCAGGGACCCAAGTTGGTGAAGTTGTATTCAACACATCCTTGACCGGGTGAGACAACTTATGATTTTGTATCTGCCAGCAACTTATCTTAACATTTTAACTTTGATGTCGGGTTCTGCATATTCGTGGAACTTAGCTGCATATTCGTGGGACTTAGCTGCATGTCTTAACATTGTAACGTTTTGTAGGAATAACCTTTTGAGCTTGGTAGTATAATAACCAGAGTAGTAGGTGATTATTTGTTAGCCTTCTCAGACTGTCTTCAACCTGAGCGATTATGTGAAGTTCATAAAGCTCCTGTGTTTCTTTCTCCCATTCCGTAGTGATGATCACACTTTGGCTAACGTAATTTTGGTACTTGTATTATTGAACTAGTTACCTCGTCTTTGGTTGGGCATCAATGTCCAAGAATTGATAAGTTCAGCATGAGTATTATATGGAGTCTGATACACATGCATTTTACATGTTTACGCAGGTACCAAGAAATTATTACAGATCCTAGTTATGCTGGCCAATTTGTCCTGATGACAAACCCACATATTGGAAACACTGGTGTAAATTTTGGTAGGTGGAGTTTTCTTTCTGTACTTTTGAATTTATGCCATCTTGGATGCTGAATTACGAAATTGGTGTTGTCCTTATCAGATGATGAAGAATCAAGGAAATGCTTCCTTGCTGGTTTAGTGATCCGAAGTTTAAGTATCAGGTGTGCTTCCTTGCTGTAGGAATATTAATTTCAGCTGCTTCCGTGATTGAGCTGTGCTCAGTTTTGACAATAAACTAAACTGTGTGTCTTCAAAAATTTGCAGTACGTCAAATTGGAGATGTGCAGAAACAATTGGTGATTATTTAGCAGAAAGAAACATCATGGGAATTTGTAAGTTAGACCCGGTCATCAATATTTAAGGCACTAATATTTTGAAGAATGTTGTTAGTTGGTGTGCTAAGCTGTATGTGTGTAAATCTCACTCTTTGTGTCCCATGCTGATTGATTATGCAACAGATGATGTTGACACACGTGCTATCACCCGAAGACTAAGGCAAGATGGAAGCCTTATTGGTGTTTTGAGCACAGAACAGACAAAATCAGATGAAGAACTATTGGAAATGTCTCGTTCATGGGACATTGTTGGTAAGGATTAAATCAAGCTAGTTGAATAAGTCAAAGGATTTAACAGAAGAAAAACAATGTCGAAGGATTAAAGTTCCAAGATTTATTGTTTTAATTTTGCAGGGGTGGATCTAATAAGTGGTGTGTCTTGTAAGGCCCCTCATGAATGGGTTGATAAAACACATTCAGAGTGGGCATTTAACTCCAGCAAAAGAGATGGAGATGCATTTCACGTAAGTCAGCATTGAGTCAAATTTGAATTCCTTCCGCAATGTTTGGTATCATTTTCGTTCTTCGTTTTTAAATTAAAGAGAGGGAAAAAGGAGAGGAGAATGAGAACAGAGATGAAGGGAAAATATGCAGGATGGTTTTGGAAGTAAATGCTTTTTAGTTCTAATTGTATCCTATTATTCTTACTCTCTTCGTCACCACTCACCTCTCATATCTTGTTTCTCTCCTCCTCCATCCTTTATCTCTTTAACTAGAAAACAAAAGGCAAACACATTTGCTAACGGACCAGTATTGCTCTGATGTTGGTACTTCGGTCTTAGTTGACCTTTATTCTTATTCCTTTCGGTATGAATTGAAGGTTGTTGCATATGATTTTGGAATCAAGCATAATATACTCAGGCGCTTGGCTTCGTATGGTTGTAAAATCACTGTTGTGCCTTCAACATGGCCAGCTTCAGAGACTCTGAAAATGAAACCAGATGGGGTCCTTTTCAGCAATGGCCCCGGAGACCCATCTGCTGTTCCTTATGCTGTTGAAACAGTCAAGGAAATTCTTGGGAAGGTTCCCGTTTTTGGAATTTGCATGGGCCATCAGTTGCTTGGCCTGGCATTAGGCGGTAAAACTTTCAAAATGAAGTTTGGCCACCATGGAGGAAATCATCCAGTCCGTAATCTTCGTACTGGAGATGTTGAGATAAGTGCTCAGGTATCTCAATCATATAAATTTTATGATGTTCGAAATTTTTGAACTGTCATCCTAAAGTAAACATGACAAAGTGATAGACATCTGTGAACCTCATTAATTTTGTCGCAGAATCACAACTATGCAGTTGAGGCTGCATCACTTCCCAAGGGTGTAGAAGTAACTCATGTTAATCTCAATGATGGAAGTTGTGCTGGTCTTGCCTATCCTGCACGAAACATCATGTCTATTCAGTACCACCCTGAAGCATCCCCGGGACCTCATGATTCAGACTACGGTAATGTGAATTGTGTTTCTACATACTGATAAGTAAACATTAAATTTAGTAGTATTTTATGTGGTAGGTGCTTGCACCAACTAGAGACATGCACTATTAACAGGAAATCTAGGAATTTCATCATCTACTGAAAGGTGAAACTAGAGCTCATAGCAATGGCGGCTTTTCTTTATCCTGTTGCTTCTTTCTAGCTACTTTCTATCACAATTACGATACCATTTCTTTATAAAGTTACATATTGTGTTAGCGTTACATTACAAAAAAAGTTCAAAGGGAATTTTTTTTTTTTTTGCTGCAGTTTTTAGCGAATTCATAGAGCTGATGAAGAAAGTAAAAGTAAATCCATGAAGGTATCTGCACTGAGCTTCAGTTGATGGACGGCATGCCCTGAGGGGGCGAGGGTTCAAATTGTCATAAACAAATCCGGCCTCTGCTCGTATCTATGGGATTAACATTTACGGTTGCAAAAAACTTGTTGGGAGTTCCACCCCGTCTTTTCTGGTCATGATGCTCTAATTGATTCGTTTGTACTTGTTTTGAGATGAATATTTGCCACGCTCGAAACTTTGCTCTAATTGATTCGTTTGTACTTGTTTTGTTTGCTTTAATTGGTTCAATAGAATGGCTATTCTACAATATCAGTTACATTTTTTTGCTTCAGAATCCATGAGATCAGTGGTTTAACCAAAAAAGAAGAAAAGTTGCATAATTTAATGAATTTTCTCATTTATAAGCAGGTTCTGGTTAAGGGGGGGAAAAACTTGGGTCATACCGCCTGACCAGTTTACTGGTCCGACCCTCTAAATTCTAATGGACTGATGCCACATCGCTAGTAATTTGCCATGTAGACTTTCACTGATAACCATATTAACACAATACCAACAACTATATAATTGAAAGTATGAATTGTCTTAGACGATATATGTCGAGCGGAAGCAAGAATCTCGGCTTGAGTAACGCAAATATTGGTGAGAATCAAACCCCAAAATCCTAAGGGTTCCTCCGCAAGGTTCGTCTACGGAGGGTGAGTCAAGGGCTTAAGATCAAGCCGAAATGTGTAATCGATGAACAACATGTCAATATTAAAGGAGGCATAGTGAACAAAATAACAGACCAATCTTTATGTCAGCCTCTACTTTAAACATCAAGGGTACATACTTCCTCATGTTGAACAATTAACCCATAAAAAATAAATTAAAAAACCTAAAAGAAGGCAATAATTGATTGATGAAAAAACTAAGAAAAAAAAGTTAAAGAGAAAGGATCAATTTACTGAACCTGCAGACTTGTATCTGCAAAGAACCTTACACCTTAAAACCCTATCCTGAACATAAAACCCCGGCATTACCATAATCTTAACCCGGCTCGGACCGTGCGATCTCTGCCTGTCCATGAACATGTCTTCCATGTAGTGTGGATCAAAGCTCCTATTCTCCTCCACCCTCAGAATTCCGAGAGGCGGATTGAACGAAAATGCAAGCAAATGAAGCAACCAAATGCACTTGGTAGCAACAAAGAATGCTTGAAGAACCTGCTCCGGCCACGGCCTTGTCCAATTCAGTGTTGTAATGATGCAACTCATCTTCTGATCACAAAACTTACTGAATTCTTCGCAGTAATACTTCGTTCCCTTTCTTAATACTTCATTCCAGCTCAAGTTTCTGAGGGCAACGAAGGAAGAAAACTGCGCTTGGCGTGCTTGGTGAGGGTCTAAAATCTTCGGCGAGCCATTTTTCTGAAACATACAGTTCTCGAAGTCTTGGTAGAGTGACTGGTTGATGATGGCTTCCAAATGGTACAACACTGCCTTGGAGTACTTAGAACTCAATGACAATTTGAACGGCTCGAGAAGCATGTTCAAATTGTCCACCAGGGTGTTATCCGTTACTTCGATCTGCGCTACAAGGATCTTGCAGAACTGTCTTACAGACAGTCTTGATTCCGATACTATCTGTAAGAAACCTTCCACCATTACTTCCTCGCTGACCGGCATTAGGTTTTCTGCGTTCCCATCGTTGGATTTGCCACTCTTCGGAAAGTTCCCAAGCTTTTCAGGGATTTGGATCTTGGTATGTGTTGCTTGTCTCAAAGCTCTCTTCAGCTCTTCACAGTAAGTTTCCAAGTAGTCCATCTTCTGTTTCAGCTCCCCGAGCGAAGATCTCATCCCCGAAACCTCCATTAACGCGGTGTCTCTATGCTCATTCGCTTCTATGAGCTCTTTCCTCAACGTCTCAATCGACATTATCCCCAATTCCCTATATACCTGAGAAACTTCCTCTGATTCTGTTCGGTTTGGAGAGCTTTCGTTCTTGTGCTTCTTCCTTAACTTCGGAAACAACCATGAAATCACTCCCCGGCTTTTTGGCTGCGATTGAACAGACGAATGTGATTCTGTCAACGGCACAACAATGTTAGAATTCCTGCAGTTCCTCATCCCAATCTCCGAATCGCTTGTTATGGTCGCTGACTTGCATCGATTACATGATGAAACCGAGTTGAAATCCCCCAAACTATTTCGCCTTCTCGACCTGAAGTATTCATTGGCGGGTGATGTTTGAAGCACAGTGATGTTGTTTGCATATGAAGAGCTTGTAACAGATTTGTGATCCTCAGCTGGACAAGCATGGGACTCTAAGTTGGCGAAATCGGAAGGGAACCCTTTTCTTGAAGATGAGTTTTCCTTGTAATTTGATGCAACTGTTTCATCCCCATTTCCTTCTAGCCCACTGTACTCGTCCCAACTCTCGGATAACGTTCGATTCATCGTCGGAATTTGTTGAAATCCAGGCAGTGTTTCATCTGCGTAACTCTGTAAAATGTCTCCAAACTTAGTGAACTCTTCAGCATTAGAAACCACAAAATACAATCCTTATTAATTTTATTTTTTTTTCAAATACGAAAATCTAAACTACTCTAATATATGACGGGACGAATTCAAACTTTTTAAGGACTTAGCCAACTGGCCTAATCCAAGTATCCATAAAATACAGCATTTGAGTATTAGATTTAGGTTGCGAAGAGTTTGTGATTTTCACGCTCCAATTTTCTCCTTATGTTGTCCCTTTTTTGTGTTCTGAATTTTCTTTTGATATATCCAATCCAAAAGCTAGAACAATGTATTGGGCCGAAAATAAGATTGCAAAAAATCACCACCTTTCATTTAACTGAAAATAATAACTTCAACCAAAGAATTGTTGGTCTATCATGTAGGAACTTGATGAAGAAAAAACACATCATTGAATCATTGAAAGATTACAACAAAGTCTTATCCTATTAAGTGGCGTCGGCTGTATAAATCATAAAATGCTATTGTATTTGTTTTTGCACCAATATTCCGTTAGCTCTAAATACACCATTATAAAAAATTATAGTCATAAAAAATGTTCCCCTTCACTCATTAGTTCTATAAAAATGTTTAAAACTACATTATTAGGAATAATTATATATTAGTTCTAGATTCAAGTGGTCCATAATATAATTGGGAACTAAAACTACATTATACACCAAAAGCGTTCATTAGAAAACCAAGAACAAAAATTTCTCACAATGACAAAGAAAACAAAGCAAATTCCAGGTTAGATAATGAAAACGAAAAAAAGGCGAAAAAAAAATTTCTACTGCGAAATTTTTTTAACCGAATAGTGGCATGCTCGCAATCACAAAAAAATCACCCTCATTATAAATTAAAACCATATTATAAACCAAAAATATTAGTTAAAAGAAAAGGACAAATTGCTCACAACAAGTAAGTTAAACAGAATAAATTCAAGAAACCAGAGGATGAGAAATGCAGAATGTCGAAAATTTCGACTCACCGGAGTGAAAACAGGGTAGTCTTGGGCAGAGAACTGAGAGGCAGGGCGGGAGGAAGGGGAAGAAGAAGGGAACCTGAGATTTGCAGGGCTGCTTCCTTGAACCAGAGCAGCATGGAGAGCTCTCAGCTCCACTGCTTTGGCAATGGCGGCTTGGATTTCCTGCCTGCTGACATCATTTTTGACATGGGAATTATTCCCTTGGGGTTGAAAATTGTTACTATTTGTAGTAAAAGAAGCCATGAAAAACCAGAGAGAAAAACAGAGGAGGGCAGAGGAGGAGTGGGGTGAGATTGTTCAGGGAGAGAAACGAACAAAGAGAATGGAGGAGTGGGAATCCAATGGTTGGATTTGATGTGAAGAGATGAAGATCATATCCACAGTGGAATCTTGGAAAACCAGAAGTTAGAGAGAGAGAGAGAGAGAGAGAGGGATACCCTAAGGCCAATGAGCTTTTCTCTTGGTTCTTGGTGGATTTTGATAGAATGTGAGCATGTGAAGCACAGAGAGAGTGAGAGAGGGTAATTCTTAATCACCGAAGCAGCTTCATTGTAAAGTAAAATTACCAAAATGCCCTTATGGCCATAGTTTCCTAAAATAACCATGCAACCAAAACATGAGGTGTTGGTACTACTGTGAACATGATTGCTTGGTACTATGGGAAGAAATTCTCCACTCTCTATGTTCCACTCAATTGTTTGTACTTTCAAGAAGTGATGATGCCCACTTTAATTGTGAAATACTCTTTATGTTATCATGGCAATTGATGATATAAGTGAGTTGGTCCTTTTAAGTTCATGTGCATGTGATTGTACATGCTACTTCTTCTTTCAATAGAGTAAAACAAAAATGAAAAGAATGCGATTAAATTGACGATGATAAGAGCTACAAAACTTACGATAATAATTTTTGTCTAGTTAAAGCTAAAATTCAAGAAGATGAGCATATGAAAGAAGGCTCATGAAACTGTAGTTTTTTTTACTTAGTAATACCTTCTACTCTTCAAATAGTTTGGAAATCATTTGGAAGTATATGATCCTTTATGTTTGCATTTGAGGAAATATAAATCCTAGTACAAAGATTTTAATTTTAGTGGCAGAGCATTTCTTCATGGATTTATTGTCAGAGTATGAATTAGTGGTAGAGTACTTATCTCTGCACTTGCAATCAGAACGAGTATAAATGATAGAGTGTTTATCTCTGCATTTACAATTAGAATGACAACTAAATAAAGTACTTATCTTTACACTTACGATCATAGATCGATTCTCATGCTCTCATTTCCACCATCAAGCTTTAATTTCCATCATCTAGCTTTAGACAATACATTTTTAGAAAAAAAGTTTGAAGAAAAGGTAAACAAACGAGGGTCTTATGTGTAAGTGAATGAGGAAAGGGTAGTTTAGTCCATAAATAAAAACTTTCTGAGCTGTCCAAGGGCCGAAAGGGGAGTTGGGGACTGGGGACAGAAATATCGAAAACCTTCCAAACACTCGTTGTCATGCCGTTCTGTAATTAGTGAATCTTGTAAAGTAGTGCTACAGCGGGGACCAAACGGGTCATTACCCTCTCCCAGTATATTTACCAAATTACCCATGCTTAGATTTTATGTTTGGAGTCATGGGAATGAAAGAAGCAGGGGTAGTAAATGAAATAATGACTTTATTGGAAGGCCCTTTGTTTATTTTGGAAAAGGAATTCCATGTAGGATTAAGGAAATATTTAAAGTTTGCGTCATTGTTTGACCCTTACAAAGTAGTTTGAGTGATTATAATACTTATATACAAGAATTAGACAACCTGAGTTTGATACTTACAACACTGCTGCTACATTAAAGTGAGTTCAAGATATTAATATTACACTGATGAGTTTAATATATCACACTCAAATTCTTTAGGCCACTATTAAAATATGATTCCTTTACAAATTAAATATATTAGTATCACATTCACTTTTTCCGATCTACTTCTTTTCAATAACTTTGTTAAGAAGAAATGACTAAGGATGTTAACTTTATGATCACCAACTTCCCACCCAAAAGCTAGAGTGGTTTGTCAACCTCCACATGCAGAAAAGTGTTTATTTTATTTTTTTAATCAACTTCATTTCACGGATTATGCTTAAATTAATCACAAAGTCATCTTTTTGAAAAAAAATAAAATAAAATAGATTTGAAATTTTGCATATTCTGTCCTCAATGAAACAAATTTGAACTTATTAGTTTCTTTTTTAGAATGAGTTAAAGTTGGCTTAGTTAATGCCAAATTTACTATGTCTTAATGTTCACTTGATTATGCCTTATATTTAGTGACTTTTTCGGTGCGACTGTGTACACCACTATGTGATATTGACACACGGCCGTTTTCTTATTGGTTTTAGCTATACACTTTGAATTTGATACAACTTTGATAGAAAACACTAAAATCCTAACTTAATTCTATTTAATGACATCTTAAATTGTTATAGAAGCAAATGGTCAAATAAATTATTTATATATATATATATATATTTAATCTCATCTTTCTTGAAGGAGATGAAGGAAAGTCATACCACGTTAGGGTTTCCCATTGCTTGCTACTCACTACACTGTCTGCCCATCATGTTGGTTCAACATAATTAAGTTCTATACTTTACAATAATCTTGATATTTGCAATAAAAATTGGTGATTATCTTACATAATTAATCATACCGTGGATGGATGGGCATTGCATACATCATGTGTGTTCAAATGGGCTGAGAGTTAAATAAAGAGAGATTATATTCATACATCACAAATTATTTCTCCCACATCTTTTTAATTTTTTAATATTTTCTACACACCACTAACATTTGATAAATTAATATTAAAAAATTAAAAGGATGTAAAAAAAGTAATCTGAGGTGTGAATATAATTTCCCTAAATAAAAACGAGGGTGTATTTGAATGATATAATATGCAATCAGTTCTTACTTTTATAGTTTTCAAGTTAATAGGCCAATAATTAAAAATAATAGTTGACAAGATGGGTGTAATATATTATAATATGGACAGATAAATACATCTGTATGAGCCTTTCTCTATCATTTAACTTATTTAATTTATAATTAAGTATTTAAACAAAATTAATACAAAAACAACTAAATTTTATCCTAATAAGTGGGGTCAGCTGTATAAATCATAAAACGTCATTATGCTCGGCTTTGCGCCAAGTCTTCCGTTAGCTCCAAGATTACATATCTTTTCTTATATTCTCTTTCAAAGTCTTCATAGGTTTTGCTTTACTATTTTTATTTTGAGTCTCCATCTCATAGTCGTATCTTCTAATTGTTGCATTCATTTAGTTATATTTTTCATCTAACAAAGTGTTTTTTTGTACAAAGTTTATATAACCAAACAGTTTTGAATATGAAAAGAAAAAAAGTTTCGAATATGGATGATTTTTGGTAGGGGTGAACATTTAAGGACTTCAAATACAGACGATTTCAAATTGCTAAAATGCATTGTACAAAAAATAATGACATTCTTTTTCTTAAAATAAGGGCATCCTTCTTCTTGTTTAAAAATAAGGACATAGATAATAATCATAATACAGAAAATAATATTGCAGGCAGATAACCCTAAACCCTAACTTGATGGTAATTTAGTTTTTCCAGTGAAAATACCAACCACAAATATCAAAACAACTTCTTCTGCTCTATCACTTTGTGCGTGGTTTGTGCACTGTGTCCTTTATATACATATACATAATTGTATATACACACAGTCACACACATATACATACAAGTTCAAAAATATATTGTGCCATTTTAAAGTACATATTCTTTTTACAAAGCTGAGTTCAAAGCAAGAAGCAGAAAGAGATACTGTACTAATATTCTTGTTGGACTTCTTCGGATGATGCTTAATTTTGTCATGTTTTGATTGTTTGATCATAGTAAAAGTGGATTCGCGAGGGTTTTATTTTATCACCCACTCCTCATTACCAAAACTAGGGTTTTTACTTTTATTTTATTTTATAGCATTTCATGTCGCTGTTGTTACCCGTGTCTTTGTTCTTTTGGGGATCCACGTTGTGTCTGTTCTTTTGCAGTTCTTCTTAAACAAATTGATTAGGGTTACAATTAGGGTTAGGTACTTGTTTTGTTTCCTTCTTCTCTTCTTAATTAGTAAATAATACAGATTCTTTGTTTCTTCTTTGTTTGTGCAGCTGTCTTCATGCCATATAGAGTGGATTTTGATCCGAAAATGTGGGATCATATTGCCTTGTCGATATCGTTCATTGCTATCGTACAAGTTGAGGAACTACTACTCCTCCTACCAATTAGCTTCATTGAAATAATACTACTGTAGGCCCTAATTAGAATTATGGATGTAGCAAAATGGGTTATTTTATTATGGCTAACTAGCCAAGGTCTTCCATAGTGGACTAGAAAAAATGAATGTCATATCAATATATTGAATTCATATAGAAATCACACTCCTACAGTATGCGAGAAAATTTGAGTGTGATATATATATATATATATATATATATATTGTGAAGTGTGATATACTATAGAACTCATGAGAGTTCAATATATTAAACTCATAATTGTGATATATAAAACTCATGAATGCGATATCAATATATTGAAATAACACTTGTGTAGTAATAGTGTTATAGTTATCAAACTCATATTGCATAAGTCTCATATATAGTCATATAGGTATCATACTTACTTAAACTATTGTGGAATGCCTAAGCATAGTAGTTTAAGTACCATTTTTTTTCAAATGCCAAATGTTGAAATTGTTAAAATAAATCCACTGGGTTAGTTAATTGTTTTTGACTTATTAAAGACTAGCTAGACGAGGGGAGCCCTTGTGGTTTCATTTGGGTAATATGCCTAATGCATGATGAAGTATATATAGTTAGGACAGTGTTATCCACATATTTTTTTTTTCTTACACATTCTTGTTAATTTTGGTCATTGATCTATTTCAATTCATTCCATTCAATGGCTGAAAATTGAGAATGATGTGTGAGAAGTAAAAATAGATGTGCGAATAACACTACCTAAAGTTATACGGGTTTGTCTCCAATCAGCCAGAATTAAACTATTTATCAATTGGATTGTTAAATTGATAAAAAAAAATAGTAATTTTTCAATTCAATCATGACCGTCTATTTTCTGTGCTGATATATCACATATTTACGCTCACAATGAAAGACTCACGAGCTAGTGTTGGATTAGTTAAGCTGGCTTGTCAATGTTATTAGTCATACCATTCTTGTCAATATCGTTAGTCATACCAATCTTAATCTTGACCCACGAAAAGGATACTCCGGTCTACACTCTTCCGCACAACTTCTTCAGATTCAGAGCTATACCAACTTTCAGCTCTTTTCTATAGAGTTAGTTAATCTGCTAGATTAGGGCAGCTTTTTCGGGAAGAGGATCCTCTTCTTCAGAATGGGGATCCTCCCAGCCTATCCGAATCGTTCAAATTTAATCCAACGGTTGCAATTATTATAACTTTTTAAGGATCTCTCTGTTTGGAGCTGTTTGATTAAATTTGAACGGTTCAGATGAACTGCTCAAGAGGATCCCCATCCTGAGCTCATGAGAGAATCCTCTTCCGCTTTTTAGCTTCTACAACGAAATATCCAATTTTGTTGCCCTTCTTTTATGTTGAGTCTCCTTTGCCAGTTTTGCTGAACGGTATGATAGTATTTCGCTTCAACATGTAAGACCTAAAGTTGTGTTTCATTATTTGAGTTTAGTTAAGTTGACCACAGTAAAGTGTTCCCTATATATTATCTAAGTTTAAATTCTTCTTCTCGTAATTTAAATGAATTTAGTGTAGAATATTTCTCGTTATTTAAAATAATAACCCTACAGAATGAACAGGAAAATGGGCACTGGAGTTGGAGAACGACGTTGTGGTATTTGCTAAAGAACTTTTTTTCCGATGGTTAAGTAGAGAGATTGCTTCTGAAACGACAATGACGGTTGTTTAGGGCTATGGCGTTTGAGCATTTACGTTGTGTATCTTGACATTGTGTAAAAATATGAAGTACCCTCGAGATTAGTAGAAGTACTGAGGATCTGTAAGAGAGATCAAGCTCATGATAGCCAAGAAAAAAAATGAAATCTAATTTGAAACTCAGCAAATTCAACCCCCTCACGTGAAACCACAAATTTTCACGAGCCACGTGTGTAGGAAATTCTTTGTCGAGATACTGAAACTAATGCCAATCTTTTTGAAAGCTCATCAAATTATAATTTGTTCTCATCAAATCATAATTTGTTAGAACTAACACCTCTTTTTGAATGCTTAGCTGAATCTAGCACCAATTTTACGAAAGCCCAATTAGAACAAACACTTCTTGCTTGACCAACAAATCATAATTCTTGAAACTAACATCTCTTTTCGAAAGCCCATAACGTTTTTTTTTTTTTTTTTTTTTACTTTTTGGAAAGCCCTATAAATAAATCTCTTGACGATTGTTGACAATCTTCCTTTTTGGTTTTGGGTGCATGAAGAAAAATTAACTTTGTGCACTCACAGGGAAGCGCTCACAGCAAAGTTCAACTAACAATCGAACTTTGCTTTGATATCAAATTGAAAATAAAACGTTTATGATTAATATATTTAATAATCTCACAAACTCGATCAAATACTTTATTCTTGTACATAAAGAGTTTTATTTTTAAAGATTACAAAGGAGCCTAATAGAAAATAAATCATATAAAACTTTTGTCCACAAGACATAAAACTTATACCAAATCAAATCAAATCAAATCTCTAATTTAATCATATCTCTAAAGTACTCTCCTTTATATTTTCTAATCATTTATACAGTTGATCTGATTTAATTTGTAAAAGAAATAACAACCAATACAAATAAAATAAGTTAAATATCTCCTAATCCTACAGGAGAAGTAATTAATTAGGTGACTACTTCGTCATGCCAATCTTAATCTTGACCCGTGATTAGACACTTGTCTTCAATCTTAACTATACCAACTTTCAGCCCTTTTCTATAAAGTTGGTTTGGTAGCTTTTTGGGTAACTTTTTGCTTCTAAATTGAAATGTCGATGTCCGACTGCACTGTATAAGCAGTAGCCACTCTTTATGTTGAACCTTTTTTACCCAACAAATACATTGGAGGTAGAACCTTTTTATATTAATGTGAAAGAACCTAAAGTTGTGTTTTCAATTCAAAGAAGGAATCACTACTTCAATGCAATACAAAAAGCTAACTTGAAGAGTGTTGGAAGCTCAAACTATTCATATCTAGTTGCCTGTAATATGTTTTCTTATACCTTATAAGTATAGAGATAACTAGAGTTAAGTACGGATAACTAACTAATTTTTCGAGGTGATTCTAAATTAGTTTCAATCTTTTAAAACATTTTAATTATCTAACATTTTTAAAAGTATACATCTGTTAGGTCACAGGCTTTAAAGTGATGACTTTACCAACGCTAAGTGATGATGTTTCTAGCATTAATTCTCTGAATCGAATCCTTTTAGCCAAGTTAAGCCATAATTTTGATTAGCTAAATTGCATCCATTCAAAGCTCCATAGATGACTTGAGAGTAAAAGCCCTCTTTATAATTGTTCACATCATCACTTAATGCTAGTGAAGCTAACATACGTCCACTTTTAAAAACGTTAGATAGTTATTAGGAATATTTTAAAAAGTTAGGACTAGTTTAGAATCACCCAAAAGACTAGATAGTGATCCGTACTTAATCCTAAAAACTAAGTTGAAAGGAAATTCTACTATAAAATAAGAATATTATTGTATGTGACAGTAACACAACATGAAATGTTGTTACAAGTCTGCAAAAATGATAATGCTATAGTAATTAAGATTGAGGGCAATAATTGATGTAGTCGATCTCGTTTAATTTGGAAAAAGGCTAAAACTATGATGATGTAACCATGAACAAGTAATTACACTCAAAATATATATTACACACGCAAATAACTTACACGAGTACTCCTAACCCGGCAATGTTCCGAGATGAAACTCAAATTGTGTCTCAATTAAGAACAACAATCATATATGAAGTTATCAACGATTCTCACGACTTGCGATTCAATAGATAGTTTCGTTTGACATCGTGATATAGTACATGGCACAACAATTTCATCATTCTTTAGAAATCATCATTCTCTCTTTCTTACCCATGGCAGCAGTTCACGCAAACTACCAAAAAATTGTGAGATTCTAAGTGAAAGGACCAACAACGATGAAAGAGAAGAAGGAGGAGTCAGGTCATTGATAACTTGAAGATCTATTACTCCAAGTATTTTCCTTACCCTGCAATAGTGAATTGTGCTGATGATTAAGGCACCTCTTTATTCTTTTCAACTCATTACATTTCGAGTTTAAACTCTCGTCCTTGAGTTCAAACCCTTTCCCTTATCAAGTTCAATCCTTCCCCTTCTTTGGGCATAATGTTTAAACTCACATGTTCCTTGGATCTTATCTCATTGGGCCCTTTTCACCTTTGCATAATTTTCCGGTCCAGCCCATGTCCAGAACACCCAAAACTTGACCCGCCATCTGACCCCAAAATGAAAAACTTGACCCGCCAACTTGAAAAGTCGAAAAACACTGAAAATCCAGTTGCCGCTGTAAAGCCAAATCCTATTGGCTGGTGTCCAGAGCACACGGATCGCTATCCGCTTCACTCCATGAAAATAATGTCAACCGTTGATAACAAGAACAAATCAACGATCTGTATTACCTCATCCAATATTTTCAAATTCCCCAAATATTTCAAACTCGCCGCTTCTTTTACTCTTCCACTCTATAAATTAATCCGATCAAATCCTTCGAAATTTAAAAATTCATCGCATTTTCTCACTGATTTTCCCGAGAAACAAACAGCCCAAAACAGCCCAAATCCCTCCTAATCCTAAATCCTTCAATCTTCCCAACTCCAATCCCAAATGGCTCGTACCAAGCAGACTGCTCGCAAGTCCACCGGAGGCAAGGCCCCACGGAAGCAGCTGGCCACCAAGGCTGCCCGGAAGTCAGCTCCGGCGACCGGAGGAGTGAAGAAGCCCCACCGCTTTAGGCCCGGGACCGTGGCGCTGAGGGAGATCAGGAAGTACCAGAAGAGCACTGAGCTTCTGATCCGCAAGCTTCCGTTCCAGAGGCTGGTGAGGGAGATCGCCCAGGACTTCAAGACCGATCTGAGGTTCCAGAGCAGCGCTGTCGCGGCGCTTCAGGAGGCGGCGGAGGCGTACTTGGTGGGTCTGTTCGAGGACACCAACCTCTGCGCCATTCATGCTAAGAGGGTCACGATCATGCCCAAGGACATCCAGCTCGCTCGCAGGATCAGAGGCGAGAGGGCTTAAGCAAGAAAAAATCCCAATTTCTTGGGTTTCAGGTTTCGATAACTTGTAGTCGATTCAGGGTTTTTATTTTACTCTCTGATTAGGGTTTTAAGAATTTGATTGTTACTCACAATCATGAATTATCTGCTGGGCTTGAATTTGTATATCTTTTTGTGATTGAAATGAAACATTTGCAGTTGTTTAATTAAATTGTGAAATTATATTGTGTTTGTCTTAATCCCAATGTGGGCGGCAAAGAGTTGTGAAGACTCGTACACTCCTGTTTTATGCCGGACATGTACGGATCGTTCGATTAAGACAAACTCTTTGCCGCCCACATTGGGATTAAGACTCGTACACTCCTGTTTTATATTGTGTTTGTCTTAAAATATTAGGCTATTATGTTTCGAAAAGGACGAATCTATGTATTTGGGCGCAAAAGGAAAATGAGTAACTAAATGAACAAATTCAAGGCCGTTATGTTTCAATGAGACGAATCTGTTTGTTTTGAGTTCATAAGGAAAAATAGTAAGTGAAATTAAAATATGAGGGCAGCTAGACATGCCTGAAAATAAGCAAAGGAAAATATCCAAGTCTTGAAATCATTTACACTCAAACTTAGAAAATTGGGATGACACTCCAAAGCCAAATGAACTCCATTCTGAGTGAAAGGGTCAAACACTTTGCGATTTGGTGCTTGAAAAAATTTTGCCCACAAAAATTGTAATATAACGAATATGAAGACATTCTTTGAGAATGAGCAGTGTCGACTCTAAAGAGGAACTAACAAGGAACCAATGAGTGTCCATACCAATAGGAATTTTTTGCTCAACACCATTAACAAAACCACCAAGAACAAGGAAGTACGCACACTAGAAGCCCATAATACATGAGCACAAAATTAAAATAATAACTAGGGGATACTAATAACTTCATCAAGAAGGCACTTATAGACCGAAATACTAAAACAAAAAACAAAAATGCAACGATCGATGAAAAGAGGAAGGAGGAAGGCTGGCTAGGAGAAGTGGCAAGGGGCCGACAACTATGAAGTAAAATTAGATTTAGAGTTTTGGTATGAAAAGGAGATAAAATTTCCATCTGCACAATTTATTTTATCTTGTAAGTGCAATTTTATGTGTTTTTTTTTTGGGTATAATAAATTGAAATTCTATGGTGCTTAATTAGCTAATTCCCAATTGTATTGTGCCCTTATTTGGCCAGTAAAAAATGGAATTCTTACGGTAATTTGGAATGGCACTGGTAAAAAGTTAATAATAGATAAAATGTTCTGAGAAAATTTAATTAATATGGACTACCAATTTGTTACAACTTCCCTTCTTCGCTCTTATGGACTCATGGACATAACCTGAAGTACTAGCATCGTGCTAACTTGACATTGCACGAGCTCCTCTTCTTGATCGCTCTTATGGACTCATGGACATAGCCGGAAGTACTGGCGTCGTGCTGACATTGCACGAGCTCTTCTCTTCTTGGCTCTTAGGGACTCATGGACATAGCCTGAAGTACTAGCGGCATGCTTTTCTGCAGCCACAACCAGAGAGGTTTGGTTCTGGACCTCTGGTGATCAGAGACACCTTATGGTCATCATGCACCCTTCTTCCGGACTGAGGCTCAGCAACACCACCACCAATACCTAATGCCCGAGCTATCTTTTGCTAATTAGCTCTCACTGACCTGTGTCATTGATGGCCGGAAGTACTTGCCTCGTGATCATGATGACCCACCACCAGACTGGTGCCATTCCGATGATGCACTCCTCCACAGAGAGCAGCAACCGCATCAGCAAGAAGATTGATCTTCATCTTCCGGCCTCTCTTCTTTGCCGCGGTGCTTGTAGGATTTACAGGCACCACAGGGACACTGCCGTTGTCAAATTCCAGGAGCTGGAGTTTTGACTCACCTTATCGTGCTTCCGACGGAGTCTTATTGCAGTCGCTGCAGTGCGCAGGGCCCTGTAGTGAACGCCGGTGTGAGCTGAGATCAGCTGTGGTGACTCGTACACTCTGAGGCATATTGGACAATTGCACCAATTATTTGATCCGCGGGGCAGGCTGTGTAGCTCCCATTTGAGAAATAATATTTTCCTCGATATCGTCAAACTTCTGCTGAAGTTCCTCCTCGACATTGTCGTCGCCATTCTGTTGGTAAGGGGTGGGGTTTTAGCTGCCCGGTGAAACCTGAAAGAGCTCAAACCTCGTGGAGATTTGTACATAATACCAACTATGGCAGACCAATTCTTTATCAGAAGAATGGCCGGCATAGATCTGTTCCTTTACATGATCGATTCCCTAGGCGAGGGACATCAAGTTTTGATGACGATGATCATGCATGTATCCCCGATGCAATTGATTGAAGTGAAAATTTGAGAAGTTCAAAGGTGAAAGAAAACTTTAATAATTAAGTTCGAAACTGAATTTATATAAACATGCATGAGAGTTGAGCGAAAAGCAAGATAAATGGCTTCAATGGTCGATATGTTTTTGTTCTCTTAGGCTTCTCCTTACTAGGTTATATAGAGAGGCATGGGAAGAATTCTTTATCGGAAGGGCACAATGGTAAGTTCATGAGTTCTTTTTTTTTGGCAACGGAGGATACAAATTGGATTGGACCAACAAAGAAAATTAAAATTCCGAGGCCTTTTTGTTTCAGTAAGACCGAATCCTGATTTATGTGTTCATAAGGGGAAAAAAAAAAACTAAAAATTAAAATATGTTACCATTTTTTTCCGATAAGACCGAATATGTGTGTTTTGTGTTTCAGGAAAAAGAATAATTGAAAAATTAAAATCTGAGACCATTACGTTTCAATAAGACAAAATTTATGCATTTTTTGCGTTCAAAAAGAAAAAAAAAAGTAATTGAAAAATTCAAACACGAAATGTTATGATAAGACCATATTTGTGTGTTTTGGGAAATAGAGTAACTAAAAAAAAAATATATGTGGCCATTATGTTTTGATAAGATCAAATCCATGCATTTGGCGTTAAAGAAAGAAAGTAATTGAAAAATTAAAACACGAGAATCTTTTGGTTTTGATAAGACTAAATCCATGTGTTTGGCGTTAAGGAAAAAAGCAATTGAAAAATTAAGACACATAATTCTTTTGTCTTGATAAGAGCAAATCTATTCGTTTTGGAGTTAGAGGAAAGAAGTAACCGAAAATTCAAAACATGGAATCTGGCCATTTTGAGTTCATAATAAAAAAGACCAACTGACAAATTAAAACAAGAGCATTATGTTTCGATAAGATCAATATGTATGTTTTGAGTTCATAAGGGAAAGGAATAAATGAAAAAATTTAAAGTTCAAGTCTATTATTTTTCAATAAGACTGAATATGTGTGTGTTTGAATTCATAAGGAAAAAGAGTAACTAAAAATTAAAATCTGTGACCATTATGTTTCTATTAGATCGAATATATGTGTTTTGAGTTCATAAAGGAAAAAGTGGCTGAAAAATTAAAGCATAAGACCCTTTTGTTTTGATAGGATCGAATTTATATGTTTTAAGTTCATAAGAAAAAAAAGTAACTAAAAAAGTAAAATATGTGGCCATTATGTTTCAATGAGACCAAATCCATGCGTTTTGCATTCAAGGAAGAAACCAACTGAAAAATTAAAACACATAATCTTTATGTTTCGATGAGACCAAATCCATGCATTCGGCGTTCAAGGAAAAAGTAACTAAAAAGTTAAAACAGGGAATCTTTCTATTTCAATAAGACCAAATCCATGCGTTTGGCGTTAGAGGAAAAAAGTTATTGAAAAATTAAGACACAAAATTTGTGTTTTTTGAGTTCATAAGGAATAAGAGTAACTAAAAAAAATTAAAACACGAGAGCATTATGTTTCGGCAAGACCAAAATGTGCGTTTTGAGTTCATAAGGAAGAGAGTAAGTGAAAAAAATTAAAATCTAAGACCATTATGTTGTGATAAGACCGAATCCGTGCATTTTGAGTTCACAAGGAAAAATAGTAATTGAAAATTAAAATCTGTGATCATTATGTTTCGATAAGATCTATTATGTACGTTTTGAGTTCACAAGGAAAATGAGTAAATGAAAAATTAAACATGAGATTGATATATCTTGACAAGAACGAATTTGTGCGTTTTGAGTTCTTAAGGGAACAAAGTAATTAAAAAAAAAAAATTTGGTAGTTATGTTTCGAAAAGATCAAATTCACGCGTTTGGTGTTCAAGGAAGGAAGTAACTGAAAATTTGAAACACGGGATCTTTTTGTTTCGATAAGACCAAATTCACGTGTTTGCTGTTCAAGAAAAAATGTAACTGAAAATTAAAACACGAAATCTTTTTGTTTCAATAAGCCCAAATCCATGCGTTTAGCAAGGAAAAAAGTAATTGAAAATTAAAACACGGGAGCGTTATGTTTGATAATTAAGACCAATAATTACACTTTGAGTTCATAAGGAAAGAGTAAGTGAAAAATATTAAAGTCCGAGGCCATTATGTTTCGATAAGACTAAATTCATGTGTTTTGAGTATAATAATGAAAAAGAGTAACATAGAAGTCAAAATCTAAGGCTATTATTTTGTTTCAATAAGATCAAACATCTATGCGTTTTTCCAAGAAGTGCAACCGTGATTTCACAATTTTTTTTCTACAGATAATACCTATTGGTCTAATGAGAGATACCAAAATACATAGTGGACCCCTACAGATGCCAAAAGAGGGAAGACGTTCCTGTAATAAATATGTGCATTATAGGTTCATAAGGAGAATGAGTAATTGAAGACTCTAAATGTGAGGCCATTATGTTCAATAGGACCAAATTTGTGCCTTTTTTACGGATCCCGATACAATGGTAATTTCACGAATTTTACCTTGAAGAATAAAGATTGAACCAACGAAAGATGCCAAAAGAGAGAAGACGATTATATTTCGATAAGGCCAAATCTATGCATTTTGAGTTCATAAGGAAAAAAGAGTAACAAAAAAATAAAAATAAAAAAAGAGGCCATTTTGTTTCGATAAGACCAAATTTATTAGTTTTCTCAAGAGGGTACAATCGTAACTTCACTAATTTTCCTCTTATAATACCTACTGGTCCAACAAAAGATGCCAAAATACATAGTGGACCACAAAAGATGCCAAAAGAGGGAAGACGTTTCGATTAGATGGAATTTGTGCATTTTGAGTACATAAGAAAATTAGTAGCTGATAAGATCAAATTTGTGTGTTTTGAGTTCATAAGGAAAATTAAAATATGAGCTCTTTTAGTTCATAAGGAAAAAGGGTAATTGAAAAATTAAAATATGAGGCTATTATGCTTCAATAAGACCAAAAGTACATTTTGAGTTCAGAAGAAAAAGCATAACTACAAATAAAATAAGAGGCTATTATGTTTTGACATGACTGAATTCATGTGTTTGGAGTTCATCAGAAAAAAAAAAAAAGAAAAAAAAAAAGAGTAACTGAAAAATTAAAATCCGAGGACATTATTTTTCAATAAAACTGAATTTGTGAGTTTTCTCTTTGAAAATGAGTACCTGAAAAAATAAAATTGGTGGCCATTTTTATGAAGACTTCTTTTAAAAATTAATTGCAGGTCATGTTTGTGAACACTTCTTTTTTAAAACCTACATCGGAATTTATAGTGCCTTCTCTTGGAGGTGCAATTTTATGTTTTTTTTTCTTATAATTATATTAGATTTCTATTGGGTTTAGCTAAATCCCAATTGCATTGTGCTGCTTTAAGCAGTAAAAAAAATGAAATCTTGACAGTAATTTGCAATGGCACTAGTAAAAAAGGTAATAAAAAGATGAAATGTTCTGTCAAAATGTAAATTAATTTAGACTTTCAATTTGTTAAGATGGGAGAACGGTACATAGAACCGTAACAAAGAACTAACTTCGGCAGCAAGGAAAACCTAAACAATAGATGAACCAATGGGGATAATCACTGGCATCGTTCCCGTCGTGTAATTGCACCAGCTTGAGTTTATTATTTTAGATATCCTTCTCGTGCTTTCGGCCAAGTCATGTTGTGTTCCCTTAATTAGGTGCTCACCGCCTTGTGTAGTGAACACTGGTGAAAACCGAGTAAATAAGCCCAGTGACCAAGCTCAAGCTCCTCCTCCTCCTCTTCCTGCTCCCCCAGCCCATCACCATCCTCATCAAAATTCCTGGGGAGTAGAACTCTATCAGAAGGTTTCGATTATAAGGTTGGTGGGGATGGGGAAACAGAAGATGGCTTGCTGCTGCTGCTGCTGGTGCCGAAGATGGGTTCGGAAAGCATCTGTGACAAGAGGTAGTGTTGGCAAAGATCACGACCATTGCAGACAAAAGGATCCATTGTTTTGCTTGACGGAAATGGGAATTTGGGAAATGTGGATGACGAGAGGAAATTGAAGGTGGGGATGAAGGTTGACAAAAATGGGGTTTGGGCCGCGGACGATTATTTTCCTTTTTTTGGTTCTGTCGAAGCTTTCATCTTATTCTGTTAGGAACTTAGGATATATAGAGAAGCCCTGTGCCGACTCGTACACTTCGTGGCATATCAAACAACTGTACCATTTGTCGGGTCCGCAGTGGCGCATGCTGTGTATCAGCTCATCAGCTCCCAGATGAGAAATAATTTCCACATCAAGCGGCTGCAGCTTCTCCTTGATAGCGTCGTTATTGGCATACTCCTCGGGGACGGGTAAAGGTGGGGTTTGAGCTTCTTGGTGAAAGCTGAGTGGATCATCCGAGTGACCAAGATGGCTTGCTGCTGCTGGTTGTGGTGGTGCTGCAGCCCCTCCTTGATAGCGTCGTTATCGGCATGCTCCTCTGGACCAGTGGAGGTGTAGTTTGAGCTTCTCAGTGAAAGGTGAGTGGATAAGCCGAGTGACCAAGATGGCTTGTTGCTGCTCGTTGTGGTGGTACTGCAGCCCCTCCTTGATAATGTCGTTATAGGCATGCTCCTCGGGACGGGTGAAGTTGGGGTTTGAGCTTCTCGGTGAAAGCTGAGTGGATCAGCCGACTGACCAAGATGGCTTGCTGTTGATGCTTGTGGTGGTGCCGCTGACGGGTCTGCCGGATCCGTTGTTTTGCTTGACGGAAATGGAGTTTTGGAAATGAGGATGACGTAGGAAATTGAGGTGGGATGAAGGTTGACGGAAATGGGAATTTGGGTAAAGTACGATTATTTTCCGTTTTGTTCTGTCGTAGCGTTCTGTTAGGAACTTAGAATATGGGTTAGTGTATAACGATAATTTCAAGTTTGCCTCGTGATCATGGCGACCCACCACCAGAGTGTTTCTGTTCCGCTGATCCAACGGCACCACAAAATCGACACGATCTACCCCTCTTTGAGGGAGGGTGTGTATCCGTCCATCATCATCTCTCAGATGAGAAATAATATTCTCATCATCAATGGAAACATTTTCGTGATCACCACGGCCATCGTCTTTGTCTGACGGATGGTGGACTCCCTCGGCAAGACTGGATTCTCGGATATCAGGAGTTGGAAGGTCAAGATTTTGCTGACTGGCGTCATTAGGCATGACTTCATGATAAACGAGGATGATGATCATCATGAATGAATCCATGATGTGATTGTTTGAAATGGATTGGAGAAGTTGGATGGTGAAAGAACAATGAAATAATTGAGTTCGAAACTCAATTATATAAACCATGAGAGTTGCGCAAGCTACACAGGGTAAATAACTTGAATGGTAGATATGTTTGTTCGTCTTAGCTTTCACCATGTTGGGTTATATAGGGATGTTGGGATGAATTCTTGCTTGGGAAGTGACAACGGTAATTTCACGAGTTTTGTCACGAATAATATTGATTGGACCAACGAAAGAAGCCAAAAGCGGGAAGATCATTATGTTTTGATAAGACCAAATATGTGCGTTATTGAGTTCATAAGGAAAAAGAGTAATTGAAAAATTAAAATCAGGTCATTATGTTTCAATAAGACCGAATCTATACGTTTTCTCGAGATGCTGGTACAACAACAGTGTCACGAGTTTTGTGCATAGAATAAAGATTGAACCAATGAAAGATGCCAAAAGAGGGAGGGCCATCATGTTTTGATAAGGCCAAATCCGTGGGCTTTGAGTTCATAAGGAAAAAGAGTAAATTAAAATTTGATGCAATTTTGTTTTGATAAAACCATAACGGTCCTATGAAAGATGCCAAAATACATAACGGTCCAACAAAAGATGGCAAAATACATAATGGACCACATAAAATGTCGAAAGAGGGAAGACGTTTTGACAAGAATAAATTTGTGCGTTATGAGTTCATAAGGAGAAAGAGTAACTGAAAAATTAAAATAGGAGGGTATTATGTTTCAATAAGATCACTAAATATGTGCGTTTTTTGGGAGGGTTCAATAGTAAATTCACAAGTTATATTCCACATACAATAGAGATTGAACCAACGAAAGATGCAAAAAAGAGGGAATGCCACTATGTTTTGATATGATAAAATCCGTGCCTTTTGAGTTTATAAGGAAAAATAGTAACTGAAAAATAAAACTTGAGGCCATTTCAATAAGACCAAATTTGTGTTTTTTTTTTAAGAGCATAACTATGATTTCATGTGTTTTACTATGGAGAATAGAGATTGAACCAACAAAAAAATGCTAAAAGAGGGAAGATCATTATGTTTTGATAAGACCAAATCCCTGTGTTATTCAGTTCATAAGGAAAAAGAGTAACTGAAAAATTAAAATCAGGTCATTATGTTTCGATAAGATCGAATCTGTGCGTTTTCTTGGGATGCTGGTACAAGGGTAGTGTCATGAGTTTTGTGCAAAGAATAAAGATTTAACCAATGAAAGATGCCAAAAGAGGGAGGGCCATTATGTTTTGATAAGACCAAATCTATGGGCTTTCAGTTCATAAGGAAAAAAAAACAAAAAAAATTAAAATGTGATGCAATTTTGTCTTGATAACACCAAATCATTCGTTTTTCAATAGGGGTTCACAAGTTTTTTCAATTAATACCTACTGGTCCAACAAAAGATGCCAAAATACACAATGGTCCAACGAAAGATGGCAAAATACATAATGGACCACATAAGGTGTCGAAAGAGGGAAGACGTTTCGAAAAGAATAAAATTATGCGAGTTCATAAGGAGAAAGAATAACTGAAAAATTCAAATATGAGGCTATTATGTTTTGATAAGATCACTAAATTTGTGCATTTTTTTGGAGGGTACAATAGTATATTCACAAGTTATTTTCCACATAGAATAGAGATTGAACCAATGAAAGATGCCAAAAGAGGAAATGCCAATATGTTTTGATAAGATAAAATCTGTGCCTTTTGAGTTTATAAGGAAAAATGGTAACTGAAAAATAAAACTTGAGGCCATTTCAATAAGACCAAATTTGTGCGTTTTTTCAAGAGCGTAACTGTAATTTCACTTGTTTTACCACATAGAATAGAGATTGAACCAATGAAAGATGCCAAAAGAAGGAAGAACAAATCCCTGCGTTATTTAGTTCATAAGGAAAAAGAGTAACTAAAAAAAGAAAAAAATCTAAGATCATTATGTTTCGATAAGACCGAATCTGTGTGTTTTCTTGGGATGTTGGTGCATTAGTTTCACGATTTTTGCACGAAGAATAAAGATTGAAGCAATGAAAGATGCCAAAAGAAAGGAGGCCATAATGTTTTGATAAGACCAAATATGTGGGATTTGAGTTCATAAGGAAAAAGAGTAACTATAAAAATTAACTTCTTGTTTTTCCACAAATAAAACCTACTGATCTAACGATAGATGCCAATTACATAATGGACCACAAAAATGTGAAAAGAGGGAAGACGTTTCGATAAGAATTAATCTATGGATTATGAGTTCATAAGGAGAAAGAGTAACTGTGACACGCCCCGACCCCGATATTCCCCGAATACCAGGATGGGCACGTGCTGGCTGACACCCGAGGGTGACGAAAGCCATTTATTGAGTGCAAATGCTGAAAACAAGGGATAAATAAGGCTTATAAATATAAATGAATAATGAATATGCAAATAAGGACCGTGTTCAGAGCACACCACTAATCTAGAACACTAAAAGAATATAATATAAAATTGAATGAAACAAAGGAGTGGGTCTTACACCGAGAGGACTCGAAGATGCCGATGCGGAAGTGCCTGGACGTCGGGATTGTATGCCTCGATTCTAAGTCCTGAATGGGGCGCAAAACAACCATGAGTGGATCAAGTTGATATACATATAATAAAACAGTTATCAACATACTAACCCCCAGGTTTTATGAAAACACAAATATATAATGATAAACATAGGTTTTCCGAAACCTAGCATGTTGTGCAATGTCTCAAATCATAATTCGCATAAATAATAAACACTAGTGAATGTCCGATAACTCTTCAGGCCCCATGCCGGCTTCTCGTCTCCGAGCCGACAGTCAGAGGAAAATACACTTCAGGCTCCATGCCAGCTCCCCATCTCTTAGAAGACAGTCAGAGGAAAACACACTCTAGGCCTTATGCCAACACCAAACTGTCGCCCGGGACGGACTGGATCTATCCCTACATCCCGTAGCGGAAAAGACCACTAGGTAAGTACAAAACCAGTGAACATACATATATTGAAAATCAACTTCATAGTATAAAGTCATGCATCATCTATACTATAAAGAGGTGTTCTAAACATGTTCTAAATATCATATCGTCATCCATCAGATATTCTATAAGAACATGAGTTATAGGAAAAATAGTAATAATTCAGACTAACCTCAGTAAGCATGGTATCTCGTAAAACGTTTCATAAAACATAATCAACAAATCATGCTTTTCATGTATGCATTTATACTATCAAAACATGCATTTTTTGAAGGGATCCACTCATAATACTTCGCCGTCGAAAAGTCATGCCATCTAGTGAAGAAGGAAACGCCACAGATAAACGCCCCTAAGCACATAAATGGTACATTTAGTCAAAATCTACTCAAACGATTGAATTTAGGAAAACGGACATCGGCAACGGGTTCAGAACGTCGAAATTAGCCTAGAAGGGGTCCCGCACGAAAACCCAAAAAGTCAACGGTCAAAGTCAACGTTGACCGTTGACCGGTCAAAGTCAAACTCAACGCTGATCGTTGACCGGGTTCGGGTCTGGGTCAACAGGTCCAACGGGTCTAGGCTTGGATCTGGATTGGGTTAAAGGGTTTGGACTTGGATTGGATCCGGGTATGGGTCTAAGGGTTTAGGTCTAATGGGTTTAGGGTTAACGGGCCGAAGACCCTAAAGGAAACGGCCCAAAGGCCATTAAATTAACAAAACAAAATAAAATAAATAAAAAGGTTGGGTTGGGCTGCCCAGGGTTTTGGGCTTGGCAGGAAAGGCCCAAAGGCCTTGGGTTTGGGTGGTTCGCCGGATTCCAAGGAGGGAGAAGGTCGGATTTCGGCCGGAGAATTCCCAAGCTCCGTTGGAGCTCAAAACTCAACCAAAAAATGTCATTAAATATACCAAATTGAAGCCCCGAAGGTAAGGAATCGAAATATACCCTTGGTTCCCGTCATCGTGGCGGGAGTTGGCCGGAAAACAGCCTGGAAGCCACGGGTGTCTGCCAGAAACTAGGTAAGATTCAAATGAGTATAACTTCTTCAATACTCAATGAAATTGGGTGAAACTAAAAGTAAAGTTGTAGTACTCAGTGAGGCGAAGAGATTGATACCTTTTACGCCGGCCAACTCTCCGTGGTTTGGCAGGAAATTACCTCGAAAGGGGCGGTGCTCGCCGGAAAACTGGGAAATGTCTCTGAGGTGGGTTCTTCGTGATTTGACATCCAAAACACAACCACGGGGTTAGAAAAGAGCTATAGGTGTGGGCATGGGTGTGTGTGTGTGTTCTTGTCTGAGAAAAAAGCACCGAGATGGGGGAAAGGAGAGAACACGGTAGAGAAGAGAGAGTGAGGGAGAAGAGAGAAACTTTTCAGAAAAAAATAAAAGAAAAGGGAAAGGGAAAGGAACCAGGGAACAAAACAGGGGGTGGGCCCCTTGGCTCACCAATTAAGGCTCAAAAACAATTTAAAAAAAAAGAAAGTATCCTCAAACTTAGTAAAAATACAAAAATATCTATTTTCTTACATAAATCCCGGGACGGGTTGTTACAAACTGAAAATTTAAAATATGAGGTCATTATGTTTCGATAAGACCAATTTGTGCGTTTTCGGGAGGGTACAATAGTAAATTCATGAGTTATTTTCCACATAGAATAGAGATTGAACCAATGAAAAGATGCCAAAAGAGGGAACAACACTTTCTTTTGATGAGATGAAATTTGTGCATCTTGAGTTTACAAGGAAAAATAGTAACTGAAAAATAGAACTTGAGGCCATTATGTTTCAATAAGACCAAATTTGTGTGTTTTTTCATGAGTGTAACTGTAATTTCACATGGTTTACCATAGAGAATAAAGATTGAACAAACAAAAGATGCCAAAAGAGGGAAGACCATTATGCTTTGCTAAGACCAAATCGTGTGTTTTGAGTTCATAAGAAAAAGAGTAACTGAAAAACGAAAATCTAAGGCCATTATGTTACTATAAGACCAAATTTGTGTGTATTTTCAGTAGGTTATGACAGTAATTTCATGATTTTTCCATAGAGAATAAATATTGAACCAACAAAAGATGCCAAAAGAGGGTATACCATTATGTTTTGACAAAACTAAATATGTGTACGTTTTGAGTTAGCAAGGGAAAAAAAAACGTAACTAAAAATTAAATATGATGCCATTATGTTTTGATAAGACCAAATTTTTGTGTTTTTGAGTTCCCAAGGAAAAAAACTAACCGAAAAATCAAAATTCAGATGCCATTATATTTCGATAAGACCAAAGTTGTGCGTTTGTAGTAGTATATTTTGATACCATATGGCAAGCAAGAAGAGATCACTGTTAAGTATTCGAAACCCGAACGCAAAATCACTGTAAGTTGAAAACCACCAAGCAGGCTCTTCACCTGCAGTGAGAATACTTTCCATTCTGGAATTGTTATTGGCAGAAGCAAAAGCCATGGCCATTGTATTCACAGCAGTGAAGACAAGGTCGTCACAGACTGCAGATGTTCATTTTTAATTCTAACCAATGTGGATGGAGTCACGCTCGCGGCTAAAAGCTATATTCAACAAGTTCTTGCCAATAAACTGTTAAAGAAATCAACCCCATCTCATTAAAGGATCTACACAAATCTAGAATAAAGAATTCTAGAACATTCACTAAGGTTGGTTAGCTAAATTATCCAAGTTAAAGTAGTACTTTGTAGAAGTGACTAGAATGTTGTTTCTTAAGTTGGTGGAAGAGTCCAGAAGAATGGTGAGGTTTCCACCAACATGCAAGATTAGTGTAGATAATTCTAGCTTAGGAAGTTAGTGGAATTATCTAGATATCTCTAGTATGGTGTGTCCATGCTTCTCCAAGGTTCCATCCATGCCTATAAAAGGAGAAGGCATCCACACCATTTGTATCAACAAATCAACAAGCAACCAATCAATTAAGAAGAGCTAAGTAAGAGAGTGGGAAGCCTTATAAGTAGTCTTGTAAGAGTGTGAGTGCTCTAGAGTTTGTCTCTAGAAAGTGAGCGAGTGTCATTGTTCTTAAGAGTGTCCTTTGAGAGCGATGTAATATTTTATTTGTGTAATACAAGTAATTTGTTTACTTGTGTTGTCTCTCTAACACTTGTGCTAGAGTTGTGTACTCTAAGTTTTTCCCCCAACATAAACATGATCATAATTCAGGCCCTCCCTACAAATAGAAGACAAGGGAGTAGGGAGGGTGGCGAGAATGCTAAACAGGAAAAGAGATGGGCCACAAATTTCATCAATACCAATCGCTTGGGAAAACACAGTTTCGTAGCAAAATTTATAATTCTTAATACGATGATATCATAAACTAAAGCACGAGTTGGAAAGCAAACCAATAATTAGTCGACTAAAAAAGATTGATAGCCCACAGTTTGGATGCCATGCCATCCAAACAACGCTGGTTTTAACCAGTTCTGGGGACACGGTCAAGGTTGAACATGTAGTTCCACTTTTTCTTCAAGCATCTGCACAACCTTCCTCATAGTAGGCCTAAGAGATTGGTCTTCTTAAACACACCAAAGTGCAACCATCACAAACTTTTGCAGTTTCCATTATTCAAGTAAGGCCTGGGGTTCGAAATCTACTACAACACATAATTCTCCATTAACGTAGCAATTGTACACCCAATCTGTTATATTTGCTCTCTTTGCAGTTACTTTCAACATCAACGCTTCTCTTACAAGAAATGATCTCTAGCTGCGCAACATCGAAGCTGTATACGTCAACTTTGATAGTGATTCGCAAAATATGAAACCACTGAGGTGCACATGCAACATAACCTTTTGTTCTCCAAATGGCAGTATGAATCTGGCTCTGATTCATTCTCAAAATTGCTGATCCAAAATCAGAGATCCGAGCATTGTAATTATCATCGAGAAGCATGTTCTCAGGCTTTATATCACACTGGACACTTTGCACGATGCACTCTTCATGCAAGTAAAGAAGTCCTCTGGCAACTCCATAAGCAATTTCAATTCGTTGTCTCCAACTTGGTTTCACCTCAGCAAAAAGAAAGCTTCCTAATGTGCCATTGCTCAAGAATTTTTAAACTAGTCCCTCATCACAATATCCGGAAAGGTGAACCAGATTCTTGTGATGTATCTGACCAAGTACATTCAATTATGTCGTAAACCCTTCTCAATGTCATGCAGTACATAGTTTAGCTTCTTCACCGCCACTAATTCGACACCAGAATCAATTTGCATATTACCACTTTGTAAATAACTCCAAAAGCACCCTGTCCTAGTTCTAAACAAAACAAGGAGGTCCATGAGCACTACCTTTCTTCTCTTACCTTTTTTTTGGAAAGGAATACTGCTATACAGGAGGTGGAATTGCAGTTCAGTTAAAGTATAATGGCAGGATAGCCGCCTCTAACTAAATTCACACAAGTTTCGTATAGAAACAACAGCACCAATACGGCTTTTAGCTTCCTCTTGAATCCATTTGTATCTTCTCGAATCTCTTTATAGCTAAAAGAACACAGATTTGAACCCAAAATTGTTTTGGACTCGAATTTTATTTTAGGTTGGCTGGGGAATTTGGTGATGGAAGCTTGCATTATTGTATTTTGTTATTGAGTGGCCTGCTTTAATTGAGCATTCAGATTTTCGAGAGATGAACGACTAACTTCTTGTTGATTGTTCAAGGAAAAAGTTAGGAGGTCTTTACAGCCAACACTGTAATTGCATTATTCGATAAGGATCATTTTGCTCCTGGTCGAACTCTGGGATACTAGAAGAACAATGCTTCGTGCATGAGTATGGTCAGAACATTTGGCACAAAGCAAAACAAAACCTTAAAATAAAAGGAAATCCAAACAAAAAAAGTATTGTAGAAATCCTACTTTGACTAGATAGCGTATCAGTCAGGTTGTAGGCACGTTTTAGGGTTTTTTCATGGTCTAGAAAATTTCAGAAAAACACGTTTCTTGGATGTCTTCTTCAAGGATTGGGGTCGCATACTTCATGGAAAAATCGGGAGAGCCTTCAAATCTTCTTCTTCGACGCTATAACTCGGTTCTGAATTTTCAGAAATGGAAGTCATTCGACCAACAGGAAAAATACTCTTCCACTTCAAAGCAGCTGACGGCACGATTCGTAATTCGACTCCAAGATGTCTAGATTATGGAGAAACTGGCCTCTTGTCTAAAACACACAAAGAAATGTATTTTCCGCTTAAACTAATTAAGTGTGTTGAAGCATGTCCCACATGGCAACATCGGAAACTTGATGAAATTAAATCCCCTTATATTGAAAAGTTCGACTACTAATTGCTTTGAGGCCTTAATTTTGTATTAAACCAGACCTATTGGATTGCACATGTGGTTAAGTTAAGGTTAGTATTGATGTTAATTAGTAGTGGGCCGTTGGACCGTCTCTAAAAGTTAGACGAAAAGCTGAAAATGGATAAAATAAAGAAATGTGTCCTTTTAAATCACTTCTCTCCTGCAAATTAATTAAAATTAGTACAAAGTAAGTGAATTATGAACCTATCAGGATCCTGCTGATATTAGCTAATGGATTGTAATTTATAGAAGCAGTGTTTGGATAAGGGCAATTCATCTGTTTTTTTAGGAGGATTCCAATGATGCAAGTTTTATCTGCTTGGGTAGAGTAGAAGCAAATTGGTAGCAACAAAACCAAATCAGAGTGAACATATAAAACCGTCTGAGGGAGACGATGAACGGAAGGATGTAGGAGTAATATCCAGCTGCAATTTTGTGTAATGAGACTGCGGCTGCTGTTCTTTTTGAATTCCAAGTCTGCTACTCTTACCAATGTGAATGAAGTTTGTACCGCGGCTGAAAACTAAACTGAACAAGTACTTAACGATAAAAAGGATCGTAAATCGCTGCCCTCTCTACTAAGAACACTAGGGAGTAGAGAGGGCAGCGATAAGTCCAATTCGTACAGGATAAGCCACAAACTTCATCAGCACCAACAGACTAAGCAAACGAAAATGTTTTCATAACAAACTTTATCATTCATAACAAGAGTTACATACATAAAGCATTTACCGTTTTATCTAAATCATTGCATTACAAAACCAAAAATTGGTAAACTAAACACAGATTGACAAACAGGAAACAAGCTAGCTACTACTGTGACAATAAATACACCTTCGCTGCAATACAAATAACGGCGGTTCAACCTTATCTGGTATATGGGGATGGACATGGTGGAACAGGCACTTCGACAACTCCTTCAAGCATCTGCACAACCTTCTTCATAGTAGGCCTAAGAGATGGATCTTCCTGAATACACCAAATCGCAACCATCACAAACTTTTCCAGTGTCGTTCGATCACCCAAGGCCTCAACTTCACAATCTACAACAGCATCTAGTCCTCCTTCAACGTAGCAATCATAAACCCAGTACGTTAAAATTGCTCTCTCTTCACAGTTACCTTCCATGTCAACGCTTCTCCTACAACAAATGATTTCCAGCAGCACAACACCAAAGCTGTACACATCAACTTTGGTAGTGATTGGCAAGTTCCTGAACCACTCAGGTGCAACATAACCTTTTGTTCCTCGGATGGCGGTTTGAGTCTGGCTCTGATTCATCAGCAAAAGTTTTGCCAAACCAAAATCAGAGATCCGAGCGGTGTAATAATCATCGAGAAGTATGTTCTGCGGCTTTATGTCACAATGGATAATCTGTGTGCCGCACTCTTCATGCAAGTACAAAAGCCCCTGCGCGACGCCATAAGCGATTTCAATTCGCTGTCTCCAACTTGGTTTAATATCAGAAAAAAGAAAGCTTGCCAATGTGCCATTTCTCAAGAACTCATAAACTAGTAATCTCTGTTGCCCCTCGTCACAATATCCAAAAAGACGAACCAGATTCTTGTGATGCGTCTGACCAATTACTTTCAGTTCTGTTTTAAACTCCTTCTCGACATCTTGCATAACATAGTTTAGCTTCTTCACCGCCACTTCGACACCAGAACCAATTTGCATCACCCCTTTGAAAACCACTCCAAAAGCACCCTTTCCTAATTCTTCATTGAACCCATTTGTAGCTTCTCGTAGCTCTTCATAGCTAAAAGAGCGCAAATTCGAGTCCAAAACAATATCGGTACTAGATCTTACAGGTTTCTTCCGGAAAATGAAGAAAATACCGAGACAGATAGCAGAACTTAAGACAAAATTAACAAAGATAGAGGTACCTAATAGTGCTGATTCTACGCGTATCACAGCGTTCCGGCTCTTCTCTTTATCATCTGGAATTGGCTTTGGAGGAGGCTGCAGAGTGGCATTATCCTTTCGGACTTTTATGAAGGTCTGTGAATTAAGACTGACATCCACTCTCCCGTTCGAGAGAGGTAACTTCTTTTTCCAGCAGGTTTCAGACCGGAAAACAGCAACAGCGCACAAACAGTCTTGAAGGCAAGACTCGTTGCACTTGTCCGCGGTAAAAGGCTTTAGCTGCACATAATCTGAGGTTGGCCAATCAGTATTTGGCAGCACTTTGACATCATACAAATCTTTTCTGGGACCTTGCAGCTCATCTTCTTCACAGCCTTGTATAAAATCGGGTTTGCATCCTCGGTATATATCATTCGGATCAAGAAAAGAAAACCCTTCCGGGCATTTGCAGGTTGGCCTATTATCTGTTTGGAGCTCACAGACACTGTTGTAACCACAAACACCAACACCCATGTCTTCACGAAGTGTTTGGCAAATATCGTCATCCGGCTTGTACCACAGAGGACTACTCCAGCTTGCATTTCCAGTGAAGTTTTTCGGGTGAGAATATAAAGCGAAAATCCCATCAAAATCAAGAGTTGCCCTTATGTAGTTGTCCCTCGCCGAGACTCCCTGTGGCCCTGTAAGAGTGAATCTTCCACCATTTTCTCTCAGAACAAACATGTACCCTGAGCTGTTGAACACCAATTGTCTACCTTCACTACCTTCCACAGTCCCTGTGGTGGTCTCCGTGTCGAAGTAAGGGTTGTTGGCAAAATCTGTTGGCAAGTTGACGGTGTTGAGCACGAGGTTTCCATCATCTTGCAAGCGCAGCTGGAACCGCCCTTTTGTGTAGTTAGTCTTCGATTGTCTAGACGAAAGCTTCCCATTTCTCTGAATTGTCTGTCCAGGCAAAAAGGTGTCTGTAGGATTGCTGAAGGTCTCCCACAAGCTCCCCGAGTTTTCGTCTTGAAGGACAAAGTTTCCGGTGTCATTCATGACCCCGATCGCAACAGTCCCGGACGTTGTTCCGGATTGCCATATCTCTCCACCCTGAGGATTGTTGAGAACTAGTCCACCGTTGGCAGTCAAGTTCAAAATTGATCCCCCAGGTGCAACCACGGGGTTGTTATCCTCATATGCATGCCAAACTACGGTTTCTGGGATTTTCGCATACCATATCGAAAGCAAGAAAAGATCATTGTTTCCGAGGGGAGAAAATCCAAACGCGAAATCACCGGATGGAGAAAGCCATGATGAGGAGTCACCTGTACTTGCAGTTCGAGAACTCCCAACTGCTACTCTTCCATTATTTTGGGAAAACACAGAAATTGGTAGCAAAAACAGTGAGGAGAAGAAAAGCATCTCTACAGAAAGAGCCACTGCCATTGCAAAAGCACCAATTTTTCAACTTAGCTTTATTGATTAGCTATATTTCTTAATAAAGCATTGGTTCCCTGTTATCTCTGCAAGTAAATGTGCGTGCACCATAGTTTAGGCTTGACTAATCTCCATGCCTGTCATTTTCTAAGTTGTTTGCTGGAATTAAAGGCCTCTACCCCATCCGTAGTACCCATCAGCCACGACGTGACCTCAGACCCCGCTACGGTCACAAACAAAAATTTATCCGAGCCTACACAATAATTTCTCCGAACCTACACATATCGTGTTCAAATTACACATTTAATCATTGTTCAAAAGACAAGAATTTCATTTTGAAAAAATAATATAATGACTAGTTCTGTACATAATAACACCGAGATTTTCTGTGATAGAACTTATTGTTTCTCTCAACTCTTTGCAATGTTGCAAGTTGGAGCAATATTGATGTAATTAGTAATAGCCCGCTGACTTGTCTCTCTCAAATCTCTTTTCATCCTATTCTCGTCCCTCGTCCATTTTATAATTCTACTTACTTAAGCACTTGTAAATGTTCCAAATCAACAAAGAACTTGTAACTTAAATAGTTAAGAACATTTATCATTACACTCGAGATTCTAGATTCCAAAATATAATATATAATATATAAGAATGTTCCAAACCAAAAGGACTAGTAAATACGAGTATGAATCACGCATCTGCCGGCCATTCAAGTCCACCAGTCAAAATTCAACAGTGGGGCTCACAAAGAAAATTTGAAAAGTAAATGCAGATTGAAAACAGACCTCCATGACCAAACAAAGACGACTAAGTCTTCCCGTAACAACATCGTTCCGATTTTATCGGAAAATATGTGTATTTTCATGAAATTTCACTTGTGGTTAGATCTTTTTCTCTTAAAATTGATTTTTGGGTCTTAATTGGTGAACCCAAGAGCACACCCCCTGTTTTGTCCCCCGGTGCCCTTTCCCTTTCTTTTATTTTTTTTTCTGAAAAGTCTCTCTTTCTCTCCTTCAGCTCACTCTCCCTTATCTCTCCCTCTCACAACTCTCTCCCCCTCTCGGCTCTCTTTATCTCAGTCCCCTCCGAGGGCTTTTCTCACCAACAAACAACACCACCATCCTCGAGCTCCCTTCCTGCATCATTGAAACCCGACGAAGGCGAAAGAGTTACTGAGTTCCGGTATGGAGGATGAGCTCCGAAGTCTTTTCTCGAATTCCCGTCACGAGGGTAAGTTTCTAAACCCTTTTGATCGTCTGTCCCTCGTCACCGGTTGAAAACTAACCCCCTTGTACTTGCTTTGGACGTCAAAACCAAGAAGAACCAGTCCGGGATACTTCCTCATTTTTCCTACGAGCACGGCCTCTTTCGAGGCAATTTCCGGCCAAACCACAGTGATCTGGCCGGTGTGAAATATATCAATCTCTTCGTCTTGCTGAGCACTACAACTTTCCTTTTTGTTTCACCTAATTTCGTTGAGTATTAAAGAAGTTATATTCATTTGAATCTTACTCAGTTTCCAACACCCTTCGCGGCTTTCGAGGCGTTTTCCGGGAAAATCACGGCAAGTTAGACGTCTTACGAGATACCATTCTCTTCGTCTCTTCGAAAAATACAATTTTTGTTTTTGAATCACTCAATTTCGTTGAGTATTGACAAAGTTATGACCTTTTAAAGCGTGTCTAATGTGTTGCCGAATTCCGGCCTTCTTCAATTGGTTCCGGCGACCCACATAACAAACGGGCCAAAGAACCAGCCCAAACCAGCGCCGAGCCCAACCTAAACCAATTCCCTAAGCCCAAGCAAATGAAACCCAAACCCGTTACCCTTTAAAGCGTAACCTAAAACCCAAACCTCGTTAGTTTAGGCCTTTGGGCTGTAAAGGCTCGGGCCTCAGGCCCGTTAATCTCTTTAAAACCCAACCCAAATCTTTTTTATTTTTATTTATTTTATTTCAAGCCAAACCCATTAGAAGTCCTTTTATTTATTTATTTTATTTGTTTGAAACTAAACCCAAACTCTTCAAGCCCAACCCTTTTTAAAAGCCTAATCCAAACTTTTGTTAACCTAGTGCCTCAAGCACTAAACCCTTTAACCTTCCAAAACCCTATACCCTAGCCGACCCAAACCCTTTATGTGGAATATTCTTATGTTGAAGTTTACGAAATTTATTCTAGACCTTTCTTAAGGTAATTCGACGTCCTGAATTCGTTTCCGACGTCTATTTTCCCAAATTTAGTTGTTACAGTATATTTTTATTGATTGGACCCTTTATGTGCTTAGGGGCAATTATTTGTGACGATTACATGTTCGCTAGTTTGCGCGGCTCTTTGGCGGTTAAGTATCTATGAGTGGACCCCTTCTAAAATGCATGTTTTAATAGTAGAAATGCATACATTAAAAGCATGATTTAATGATTATGTTTACGAAACGTTTTATGAGATAACATACTTATTGAGGCTAGTTTGAATTATTACTAATTTTCACCCGTGTTCTTATAGAATATCTGATGAAATGAAATATTTACAGTTTGTTTATCTTGGAGGTGCAATTTTATGTTTATTTTTCTTATAAATAGATTAGATTTATATTGGGTTTAGCTAAATCCAAATTGCATTGTGCTCCTTTAAGTAATAAAAAGATGAAATCTTGACCAATGGCACTGGTAAAAAAGGTAATAAAAAGATGAAATGTTCTGTCAAAATGTAAATTAATTTAGACTTTCAATTTGTTAAGAGGGGAGAACAGTACATAGAACTGTAACAAAGAACTAACTTTGGCAGCAAGGAAAACCTAAACAAAGATGGGGTTTGGGCCGCGGACGATTATTTTCCTTTTTTTGGTTCTGTCGTAGCTTTCATCTTACTCTGTTAGGATATATAGAGAAGACCTGTGCCGACTCGTACACTCCGTGGCATATCGGACAACTGTACCATTTGTTGGGTCCGCGGTGGCGCATGCCGTGAATCCGCTCATCAGCTCCCAGATGAGAAATAATTTCCACATCAAGCGGCTGCAGCCCCTCCTTGATAGCGTCGTTATTGGCATGCTTCTTGGGACGGGTGAAGGTGGGGTTTGAGCTTCTTGGTGAAAGCTGAATGGATCAGCCAAGTGACCAAGATGGCTTGCTGCTGCTGGTTGTGGTGGTGCTGCAGCCCCTCCTTGATAGCGTCATTATTGACATGCTCCTCTGGACCGGTGAGGTGGGGTTTGAGCTTCTCAGTGAAAGGTGCGTGGATCAGCTGAGTGACCAAGATGGCTTGCTGCTGCTGGTTGTGGTGGCGCTGCAGCCCCTCCTTGATAGTGTCGTTATAGGCATGCTCCTCAGGACGGGTGAAGTTGGGGTTTGAGCTTCTCGGTGAAAGCTGAGTGGATCAGTCGACTAACCAAGATGGCTTGCTGCTGCTGGTTGTGGTGATGCTGGTGGCGGGTCTGCCGGATCCATTGTTTTGCTTGACGGAAATGGAGTTTGGGAAATGAGGATGACATAGGAAATTGAAGGTGGGATGAAGGTTGACGGAAATGGGAATATGGGTAAGTACGATTATTTTCCCTTCTGTTCTGTCGTAGCGTTCTGTTAGGAACTTAAAATATAGGTTAGTGTATAACGGTAATTTCAAGTTTGCCTCATGATCATGACGACCCACCACCGGAGTGCTTCTGTTCGTCACCACAAAATCGTCACGATCCACCATTCCTTGAGGGAGGTTGTGTATCCGTCCATCATCATCTCCCAGAATAGAAATAATATTCTCATCATCAATGGAAACATTTTCGTGATCACCACGACCATCGTCTTTGTCTGACGGACGGTGGACTCCCTGGGCAAGACTGGACTCTCGGATATCAGGAGTTGGAGGATCGAGATTTTGCTGACTGGCGTCATTAGGCATGACTTCATCATAAACGACGATGATGATCATCATGAATGAATCCATGATGTGATTGTTTGAAGTGGATTGGAGAAGTTGGATGGTGAAAGAACAATGAAATAATTGAGTTCGAAACTCAATTATATAAACCATGAGAGTTGCGCAAGGTACACAAGGTAAATGACTTGAATGGTCGATATGTTTGTTCGTCTTAGCTTTCACCATGTTGGGTTATATAGGGAGGTTGGGATGAATTCTTGCTTGGGAAGTGACGACGGTAATTTCACGAGTTTTGTCACGAAGAATACTGATTGGACCAACGAAAGAAGCCAAAAGCGGGAAGACCATTATGTTTTGATAAGACCAAAGCCGTGCGTTATTGAGTTCATAAGGAAAAAGAGTAATTGAAAAATTAAAATCAGGTCATTATGTTTCGATAAGACCGAATCTATACGTTTTCTTGAGATGCCGGTACAACAACAGTGTCACGAGTTTTGTGTAGAGAATAAAGATTGAACCAATGAAAGATGCCAAAAGAGGGAGGGCCATCATGTTTTGATAAGGCCAAATCCGTGGCCTTTAAGTTCATAAGGAAAAAGAGTAACAAAAAAATTAAATTTTGATGCAATTTTGTTTCGATAAAACCAAATCTATGCGTTTTTTCAAGAGGGGTTCACGAGTTTTATCAATTAATACCTACTAGTCCAACGAAAGATGCCAAAATACATAATGGTCCAACGAAAGATGGCAAAATACATAATGGAACACATAAAATGTCGAAAGAGGGAAGATGTTTTGATAAGAATAAATTTGTGCGTTATGAGTTCATAAGGAGAAAGAGTAACTGAAAAATTAAAATAGGAGGCTATTATGTTTCGATAAGATCACTAAATATGTGCGTTTTTTGGGAGGGTACAATAGTAAATTCACAAGTTATATTCCACATACAATAGAGATTGAACCAACGAAAGATGCAAAAAGAGGGAACGCCACTATGCTTTGATAAGATAAAATCCGTGCCTTTTGAGTTTATAAGGAAAAATAGTAACTGAAAAATAAAACTTGAGGCCATTTCAATAAGACCAAATTTGTGTATTTTTTCAAGAGCATAAGTGTAATTTCATGTGTTTTACTACGGAGAATAGAGATTGAACCAACAAAAAAATGCCAAAAGAGGGAAGATCATTATGTTTTGATAAGACCAAATCCGTGTGTTACTGAGTTCATAAGGAAAAAGAGTAACCGAAGAATTAAAATTAGGTCATTATGTTTCGATAAAACCGAATCTTGGGATGCTGGTACAAGGGTAGTGTCACGAGTTTTGTGCAAAGAATAAAGATTTAACCAATGAAAGATGCCAAAAGAGGGAGGGCCATTATATTTTGATAAGACCAAATCTGTGGGCTTTCAGTTCATAAGGAAAAAAAGTAACAAAAAAATTAAAATGTGATGCAATTTTGTCTTGATAACACCAAATCTATGTGTTTTTCAAGAGGGGTTCACAAGTTTTTTCAATTAATACCTACTGGTCCAACAAAAGATGCCAAAATACACAATGGTCCAACGAAAGATGGCAAAATACATAATGGACCACATAAGATGTCGAATGAGGGAAGATGTTTCGAAAAGAATAAGATTATGCGTTATGAGTTCATATGGAGAAAGAATAACTGAAAATTAAAAATATGAGGCTATTATGTTTCGATAAGATCACTAAAATTGTGCATTTTTTGGGAGGGTACAATAGTAAATTCACAAGTTATTTTCCAGAATAGAGATTGAACCAATGAAAGATGCCAAAAGAGGAAATGCCACTATGTTTTGATAAGATAAAATCCGTGCCTTTTGAGTTTACAAGGAAAAATAGTAACTGAAAAATAAAACTTGGGGCCATTTCATTAAGACCAAATTTGTGTGTTTTTTCAAGAGCGTAACTGTAATTTCACGTGTTTATCACAAAGAATAGAGATTGAACCAATGAAAGATGCCAAAAGAGGGAAGAACAAATCCCTGTGTTATTGAGTTCATAAGGAAAAAGAGTAACTAAAAAAAAAATATCTGAGATCATTATGTTTCGATAAGACCGAATATGTGTGTTTTCTTGGGATATTGGTACATTAGTTTCATAATTTTTGCGCGAAGAATAAAGATTGAAGCAATGAAAGATGCCAAAAGAAAGGAGGCCATAATGTTTTGATAAGACCAAACCTGTGGGATTTGAGTTCATAAGGAAAAAGAGTAACTAAAAAATTAACTTATTGTTTTTCCACAGATAATACCTACTAATCTAACGATAGATGCCAATTACATAATGAACCACAAAAATGTGAAAAGAGGGAAGACGTTTCGATAAGAATTAATTTGTGGATTATGAGTTCATAAGGAGAAAGAGTAACTGAAAATTTAAAATATGAGGCCATTATGTTTCGATAAGACCAATTTGTGTGTTTTCGGGAGGGTACAATAGTAAATTCATGAGTTATTTTCCACATAGAATAGAGATTGGACCAACAAAAGATGCCAAAAGAGGGAACAACACTTTCTTTTGATAAGATGAAATTTGTGCATCTTGAGTTTACAAGGAGAAAGAGTAACTGAAAAATAGAACTTGAGGCCATTATGTTTCAATAAGACCAAATTTGTGTGTTTTTTCATGAGTGTAATTGCAATTTCATGTGGTTTACCATAGAGAATAGAGATTGAACAAACGAAAGATGCCAAAAGAGGGAAGACCATTATGCTTTGCTAAGACCAAATCGTGTGTTTTGAGTTCATAAGAAAAAATAGTAACTGAAAAATGAAAATCTAAGGCCATTATGTTACCATAAGACCAAATCTGTGTGTATTTTCAGTAGGTTACTACAGTAATTTGACGAGTTTTCCATAGAGAATAAAGATTGAACCAACAAAAGATGCCAAAAAAGGGTATGCCATTATGTTTTGACAAAACTAAATATGTGTACGTTTTGAGTTCGTAAGGAAAAAAAAAAGTAACTAAAAATTAAATATGATGCTATTATGTTTTGATAAGATCAAATTTTTGTGTTTTTGAGTTCCTAAGGAAAAAAACTAACTGAAAAATCAAAATTCAGATGCCATTATATTTCGATAAGACCAAAGTTGTGCGTTTGTAGTAGTATCTTTTGATACCATATGGCAAGCAAGAAGAGATCACTGTTATGTATTCGAAACCCGAACGCAAAATCACTGTAAGTTGAAAACCACCAAGCAGGCTCTACACCTGCAGTGAGAATACTTTCCATTCTGGAATTGTTATTGGCAGAAGCAAAAGCCAAGGCCATTGTATTCACAGCAGTGAAGACAAGGTCGTCACAGACTGCAGATGTTCATTTTGATTTCTAACCAATGTGGATGGAGTCGCGCTCGCGGCTAAAAACTATATTCAACAAGTTCTTGCCAATAAACATGATCATAATTCAGGCCCTCCCTACAAAGAGAAGACAAAGGAGTAGGGAGGGTAGCGATAAGTCCAATTCGTACAAGATAAACCAGAAACTTCATCAGCACCAACAGTTACATACATAAAGCATTTACCGTTTTATCTAAATCATTGCATTACAAAACGAAAAATTGGTAAACTAAACACAGATTGACAAACAGGAAACAAGCTAGCTACTACTGTGACAATAAATACACCTTCGCTGCAATACAAATAACGGCGGTTCAACCTTATCTGGTATATGGGGATGGACATGGTGGAACAGGCACTTCGACAACTCCTTCAAGCATCTGCACAACCTTCTTCATAGTAGGCCTAAGAGATGGATCTTCCTGAATACACCAAATCGCAACCATCACAAACTTTTCCAGTGTCGTTCGATCACCCAAGGCCTCAACTTCACAATCTACAACAGCATCTAGTCCTCCGTCAACGTAGCAATCATAAACCCAGTACGTTAAAATTGCTCTCTCTTCACAGTTACCTTCCATGTCAACGCTTCTCCTACAACAAATGATTTCCAGCAGCACAACACCAAAGCTGTACACATCAACTTTGGTAGTGATTGGCAAGTTCCTGAACCACTCAGGTGCAACATAACCTTTTGTTCCTCGGATGGCGGTATGCGTCTGGCTCTGATTCATCAGCAAAAGTTTTGCCAAACCAAAATCAGAGATCCGAGCAGTGTAATAATCATCGAGAAGTATGTTCTGCGGCTTTATGTCACAATGGATAATCTGTGTGCCGCACTCTTCATGCAAGTACAAAAGCCCCTGCGCAACGCCATAAGCGATTTCAATTCGCTGTCTCCAACTTGGTTTGATATCAGAAAAAAGAAAGCTTGCCAATGTGCCATTTCTTAAGAACTCATAAACTAGTAATCTCTGTTGCCCCTCGTCACAATATCCAAAAAGACGAACCAGATTCTTGTGATGCGTCTGACCAATTACTTTCAGTTCTGTTTTAAACTCCTTCTCGACATCTTGCATAACATAGTTTAGCTTCTTCACCGCCACTTCGACACCAGAACCAATTTGCATCACCCCTTTGAAAACCACACCAAAAGCACCCCTTCCTAATTCTTCATTGAACGCATTTGTAGCTTCTCGTAGCTCTTCATAGCTAAAAGAGCGCAAATTCGAGTCCAAAACAATATCGGTACTAGGTCTTACAGGTTTCTTCCGGAAAATGAAGAAAAACCCAAGACAGAGAGCAGAACTTAAGACAAAATTTACAAAGATAGAGGTACCTAATAATACTGATTCCACGCGTATCACAGATTTCCGTCTCTTCTCTTTATCATCTGGAATTGGCTTTGGAAGAGACTGCAGAGTGGCATTATCCTTTCGGACTTTTATGAAGGTCTGTGAATTAAGACTGACATCCACTCTCCCGTTTGAGAGAGGTAACTTCTTTTTCCAGCAGGTTTCAGACCGGAAAACAGCAACAGCGCACAAACAGTCTTGAAAGCAAGACTCGTTGCACTTGTCCGCGGAAAAAGGCTTTAGCTGCACATAATCTGAGGTTGGCCAATCAGTATTTGTCAGCACTTTGACATCATACAAATCTTTTCTGGGACCTTGCAGCTCATCTTCTTCACAGCCTTGTATAAAATCGGGTTTGCATCCTCGGTATATATCATTCGGATCAAGAAAAGAAAACCCTTCCGGGCATTCGCAGGTTGGCCTATTATCTGTTTTGAGCTTACAGACACTGTTGTAACCACAAACACCAACACCCATGTCTTCACGAAGTGTTTGGCAAATATCATCCGGCGTATACCACAGAGGATTACTCCAGCTTGCATTTCCAGTGAAATTTTTCGGGTGAGAATATAAAGCGAAAATCCCATCAAAATCAAGAGTTGCCCTTACGTAGTTGTCCCTCACCGAAACTCCCTGTGTCCCTGTAAGAGTGAATCTTCCACCATTTTCTCTCAGAACAAACATGTCCCCTGAGCTGTTGAACACCAATTGCTTACCTTGACTACCTTCTACAGTCCCTGCGGTGGTGCCCGTGGCGAAGTAAGGGTTGTTGGCATAATCTGTTGGCAAGTTGACGGTGTTGAGCACGAGGTTTCCATCATCTTGCAAGCGCAGCTGGAACCGCCCTTTTGCGTAGTTTGACTCCGATTGTCTACACGAAAGCTTCCCATTTTTCTCAATTGTCTGTCCAGGCAAAACGGTGTCTGTAGGATTGCTGAAGGTCTCCCACAAGCTCCCCGAGTTTTGGTCTTGAAGGACAAAGTTTCCGGTGTCATTCATGACCCCGTTCTCAACAATCCCGAAAGTTGTTTGGGATTTCCATATCTCTCCACCCTGAGGATTGTTAAGAACTAGTCCATTGTTGGCAGTCAAGTTCAAAACTGATCCCCTAGGTGCAACCATGGGGTTGTTACCGTCATATGCATACCAAACTACGGTTTCGTCTGGGATTTTCGCATACCGTATCGAAAGCAAGAAAAGATCATCGCTTCCGAGGGGTGAAAATCCAAACGCGAAATCACCGGATGGAGAAAGCCATGATGAGGAGTTGCCTGTAGTTGCAGTTAGAGAACTCCCAACTGCTACCCTTCCATTATTTTGCGAAAACACATAAATTGGTAGCAAAAACAATGAGGAGAACAAAAGCATCCGTACAGAAAAAGCCATTGCCATTGCAAAGCACCAATTCTTCAACCTAGCTTAATTAACTATATATCTTAATTAGGCTTGACTACTCTCCATGCCTGTCATTGTCTTAAGTTTTTTCCTGCAAGTAAATGCGTGTACCACATTTCTTTACGTAAATATTAGCTGTCAACCACGACATGGCCTCCCCTTCCTAGAGTCACACACAACAATTTCTCCGAACCTACACATATATTACACATTTAATCCTTGTTCAAAATACAAGAATTCCACTTTTTGAGAAAATAATATAATGAATAGTTCTATATGTAATGACACTGATACCTACTCCGTAATTATTTTGCTAATCGGTGGTAAGAGAATGCAAGTTGGGACAATATTGATATGATCAGCAACGGCCTGCTGACTTGTCTCTCTCAAATCTTGTTTCATCATATTCTCGTCCTTCACTCATTTTACAACTCTATTTACTTAAGCACTTATGGATGTTTCAAACTAGTAAATGACTTGTAACTTAAGTAATTAAGAATATTTATCACTATACTCGTAGTTTTAGGTTTGACTATACAACATTATATTAATATATATGTGTGAATGTTTCAAACCAAAAATAAAATAGTGTGTGTGTATATATATATACGTTTCAAACCAAAAAGCTATAATAAATATAAGCATGACTGACGCATATGCTGACCATTCAAACCTACCAGAACAAAAGACCAGCAGCAAAATTCAGAGATTGGTAAGAAGACTTTGAGTTCGGGTGGTTGAAAGCATTTACCCTTGCGTTCGAGATCAGAGTTTGAATCCCGTCTTCACTTTACCTTCCATCGTAGCCGAAAAATGTGAAAAGTAAATGCAAATTAGAGGACGGAAAGAGGTGGTGTCAAAGCTGAAGTTCATGTTTTCAGTGGGGCAGGAGTAGGACATAACTGGGGAAAATTTGGAAAACAGACCTCCATGATCAAACAAAAACTACCAAGTCTTCAAGTGATAAGACTTTTGAAAAATGCAAAACATCTCTGTTCATTTATGTATTCACCAAAAACTAAGTACTAACTAAAGTTTTTAAACTTGCATGATATACGTCGTCGGGGTAAAACACCGGAGGCCGAGCTGAGATATCACCGGTTTCAGGCATGGTTCGACGAGCATTCGAAGCCCGTATAGATCAAGACAAGGCTGATATGCCATTTCATCTCATCAGGTCGGGCCAGCCATTTCGTACCAGGTTAGACATTACCCACCACTCGACCCATATTCGATACTACAGAGGAAGGTAAGAGATGAGGTAAAGGTAGAGTAAGCTCCAAGTCATGTGGAGGTCACTCAAGATTGAACACTCGTGCATAGAATAATGGTATGAAATTCAAGTCCAAATCAGAAAACCAAATTTTAACAAATCTCAGACAAACGATGACACTACGAAACCGAAAAACATGAAACTCAGAGAAATCATTGTTTTATTTTAACAGCCCAAACCTCCTCAAAAAACTAAGACGAAAACAACAACACTAGGAAACGGAAAAACATGCAACTCAGAAAACCATTGCTCTATTCCAAATGAGCTTCCTCACTGCCTCAAGCTTTTTCTAAACACCATAGAATTCGCTTAGAAGCCTGAACCTTTTCCTTTGTGCATTCTTTGCCTCACCATTAACGTTCTTAATGAGCTCCTCTTCAAATCTGGGACGAGAAGGCATTAGGTTCAGGTTGCGCATAAGGCTGTGCATGCCCCTAGCTCTTGCCACACCTGAGGTGCGTACACGTGCATGTCCCGCCTGAGTCATCTCATTGCGTGCGCAGTTAGATCTTCCCATATTGACATCCCTGCTGTCTATTCTCCTGCGAATCCTTCTGCTGGTGACTTCATCCGGGTCTACCTTCTCGCTCCTCAGTCCAGGTTCATCTGCTTTTCCATGTTAATAAATTAAGAATCCAATAAGAAACGGCATATGATGAAACAGAACCTAATAATAACAAACACTTGGCTAATTTTCTTGCAATTTCACATCTCGCGGCCTTTGAGAATCAGATCACAAGAAGCTAAAGTATTTACTTCTTAAATAAGTTTCGAGTGGATGACACATAATAAAGCAAGAACAAAACTCTAGAAGAAGAATAGGCGGACCGTCTATATGCATCATTATTATTAGCAAAGACACTAAGTAGTCTGGTAATATGCATATTTGATCCGCAAAATCAATTCAATATATGAAAATGTTGCGATGGTATTATAATACGTGAACGTCATGAAGTACAAAGCAAGCCAACACCAATAATCTTCCTCCTCAAGACTAAGCAAAGTACATCATAGATACAGTATCTTATAACAACAAAACGATCTGCAGAAGTTATTAGAAAAGAAACGATACGTTGGGAAAAGGCATAAATATCAATAAAATGTGTTTTCTTGATTAAGTTCATCCATTGAATAAGATATCATATCTGACCCTTATTTCCATGCTTCTTTTACTTTGGGAGCTAAGGGAATCTGTATCTAACCTGACTTGCAAATCACCATTGTAACATATATACGCTGGTTTGTGGCGGGTTGTGGAAGTTTCCCAACGACATGGCTTTCTTTTTGGCTGTTGCATTTTGAGAATATCCTAAAAAGGAATGCTAAAAATAGTACTGATAGCGGGTAGGCTATTCTTTGGAGGAGCTAACTGATGCTTTGAAGGGTTTTAGAGAAAGAAAGAAAAAAAAAAAAAAAAAACAGTTTTCGATAATCAGAAGAATTTCTTTTCAATATTCTGAAGAATTATCACATCTTTATAATGCTACTAAATGACGCAGACAAGTTCACGTAGTTTACCAGTCATTAATCCTCTCTGCATTGAGAATTTTGTACAAAGATGTTCCCAAAAGCATACTCTATATCTATAGTGCTTGATACAAAATTTATTAATTTCCTGATAACCATTATTTGAACTCTTTAAAGAAAGTGAAAAAGGCGTACCATCATCAGAAGATATTACGATTACATTCTGTCGGGCAGGCACAGCTGCATTGGAGATGTTTCCCCTCCTTCATGATCACCAAAAAGGAAATCCATTTAACAATGTGTACACAGTCATTCAAATGTTCTCACAATCATGATAAAACAACTAGTTTCCTTCAAAGTATCAGTTTGAATTTACTACTTATGCAATTTAAATTGTAGGCGCATACTGCAGGAGTACGCGGGAACCTTATTTTGATGTTTTATGAAACACATTGAGTAGAGATGACCCCCTTTTATTAAATCAGATGGACACATGAAAGATGACGATACTGTGTCTCCTGTCAACTTCAAGCCTACAAACCATGGTGACGTCGCCCTGCTCAATTAATCCACATAATTACATTAAGAAAATAACTTACCCTTGAGCAGCACAGGAATCTGAGATCACCTTATCTTCAGATACGCATCCTGCTGTGTTCTATAAAAAAGATTGTGGAACAGAATTAGTGCATAGCAACAAAAAACAGATGAGACTACGGGTGTTACACCAGCCCGAACTTCAGAAAATATAGCGTTGCCTGGATCTGAAGATGCAGGCAAGGATACCTAGATCTGGGATTGTGGAGCAGAATTTGTTGCATGATAACAACAAACTGAGTGGATTTTGATTTAGAATTTTAAGTTATACCTAGATCTGAGATTCCAAAGAACAATGAATTGTAGAACCAGTGAATAAAATTGGAGAGGCAGTAGGAGGTAGTAGAAAACAATTAACATAAAAAGAACTTAAAATCGCAATGGTTCGCACATCCTGAATCCTTCTTTACCTGTGATTTGATGTTTGGTTTATTCAATTAACATACACTAAATTTAAATCACAACGGATTTTCACATCCTGAATCCTCTCTTTACCTATGATTCGATGTTTGGTTTATTCAATTAACATAAAAATAACTTAAAATCGCAACAGATTTGCACATCCTGAACCCCTCTTTACCTCTTTAAGGGACTGATCATGCAGATATCCTTGGTAGGACAGAAAAATCGCACCATTGAAGGGCAATGATGAAACCTCTTGCTCATCTTGCTGTGCTGGAGGATCTTCTGATGAACCAACTGAGCTAGTTAGAGGAGGAGGTGGTTTGACGATCCGTCTGCCCCTGATTCTCATTTTCAAAATTATCCAAGAGTAACAAAATATGATCTCGTTGTATACACTCAATTCCTAAAAGATCGTTGTTTGAACTAATGAATCTGAAGGAAAAATCAATGTCTAGCAAGAGATGAGTAAAAGGGAAAAACCTAGAAACTCACGTACAGACAGAAAGAAACAGAAAGATTAGACTTATTAGACTGCATTTTAAGCTAAAATTTCTCCATGACTTACACCTGGTGGATGGTCTGACGCCTGGCTCTCACCTTACTAGGTCACACGATGCCCCTCAACCCATAAAGAGTAAAAGAGTAAAAGTTAAATGTGAGACTAGATGTCATTAAATTTTGATATTTCTAATTTCCATTGAGAACATAGAAGAAAATCCTAGCACATATAGTCATAAATTTCATATGAAATGGCAATTCTACATATTAGGTAACCTAATAAGGATAGCATGTAACTTCCCTGTAAGAAAATCAGGCTGTTTCAATGAAAATGTCTACGCAGAAAACAAGGGACAAGTCATACAAGAGTTCAATGCAGCAAAACTAAACAATTTTGATGCCTAAATTGGCCATACAGGTAAACACGAGATTGCTTACACAAAGAAGACCTGTCGATTAGTAATGCTTTTGCTGGAAAAAATGTGCATGGATATATAACTGACATGACACTAATTTTTTGGGAAAAAAAATGTTCTTGAATATATTCAGGATATAAAAAATATAGCAGTTTTTTTTTTTGTTTTTTGTTTTTTTGGTTATATGAATATCCCGATATACTCAAAAACATTGTTTTGATCTATGCCTACCATGTATCATAGGTCACAGGTATACAAATGAAACTGAAAAATGTGAGGCACAATCTGTCAATTATAACAAAACGAAACTGAAGGTGATGCATTAAATTCCCACCAACAATATTTTGTTACTTTTTTAATCAGGATAGAGATATAATGATAATAGCCTATTGCATTGACACATTGGTAAATACGCACTACAAATACAAGTTTTCAGCTTTCACTTTGGTCTCTTCTGTTATAGACCATAAAACATAAATCCTAAAAGTTTTAAGGCATAGAAATATACTTGCAGACTATGGAGTCATTTATTACAAGAGAAACTCTACCAAAGTCTTACAATGATATAAGACATCGGAGTCTCTATGCTTTACTTTAACTGGCTGGCTGGTTAATCCTTCACCCCCTTTGGCCTCCCCCTCTTAGGCTTTGGCATTTCAGCATCCTGTTTTATTAAATCTTTAGCTACAGATTTCTAACCAGAGAGAGAGAGAGAGAGAGAGAGAGTACCTATTGTTTGAATCAGGTGATTCCTCTGTGCTCCTCCTTGGGTGACCCCTTCTTGTCTTCCTATTGTTTGAAGAAGACGACTCCTCTGCATCAAGAGAGTACCTACTGTTTGAATGAGGTGATTCCTCTGTGCTCCTCTTGGAGCGACCCCTTCTTGGCTTCCTTTTTTTTGAAGAAAAGGACTCCTCTGTGTCGTTCTTGGAACGACCTCTTCTTGGGTACCTATTGTATGAATGAAATGATGCCTCTGTATCCCCCTTGGAGCGACCTCTTCTTATGGCAATATCTACACACCTTCGTAGTGAAAGTGTTGTTTATTACGTCCACAGGCAGAGGATACATGCATGCACACAACACACATAAATTGGATCCGAAACACATGTTCAAATACATACACAGAGCATATGGGGGAGGGAGGGATGTGAATATACCCTTGATTTGCCTCAATTGGATCTTGCATCCTCTTTGGCCTTCCTCTCTTTAGTTCCCGCCTTCCCCTGTGTGTTCTTGGTCAGATTTATTAATTTTCTCCAAACCCACTAGAAAACCATACACATAGATGACCATGTTTTTGTAGATGCACATACACAGCGTCAGAGTATCATGAGCAAAATATAATTGCATGGACGGAGATGAAGGAGCAAGTGAACATCTCATGGATATACATGGTCGCCCTTGCATTTCAAAATGTACTCTGTCTCAGAATATTTGAAAATATAACAATGTCCTTAAGTGAACGCATTGCAGTAGATAACCATAGATGATATTATAGATGAGCTCTTTTCAGACTCTCTTAAAGGATTGGAAGAACTTTATGTGGCGATTATATACCTACATACGAGTCCATCAAAGAAAAGGTCAAGAACATAAGCTCTGTGAACCATGAGGGGAAAAAACAGAACATCCATAGCAGTGCAAGTCATACGATTTCTCATGCTAGAAAGCATTAATGGGAGTATTTTGTATTCATCCGGGGTACTTACATACGAGGCTCATCGCTGCTAGAGCTAGCACCAGATCTGCGCCTCTTCCTTCCCCTTCTTGGCTTCTCATTTGGTTCACCTGCTGTCTCTTCTAGACCAAGTTCTTCTTTTTTGCTGTCCTGCTGGTTCTCATCAATGGCCAGATGAGGTACATACAACCCACAGGTAACAGTGCGGATAATGCTCCGAGTCCTCTGGAAATCTTCATCTTCATTGAAGAGTTCAAGCCCACCCATTTTTTTTGTCTCCTCCTCAGTTTCCTCTCTCAGTTCCCCCTCCTCGAGTGATTCATTTTTCTTGTCAGCTGTTGCATCGTCAGCCTCCACTTCTTTTGGCCCATCTTCCTTAACTTCTGCTAACTGATTTTCCATTTCAACTTCTACAAGCACCCATCTTTCTTTTGCTTCCATTACCGCATCTTCCACTTTTACTTCTAGCAAGCCATCTTCTACTTTCTCTCTTTCCATCTCTACTTCAGTCTCTGTGTAGTTATAAGGTCTTCTTTTCTTAAACGGAAGTTTGTTACCTGATTCAGAACATCAATCAATAATTCAATAGATAAAGTTGGAACAACAAATTTTCCATGTCAACGAAACAAGAAAATCTTAGAGCCAAAAAGACATGTAACGAGATGCAGCTTCAGTCTCAGAACCTTTTCTGTTAGTCCCTTGCACATGTCACCTCTAAGGGTTATAATCGATTTTGATTGATACCTATATAAACTATAAATGCAACAAGAACAATTGAGCTGAAATACATCACATGCCGACTGATGTAAGAAAATAGAAAACCTCATGTTTACCTAGTAATTACACACACAAGATGGCTTTAGCTATCATTACATTTCCCATATGCTAGCATCATATGACTCTATATATTAGATGTATAATCATTTACTCCACAGTGAACCCCTAGTACTGGGATTCCCTTCAATTCAACCCAATCATAAGAACTGATATGATCACCAAATCTCTTAAATCAACAAAAAATTCACTGAAAAATTACCCTCAAGACTTGGTCTCCATGAGGAATCTAATTTAAGGGTAGCTTACCTAGGTAAGAAAAAGAAAAAGGATGCGTGATCACAGCTGTAACTGGAGAAGTTACGCCTTCTCCACCCCTGCAGCAAAAACATAGTTATTTCAATTTTTTAGATCTCAAGTTGCACTTCTGTGTAGAAATCAATGAGTAAATGGAAAATTTTACTTTTACCATCAATTTATGACTATTTAAATTACAAATAAACAGATCTGGAATTTTTGTTCTATCACAAGAGAATGTGAAAAGGGATGTGTAAAATAACTATGTATCCATCACAGATCTCAAAATTGCAGATTAGAAAAGAATATATATTTCCGCATTAGAATGTATAAATGGCGATTATAAATTTCAGCAGGTTCAAGAGATGAGAAAGGACAAGAAATAGTTACCCCTGAGAACCAGCACATGCAGTAAATTGTTTCCCTTTATCTGCTTTTCCTTCGCTCTGCCCTTCTGAGACCTAAAGGCAAAATAACAGTTAAATCTCAAGTGTCATGAACCTTGAACAAGAATACACTAATTAAACAATAACAAAATTGATCTTCAGCAAAGTCAACAAATCGCAAATTCCTAAAGTGAAAATGAAAGGATGAGTAAAAGATTAATTACCGGATTTGTATTCACTTGCATGAAATGTTTCGCATCTTTCCCCTTATCAAGACAGTTCAAAGGCCCAATTTCTGTACTGCTTGCTGCCTCCAACTCATCATGCAATTGATCCTTACTAGAAACTTGAGCAGGGAATTCTTTTTTTGTATAGCCGGACCATCCAATGCGCCAATTCTCTTCTTCAACTACAAAGCAATCATCTGAACCATGTTGTGAGCGAAGATGAGCAGCCGCAGGTGTGGTGTCAGGTGGAGTCATCTGAGAGAAATTTGACCGGCTATTTCGAATTCTCATCTTTATCTAGGAAATTTCAAAGGAGAAGCAAGAAATTAGAGCTAAGGCTGAAGTTTGCAGAGGAATTCTACAGGGCGAATACTACGAGGGTAAGGGTATATAATCCTCAGGAAGAGTTGGTGAAAATTAATGTAACCGGCGGATTTTCTTGTTCATTCGTAACGTGTACATTACTGAAATGCATTTACTACACGTGTAGAACTATCTTTATTTCCAGTAAGGCTTCATATAAACGCCGTGTACAAGAGATGACCAGATTAGACAGTGTTTTTCATATAATCAGAGCGAATGGTCAAACTGTTTAGAGTTCGCTTTTCATTGTCGAGTTTGGGACCTGGAGTAAGATTTTCCAATTTCATAAATAATTAACACACTGACAAGTACAGCATTAATGTTAAAAATGGTGACAGCAAAAACTCAGCAATAAACAAAGTATGCTAAAAATGAACAAGTGCATTAGCGGAAAAGGTAGAACACGAAAATAATATTGTTAAAATTAAAATAAAGCCACACGTTCAGACTCATGTTAAAATGGAAGAATTTTGTTTGACATAAAACACAGTTTTGAGATACAATATGTGCTGAAAATTATGTAATTTCTAACATAAATGTATTCACTAAATCTTTAACCATAACAAGACTTTAATTAATATTCTTTGAAAAACTGAGTTATTGATTAATTAAAAAAAAGATTTAATTCTGAAAAATCTTCAATGCGTTTGAAAAGAACACGCCTTAGACTTAACAACAATTGTACCTCAATAGTCGAACTACAATAGCAGACTACTAAAAGAAATACCATGTCAATTCAAAGAGCTAATGATGCATCGAGACATTTTCCAAACCAAACAAAGCAAGGGTGCTCAAGGGACAGAACTAGCAGAACATTAGACATTGAGGATTTCAATGGTTAAAAAACTAGTCAAAATACTTCCATATTAGGACCTGTATTGTGTAAAAAGTGTGGCACATGGAAAACTATTACACACTTGTTACTATATGCCTAATTTAGCTGCATTCGTCAGTGTTTTATTTCATTAGAAGTAAGGAAATTTACATTATTCAGAATATACATACAGGTATGATCATGGATTCCTTAAACCAGTGGTAGAGTTAAACTGAATGGTTGTCAGCGGTTAGCATTAGTAACTCAACAATTGCAGTTGCAGTACATTTCCATTTTTATGTGTTTATGCAGGGTTGAAGGTTGAGTTTGGAGTTTCAGGTTATAGTGCAACTAACGTCCAAATATGGTAAGTATTTTAACTAGTTTTTTAACCATTGAAATCCTCTATGTCGAATGTTCTACTAGTTCTGTCCCTTGAGCACCCTTACTTGCTTCGTTTGGTCTGGAAAATGTCTCGATACGTCATTAGCTCTTTGAATTGACATGGTGTTTCTTTTAATAGTCTGCTAATGTAGTTCGACTATTGAGGTACAATTGATGTTAAGTCTAAGGTGTGTTCTTTTCAAACGCATTGAAGATTTTTCAGAATTAAATCTTTTATTTAATTAATCTATAACTCAGTTTTTCAAAGAATATTAATTAAAGTCTTGTTATGGTTAAAGATTTAGTGAATACATTTATGTCAGAAATTGCATAATTTTCAGCAAGATATACAAATCCAGCTATTTTCAAATCAATTGTTTCAACAAACAAATGAATGGAAGAGTATAACACTTACATCATTTAATCGTCTTTGGCATACATTTGTAACCTCATTCAGTTTCCCCATTGTTTGATGATACTGAAGCAGCATCCTTCCATACAAGATCACTATAACCAAATTGTCTTGCAAAACAAGAAATCAATTGGTCCTGAACTACTTCTTCTGAAGGAAGCGCCAAGCCCGTCTCCCTTCTCAATGATGTAACGTCTTTATTTGCAATTCCACAAGGCACAACATGCTTAAAGTAGCTCAAATCTGGATCAATGTTGAATGCCAAACCAAGTGACGTGACTCCATATGAAATCCGTACACCAATGGCTCCGATTTTTCTCTCCCCAACCCAAACCCCTATTTCACATTTATTTCCAGGGCAAGCTTTCACGCCATACAGAGACACCAAGTCAATCATAGTCGACTCAAGTTTCTCCATATATTTACAAGCACCAAGCCCCATATCACGAAGAGCAATAATGGGATACAAGATGGCTTGATGTGGACCATGAAATGTAATGTCTCCTCCTCTTTGTGTGTAGTGCAGTTCAGCTCCTATTCTTTTGAGTTCAGTCTCCGGAATCAACAGATTGTGATCAGTTCGTCGTTTGCCAAGGGTATATGTAGGTAGATGTTGCAGGGACACAAGGGTATCTGGAATCTTATGACTTTTTCTATCAGCTACCAGCTTTTCCTGCAGCTTAAGTGCTTCCAGATAGCCGATAGTGCCCATTTTCAAGACCTCAAGATTTCGCGAAACCCTCATTTCCTGCAAACCACTGTATAACCAATTATGCATCTTAGTTTTATCATCGCACAGAATTAACTCAACATAACATGTTCCGACTTCATATCACATGATGTATGAGAAGGGTGAAGTCACTCAGGACAAAGAGCAATCATTCCAAGTCACGAACTTTACAGTTAAAGCATGATATAAGTCGATAAGAACTCAACTTCCAGGTATAAGCTGAGAAGGCATGATATAAGTTTTCCAAAGTAAAGTGAAAAGACAATAACTTCAGAGTATACTGAAGAGACAATATACGAATTTTAGCACACTTGTTCTCTACCTTTCTATAAATGGGGGAATAAGTGTTGGCACATTGTAAGATACTGGAGAAATAAATTTAAATCACTCGAAGTTTGGCGCTATAAACGGAAATTCGTGATGGTTATCGATGCATTTCCCAGAATATTGATACATGCCGTTCTCCGCACATAGAATTCCTGTTTAAACATACACAGACAGACTAAAGCTTGACTATTGGGGTGCCATGGCAGCTCAATTTGGATAGAGCTACAACCAAAATGCAAACTGGATTAAACCCAATACGCTTCAAAGGCCATTGTGTAAGCGGCATTTCATCAAACAGTTGATGGGCAACGTAGCCAAAGATTCAAAATTTACACTACCAAATACCAATGATACCAAGTTCAAAGAAGCATTTCATCGAACGGTTATGGGCATCGAATGTTAAGCGTGGATTCATTGATTCAAGCAATAAAAAGAACAAAATTTAACAACAAAATTAAGAGTCTTACGAAAGCTGAACCAGTCACTGCAGAATAAGAGAGAGAGTGGTTCCGAGGCACCCGGACTTTGCTGGCTGTGACAGCACTATGCGCAATCTAATCTGCTAAAGAAGAACGCACCGTGTTATTGTGCGTATTGGTATGGAAGTGATTTTAAAATGACTAAGTGTTTTATTAAAAAATATTTTTAGGATCTAAAAGCACTTAAATGCTCCCTTTTTCATGAAACACTTCAAGTAATTTTTCAGGATTTACTTGTGTTTTAACTATAAAATGGTTCCAAAAACATTTTCACAAATGGTGATTTTGATTATTTTAAAATCACTTCGCTGTCATACATGTTTTTTTCTTAAGAGATAACCAGTTTTAATGTGAAACTCACTTATTTTCTTTACTCCTGGTGTGTTAATAAACCCATGATTGGTCAAAAATCAGTATGAGCAAGAATACGCATTCTTAGAAAGTATAGATAAAATAACTGTTCTTAAGTCTTAACCACTTGAGCTACAAGCACCAACTGCTTCGCAATAGTTTGAAATCTCGATCGAGGAAGTTTATTCCGCTTTTAAGTTTTTGGTTGATTTAGTAACTGCCGATCATGAAATTTGAACTCAGACACCAATACAAATTGTATCTTCAATAGTTCTTTCCTATTGAAAAACTCATAGCCAATCTTTCAGGAACATGTTCCCTTTGAGCTGGTTTTTCTTGCATTTCTATAAGCTTTATCAATTGTATAGAAACATGAATCGTACAACATCGTCACTTTTTTTTACCGTCCGAGGTAAACGAAAGAGAAAAAACCCAAATCTGACTATTATATACGATAACTTACTAAGACATGACGAACGATAAAACTGTCGAGGAAAAACAAAACAAAAATCTCTGTGCCATCTATATAACATGGTAATCAGATAACCATACTCATGAAGAGCAGGACAGCATGCAAACTCCAGGCCTATAAGCCCACGCAGGGGGCAAACGAGCGTATTTCTCCATTCCCGGTTGCTCATCATATGGTCGTTCCATTACTTTAAGCACCCTCCGAACCTCCTCAAAATCACCTTGTTCAGCTGCATCGATGGCACTCTGGCACAAGTAGTTTCTGAGAACATATTTAGGGTTCACCGCATTCATGGATGCCTTCCTCTCCTCATTTGAGATGCCGCTAGAGGCCAGCTGCACAAGCAACAACCATAATGTGTGAGAAAATCATATGATATATGTTGCTTTTGATGAGACTAGCCTCTGGACGAGTTAAATAAATCTTCTGAGCAAAACAATTTTTATGATGAATACAATGTTGGTAGCAAACCAATATACTTTTCCGAGATAGAAATCATAAGAAAACCAGAGTTCAGCGTACCTCCTCTATGTAGATTTTCACCCAGCTGATCCATGCCTCCTTTCGCTCCTGCCCAATATCTAATAGAACAGCCTTTAGTGGGTTCAACAACTCATCTTCGGGAATGTTAGGATCAGCTTTGATATTGGATAGCAACCGAAAAAAGTTTGTGTAATCCACTTTGTCAATAGCCATGTTATTCAGAAGTTTACTGATCAGCTGTTTAATGTACTTGGGGAGACCAAGTTTTTTGGTCATTATAGCTTGATAGTCATCCATGAATTTGGTTCCATATCTGCAAATGATCCCCCAAAAATAAAAAATTTAGGTAACTCCTACTTCAACATACATTAATTAGGATAAAGTGTAGGAACGACAATCAAATGATCCCCCAAAAATAAAAAATTTAGGTAACTCCTACTTCAACATACATTTAATTAGGATAAAGTGTAGGAACGACAATTACCTTTCCATTGCATAATTCGCCTCCTTATCATCTATCAACTTGGCAGCTACAAGAGTTCTAGTGAATTGTGCAATATTCCACAAGCCAATATCAGGCTGATTTGCAAAACAATATCTCCTCCCAGGAAGATCCGTGGTATTCGGCGTGTAACTTGGATCAAATGCATCCAGAAATCCAAAAGGACCATAATCGATGGTAAGACCCAAAATGCTCATATTGTCAGTGTTCAACACACCGTGAGTAAAACCTACCCCCTGCCATCTGGCAACCAAGGAAGCCGTACGTTCAGCAACCTCCACCGCCCAAGCTGTTAAAAAAACCATGATCAGAGCAGCTCAGAAAAAAAAGCTAATTAAGTATGCCTGAGTGTAAAACTTCTATCAGAAACTATTTTCGGAGTGACAGCAAGGGTAGATGAGAGAAAAGACCAAGGTTCAGCAAATGTGAGATTGCCAATCTCAATAGTAGTAACCACATTGGCAGAAATCTTGCACTAACAAATCTATCACTAAAAACTATATAAGCCAGATAGAAAATGGCAATGCATCAAATCATCACATTCTGTGATACACAATGACACCAACACCTTTACTCTAAAGGAAAACTAGAAAAAAGATTACCTGCATACTTGTTAGATGTCAGATCAAGAACTTCTTCATTGCCTGTGTTGAAAGATAAACTCTCGCTTCTACTCATGTTCTCTATATGAGGAAAGTGATGCCTAATGGCATAGTCTGCAAGAGTACGAACAATTTCAAGGTCCTCTTTTTCTCTAGCAGCGTGTATTTGGTATGACCCAAAACGCAGAAATGATGGAGAAACCCTGCAAACAATTGCACCGGGCTCCTCTTTTGGATTGCCACTGCAAATGAAGACATGAGGAATTTCTTTTCATAAGAGAACATGAGAAACATATATTCCTAAAATTTATTCCTAAAATTTATTCCTTTTCAAGCAAATAGTGATAGTTTAGCATAAGATCAAACCAACAAGCCTAATACATCTCAAAAAACAAAATGGTGTGTATGGTTCTCACAGTAAAATATGATTGGGTAGAAAAATACTCGTTGCATAGAAATTTAATTAACATACTCATAGAACATGTCACGCGTGACAAATTTTCCTGTGGTCACAAGACAGAGAGCTCGAGTTGTTGGAATTCCAAGATTATGCATTGCTTCACTGCAGAGGAATTCCCGGATGCTACTGCGAAGCACAGCAAGGCCATCTGCAAACCGACTGTAAGGAGTCTTCCCAGCACCTTTAAGCTGAAGTTCCCATCTCTCAGACTTAGAATTAAGAACCTCCCCAAGAGTAATAGCCCGCCCATCTCCCAACTGCCCAGCCCACATGCCGAATTGATGTCCACCATAGCACTGAGCATAAGGCAACCTGCATAAATAAAGCATCCATCTAGGCTGCATGAAAAAAAAAAGACAACAAGCCCAAATTCGAGTCTCCTAACATAATATTCAGAGAAGAACTTACGATCCCACTAAAGGAGACGCCCCAGAGAATAAAAGAGGGAAGTCTGGCCTTTCAAATCTGTAACTCCAAACAAGGTGGCTAATTAGTCCCATGAAACATGGCATACCACACGTGCAAAACATATTTACTCGTGCATCATTCATCAAAGTGAAGTACTATGGTATATCAGTCAATGGTTCAAGGCACAGCAGTAAACCAAAGCAATCATCTGATATACAAGATGAAAAACACATGTGCATAGGAAACAATAATCTCAGGAAAATATCAGAACTCGAAGAAAAGGAAATTTCAATCAATAACAGGAATCTTGGCAAACCATGTGAAAATGTGGTGACTCCATATGTATAAATATCTGGAGACCTATTTACCATATTTCCACATACGGGTTATAATAGTAGGTCATGTTATTTACACAATGATCTAATTTCCTAAAGCTCTCTATTCACAAGGTTCTTGTGCACAGGTAAAAACAGGTCCACATTCGAACATCAAAGGACCATCAAAACCATTATCCATAATATATGCTGTCAAACACAATTTTTCCCTCTTTCTTATTCTACTAAACTCACTCTTAAGATGAAGTTTATTTCTCATCCATGTTCTAGAAAAGCATTAACACTTCCTGGGAGCACAAGAAACAAATACTCACTCTTTAGGATCCAAATCAAGAAACTCGGCGACTGATTCTGACCATGCAACAAGCTGAGGATTTTCGACTTCAGCTGATGGGGACACTTTCGTATAACAAGCATGCAACACCTGATAATCAAAACCCAGAATGCATAACATCAGATTGCAACATAACACCCCTCAGCTAGAAAAAATTTCAAAGTATAGCTCAGAGCAAGAGTCCCATCAATAGCACAGTTCCATAGCCAAATTACGGGAGCTCAATAAGGATCTATCTGTCTTTCACGATTATAATCACAACATAACACCCCCCTCAGCTAGTTATCATCAAACTGGAGCTTATCATCAAACTGGAGCTCAAAGCAAGAAATCAAATCACAATCAAACCTATCAATGGCACAGTTCCATAGCCAAATCAAGCTAATCCAACTAACAACACTCAACCTGTAAGCCGCTCAGCAATTTCTTGAATGAGTAGGTACAAATTTCTAGATTGAGTATGTACAAATTTCTAAGCAGTTATGAATAAATTTAACAACTTTTCCAATTTGGGGACGAAACAATAGCGCAAGTGAAAGCCTTTAACAAGTTCACAAACATACACGCCACATATGTTTCATTTTCATTTTGGTTTTTCTCCACTTTCTCAGCAACCAAACAGAACCCAATTCACAACACACAAATCGTAAGTCACTTGGCCATTTCTCGATTGAGTAACTACAATTTTCAACGAATTATGATTAAATTTAACAAATTTTCCAAGTTGGCACAAATCAAAAACGCAAGTCGAAGCCTTGAGCTACTACCACTTTCTCAGCAACCAAACAGAAAATACCAATTCCTAATACACAGAAAAAATCAAACTAACCTCTCGTGGAATCGTATCAGTCCGGGGATCGCCAGGTAGCTCTCTGGTAAACGAGTTATCCCAATTTAGATCTTCGAGCTTCAACCTTACCCTGTGAGTGTTACTTACACCATTGCTCTCGCTCTTGCGAATCTTCTCATCGCCGGCCAAGCTCTGATTCTGCAAATCGTGCGTCACGGAGTCGACCGACGCGGCGGTGGCCTCCGGCGGGGGTGAGTCCATGGGAGCTTGCTGTTGGCTGCGGCCGGAGCTGAGGTTGCATGCGAGGAGGGGCAGCCTGGGAATTCCAAAGTTGTTGGAGGGGTAAAATGGGAATTTGGAAGGGCGACGGCGGAAGTTGAGGGCGGTAGACAGACAGAGGCGTGGGAGGGAAAGTGAGGAGAGTGTGGAGGAGGCTTTAGAGGAGAAATGCGAAAGGATTTGCATTTTCTTCAGTCTGGCTTTTTCGTCTATCTAAATAAAATTTGAGTAAAATTGATATAACCATTGTTCTAAAAAATTTGGACTAACGCCACATAGGTCTCGTGTAGGTGTTAAGTGATTGGCACCATTCGATTAATTCATAGACGTTTAAAAATTAAGAAAAAAGCGTTTAAATCTGCCTAGACGTCTGTCTAAACTCTTTTAGGTCATGATTTTTAGTTTGACAGAACATAGATAACTTTCATTTTGCATGTTATTTTTACAATAAATTGTAAAAAACTTGTTGAATATTTAGATGAACACTCATTATATGTTTGTTTCACATGTTTTCAATATGCTCTTATACTTTCTAATCTTTATGTCATTTTATTTTACAATTTATGTATCGAATACAATTATGTGTTTTTTCTTAATATAAATAGATATTTATTTGTATATTATATGATAAATTTAATTCAAATTTTAAAAAAATAACCGTCTTGGCTGCCCCGCCTAAACTCTTAAACGTTATATCCTTACTCACCGTCTGACTAGCGCTTAACGTTTTTTAGAACTTTGAATATAACTACAATTTTGTGAGCCAATTTTATAAATAATCCACTTTATTTGTTACGATTGAAATAGGTCCGATGAGCCCCCACATCTTTATTTCTATACCAAATTTATCACACAAGTATTTAATCTCTTGATTTCAGGATTATTTTTCTTTTTCTTTTCTGAAACATTTAAAGAATAAAATAATACAAGTGTAAACATTTAATCTCCTAAATCATTGCAACGTTGATGGATTCGCAGTGGCCTTAGAAGCAAAAAATTCCAAGGCTCCCATGGTCTGCATATATACAAGGATTTGATATTTCAAGTTAATTGGGGCTATTCATCTCCTAATACTTTTTCTTTTTCATACTTTCCTTCTTGATTTCTAATTATTTATTGTCTTGATTGGTTAAGGTTTCTTGCATATAGGAATAGTAGAAAAATGCTAAGCAGATTCTCTGAAAGTGGGACTTCATGTATTTTCTGTCATTTCATAGTTTAACGTCAATTATAGTGACCACATTATAAAACACTGCGCAAAAAAATGAAATGACAGAGAGTCTATGGAAAGTTTCACTTTGAGAAAGTCTATTTAGCATTTCTCGCATAGTAATTTGATTAGTGTATTGTTCGTCGTGGAAATTTGCATATGCATTTCCATGTCGTTTTTCTTGATGGCAAACTCATGCTATTACCACCATAAGTTTTACGGGAGTGTTGGTAAATTTAACCTAGTTCTTTATTATGTAAGGATATTTTATGAGTAAGCTTGCAAGATTAGGATTTGGATTCGTTGCCTACAAAAATAAGAGTTTGCTTTAGATTTCTATATTTATACGAGTGATTTTTATTTTTTAGTCAATGCTTAATTGTGACTTTTTTTTTGTCAAAGCGTAAATTTTATTACCACAACCATATGTACAACAAAAGCCCATACAAGTTAAACACAAACAAAAATGGGCCACAAACACACAAAAGACAAAGCCCCAAGACCACCTTTAGAGCCTAACACACACAAACTAAACAAATAGAAAAACTACTAGAAAACTAGTCTTCATGCTGCTGCCAGAGAACCACCCAGCAATCTTCACGAACCGCCTCCCAACACGATCACCTTAGATCACACCATCAAGAACCCCAGAATTGGTGAAGCAAAAGGCCGCAACATCCTCAAAGAACCAACAAGAATCGCCGCCACGAGAACAACGAAGCACGTCGGGAAAGTCCACGAGCAACATCACCAACAAGGGTGAACAACAAGTATGACCAATAATGGTCAACAAGAGTGGTAGTTCGAGCACCCAAGCAAAAGCTCTAGACACCCTACTAAAGATGCGTGACAACTCGCAGTAAACGAAAACGATAACCGACCGAAATTGAAAATAGAGGTGGCGGAACCAAAAGATGAAGATGATGGGTCAAAGAGCACGGAGGAAATAGGGGAATAGAGTTTAAGTCTCAAAAAGGTGAAATCAAAGGCAAAAGGAGAAAATATAGGATGAGATCATGAAAATTGTAGGGGAGGGGAGGAAAATTTGCAAGCAACATGAAGAGCAAGAAAGAACTTAACCAAGCAAACCATTGAAACAAAACACGCATAAAAAACATGGGACTTGTACCAACCCTTACCAAAGTTAAGGTTGGCACCAACGCAGATTAAAGAAAACGAAGATCATTCACACAACGGTGAAAAAGTCTCTCACGAGGAAGAGAAAAGCTCTCACAGGGGAGACCGTGGCCCGTTATTTCTTATATTTGTATGAGTGTTTGTATCGTTATTCCAGCTCTAATACCAGCACTTGTGAGCAATGGAAGGTTGCAATGCTAAGTTCTTCTGTGGAAAACTGGTCATATGAACACATTTTTCAATTTCTTGCAATTGGAAATTGTCAAAATATTAAGATTATGGAAAATAGGAGATAAGCCAAAACTAAAATATTATGAATGAAGATCCTCTTTGTGAGGATCTCAAAGATCCTCCAATTGTGTCCGTTTATCGTACATTGTGTGGCCAGTTTTCATCAGATACTGTTTATATTCGAGTTTAAATAAAAGTATTTACAATGATTTCTAACCGCATGATGTACGATAAACGGACATGATTAGATGATCCCTCAAGATCCTCACAAAGAGGATCCAGTGAGGATCTTCATTCAAATGTTACAACTTAAACATTAACTTTTAACACTATCGTCATTAAATAATTGATTTTTTTATATAAATAATATTAAGTGAGAAAATTCCTACGTACGACCTAGATAAGGCATGCTCGTAACCATTTGAGCTACAAGCTCAAACTGCTTAGTCAACTTAGACATTAAATTATTCTTATGTAAAAGAAGAATTATTAAAGGTGTCACATCCCAGTCCGCATAGTAAGATATTATCCGCTTTGGGCCATGCCCTCAAGGGTTTATTTTTGGGCTTCCACCCAAAACGCTTCTCTCTATATGGATGTAGGCATGTACATATAAGGCATACCACCTCCTATCCCTCGGGCGATGTGGGATCTTACAATCCACCCCCCTTAGGGCCCTGACGCCCTTGTCGTCACACTTCCGCTCGGGGAGTGGCTCTGATACCAAATTGTCACATTCCAGTTTGCATAGTAAGATATTGTCCGCTTTGGGCCACGTCCTCACGGGTTTGTTATTGGGCTTCCACCCAAAACACATCTCTCTATAGGGAGGTGGGCATGTACATATAAGGCATATCACCTCTTCTCATCCAGGTGATGTGGGATCTTACATAAGGTGCTTATGATGTAAATTTGAGTTACCCTAAATTAACAGATACTAACCTTCATGCACGCACTCAGCAGAAGACGTTTTTTGAATCACAGCGTGCTACGCGCGACTTACATATTTAAATGTATTATATGCGTAAATTGACAAAAGGAAAGTCAAATATTTGAAGTAAATGAATAATCTTAGATCATGCTAGAAGAAACCCCTCATAAACCAATCAAAGCAGCTGAATTCAAATAATAAAATCGATCTCTATCGAATTTACATTAAGAATAAAAAAAATAATATTTAATAAACAACTGATTGAATCACATTATTGCTAGCCTGTTGTGAGGCTAAGCCCACCCCCTCATTCTTAGTGTAGATAATATCGTTTGTTCAGAAGAAAAAAAAAATCATTTGACAACTAATTTAATCACATTATTATGCGCATGTGAAATACCTTTTTATAATCGGTATTACACGTATCTTAAGATGTTTTGAACATGTTTAAAATATAGAAAATAATATTTAATGAACAACTGATTGAATCACATTATTTTTAGCTTATTCTGAGGTACTAATTATTAAAAAAAATTATACAAAAAAAATTAATTATTAAAAAAATACTATTAAAATGATAAAAATACCCCTGCCACATTTGATGCATTATTTTGGGTTGCTTTTGAAGTTTTTTGTTTGAGGGGCATTTTTACCCACTTTTTTTTGTGAAGCTTGTAACCCCAAAAGGGGTTGTTGCCTTTATATATAATTAGCCTTTATGCACGCACTCACATGCGTGTGTAAGATACTTTTTGAATCACGGTATGCTACACGCGACTTACAAGTTTTAAATGTATTTATATCCGTAAATTAACAAAAGGAAAGTTAAGTATTTGAAATAAATGAATAATCTTAGATCATGCTAGAAGAAACCCCTCATAAACCAATTAAATCAGCTGAATCCACATAATAAAATCGGTCTCTATAGAATTTACATTAAGAATAGAGAAAATAATATTTAATAAACAACTGATTGAATCAGATTATTGCTAGTACATTGTGAGGCTAAGCCCACCACCTCCTCCTTAGTGTAGATAATATCATTTGTTACACTAAAAAAAAAAAACAATCATTTGACAACTAATTTAATCACATTATTATCCGTGTGCGGAAAACCTTTTTTTATAACCAACATTATACGCCTCTTAAGATGTTTCGAACATGTTTAAAAATAGAGAAAATAATATTTAATGAATGGCTGATTGATCACATGATTGCTAGCCTATTGTGAGGTACTAATTAAAAAAAATTGTACAAAAAATTAATTATTAAAAAAATACTGTTAAAATGACGAAGATAATCCTGCCACATTTGATGCTTTACTTTGGGTTGCTTTTAAATTTTTTTATTTGAGAGGCATTTTTATCCAATTGTTTTTTGTGAAGCTTGTAACACCAAAAAACATTATTGCTCCATTGTGAGGCTAAGCCCACCTCACCCCCTTAATGTAGATAATATTGTTTGTTAAAAAAAAAAATCATTTGACAACTAATTTAATCACATTATTATCCACGTGCGAAAGACCTTTTGTATAACTGGCATTACACGGCTCTTAAGATGTTTTGAACATGTTTAAAAATAGAGCAAATAATATTTAATGAATAACTGAGTGAATCACATTATTGCTAGCCTATTGTGAAGTATTAATTAAAAATAAAAAATAAAAAAAAGTTGTACAAGAAAAAATTGATTACTAAAAAACACTGTTAAAATGACAATGTATAGAACAAATGTAAATAAAATCTTTCAATAAAATCTTATTTCAACAAACTTCTTTGTACACATGGCGTTTTATTGTATTTGTAATGCCCATCTCCAAAAATTATGATTTTTATAATTTTAATACATGAATTTACGAAAATGCCCTTCGAGGAAAATATGTTGACTTATGTTGACCACCTTGTCATGTCAGGTAAAATTTGTTTTCTTGGCGTGTTCTCGTAATATTTGTTGCTACGAACGCAATGTGATTTGGAGTTCTAACGAATGAGATATTAACGTTTAAAGTTAGGGGCATTTTAGTAAATTGATCATTTTCTGAAGGCTTCAAATTTTTGGAGCAAAATTTGGAAAGCCACGTATATGGCTGAGATTAAAAGAAAGGAGAAATGGACGATTGGGAAAGAAGATAAAGAAGAGAAATGAGGGAGTGGTGTGAACCAATCAGGAAATATGAGAGAGGGAATGACCAATGAGAAGTGAGAAAAAGGAAGGAAATGAGGGAAGAAAGAGGGAGGGGAACCCAGACCTCCCTTGACCCGTGCTCTATTTTCGACCCAACCTTGCGTATCTTCCAATTCTGACCACCGTCAACGATGGGACCGGTGCCAAAATGATCCTTACTTTGAACCCATTTGTTCTCTCTCCCATTCCCACCGGAAAAAACTGATAAAATTAGATTAATTTTAAGAGAAACCGCACGGTGGGTGCGGCGGGTTTGGCTTCGATTCATCAAAACCTGAAGCTAACTCCGTCCATCTCCAACACCATTAGACTCCACTTGAGGCTTGGAACAAAGACCAAACGATTTTAGAGGTGGCGGAGCCCAGGGGTGACGGATCGAAGCCACCCATTTCTAGGGTTTCCAGTGGTTTCATGGCGAATTGAGGTTTTTTCCGGCTAAATTGGCCTTAATCGTATGAAATTTGTTCCTTTCATCGAGATATTCATTCCTGTAAAATTTGGGAATTTTTGGAGTTGTTCAATTTTCCAGTGAGTTGGGGTGGCCGGCCACCACGCGCGGCGGCTCGTGAGGGAAAAACCCGAGGTCCCTCCTTAGGTTATTCAACGTGCTGAATCCAAATCCGCCATCTGTTTTCCCAAATTATAACATTTTAGTAGAGTCTTATTAAAAGGTTCCTAATTGTGTTTAGGCGCTTTGGTGGGGAGTGATCACATTCTCGATAGTTTGAGCGGCTTTCGCGCAATAGAAAACTAGTGAGTGGACCCCTTCCTAACTTATATGTTTTTATTAAATATTTACCTAGCATGCATCTCATATTTCATTCATAGAATATGATTTATAATATGTTTTACAGAGTTGCATTCTTATAATTTATTAAAATAGCTAGCTTTTACAGAATAATTATGATTTATCGGATACTAAAGGTCATGAATCGTTGGATTTCATTCATGAATTTATGAATTCACGCATAAGTTTAGATTGGATTTCTATAATGATGGTTTACAAAATAAATTATTGATGTTTTATAGAATTATGTTTTACTAAAGGATTTCAAATATGCATTGTTGGATTCTCGTATATGAAATTCTATGACTTTAGAATATGATTTATTTATGGATTTACGGATGTGCATTATTATGGTTTACGAAATGAGATTTTAAACTCTTGAGCTTTGGTGATTTGACTTGAGATTTCGAGATATGTTTTTGGTACGTATCTAGTGGGTTATCATACAGCACATCCACACAACACGGGTATAGATGTCTATAGCCATAGGACACAGATGATGGAGGAGTGAGATATGATATATGTTATACCTCCCAGCTTCATCGCCGAAAGCGGTGTTGGACAGCTTCACTAGCCACGGCTAGTGTCGGTGTGGATGTTATGCTATTTAATTCAGCTTCACCTACGGGTGATAGACAAGTTATTCAGCTTCACCTACAGGTGATGAACAGGTTATTCAACTTCACCTTTAGATGATGGACATGTACTGCCTTCAAGCGATTATGATACCCCTAAAGAGTATAGTATCGATGAGATTTACGGATTTGCCTTCGGACGACGTTTTCACCATTACTGAGCAAGTTTTACACATACTTGTTTTACAAATGTTTTTCATGGCATGCTAGGGTTTTTAGAAAATCTATTATGTAGTATTATATATGTTTTCAAAATAGGGGGTTATTATGTTCATCAAGCAAAAGGTTTTCCTATTATTAGTACTATTATTATAAAATTGGTCCACTCACCTTTTCTGTTTTGCGCCCCCTCAGGAGTTAGGATTTGAGGCACACGATCCTGATGTCAGGACTCTACAACATAAGTATCCTTGTGTCTTCTTAGTATAGGTATCAGTTCCTTTTCATAGTCATTCTTTCATATTATTCTTAGTTAATTGTATGCTCTGAACACGTTTTTGCTTTGACATATTCCATTCTAATATCACACCTTTTATTGGTAAGCATGTTTAAAATGGTTTCGTCACCCTCAGGTGTCGGTCAGCACGTATCTATCTCGATATGTGGGGATATTGGGGTTGGGGCGTGTCAGCATTGACGGAAAGTAATAATGCCTATGCACTCTAGTATGGTTTCGACCTCCACTGGTTGCCCTCTTTCTTAACAATTAACAATTTAACTCACTTACGGACGGTATATGTGATTTGAGAAGTTATATTGTGTTGGGAATCTAATTGCTATAATAATACCCCTTAAAATTCATAAATTGTCATGCAAGTAAATACACAATTTAAAACACGCACATGATCAAACAAATGTTAAATAAAAATATTAGACTTTGTCCTTAAAACAAGTCATTTATATGTGCACGACGTGTATTAATACAGGTAAAATGCTCTTACGTATTAATATATCTTATATCATGTTTAGAGACTAATAAAAATGCGGTTCTCTACTATGATATTTCATGTCTTGAAACTTTAAAACCATCAAATTATAAAGCAATATAAATTCCCAATTATGATTAGTTTATGATTTACTACACCTAATACATGTCCACCTCGCACAAGTTGTTTATTACGGAAAACGAAACGTTGAAATCTATGTGCTACATTAAAATAAAATTTGAACATCACTCTCAACAAGGTTTAAATATGCTTTGGCACCCTTGTTACACATAACTGACTCTTTTGTTTTTTTTTAAAAAAATATCAACTGGATTGATATTTTTTGACATTTGGTTGCAGAAATAATAATTTTTTAGCATGGCGTTCTTATATCATCGTTTGATGGTCGCAAAAAGTAAAGAGATGATTTGATATAGTTTTTTTTGATTAAATTTGAATTCATTATGTTAGTTTTGTGTCGTTCATATATGATTAACATGTCGCCGCAACTAAAATTTGATCTTTTTTTTTTCAACTAAATGTCAAAAAGTAATCAATTCAGCTAATTGGGCATTTTTCTGCAGCTTGTGCGGCTGCCCATAATTTCAGTTTGCGGGGTTACGATTTTAGTTCACTCAGGAGCTGCGATCCAGCAAACTTTCCACGTCAAAGAGTCAAATTAAAACTTGTAAAAACATACAAAGTGAAAGTAAATTTGCCTTTTCGACTTCATAGGCACCATTGATGACGATTTCTTCCTCCATTGTACTTTTTCATCAAAATAAAAGATAAAAAGGGTAAGTGTAGGTGTGAGATTAACTTAATAACACCCTAGTAAGTGTTTTACGATAATCATATATATATGAGTATAAGTTTTATTTTATTTTATAGAAAATTGAAGACTTGGGTGTTAAACAAAAAAACATTCTGAAAAATTACAGGGGTCGGTCCTGGGCCAAGTCCAAATGATGAGCCTAAATAGAACCAGACCGAATATAATGGTGGGCCTGATCCAAATACAACTAGACCGACCGTGATCAGAGCCTAAATAAAAACTAAAACAAAATACTACCTGGAATAAAGATGTAGAAGGGAGTCCCGCTTAAGGGCCTCAGGCCATGGAATATAAGTAAAACTTGGTGCTGCAATAGGATGCTTACTGAAATATGGGTGCGTTTGTTGCACCAGACTATCTCGGACTGAGCTAGCTTCAGGGACTAAGCTGGACTGGCTTAGATTAGACTAAGCTAGACTAATTTAGTGAGGCGTTTGGTGCAGTGTCGAACTAAAAAGCTAGATAATAACAAATATATTTTAATTCATATTTTATTAATATTTTATATTATTTAATACACATTTAGTAATATTTTATTACTATCACTATCTTTTTTTTTTCATTCTAGAAACCACCCATCCCCATTCCTTATTCTTTTCAGCTAATCTCCCCATTTCTTTCCAAGTTTGCTCTGTCCCTCTCCCTCTGTTTCTTCCTCTTTCTTCTTCGCCCCTCTCTCTCTCTCTCTCTCTCTTCATCTCCATCTTCTTCTTCCTATTTCTCTCTGCTCATCTCCCTGTTTTCTTCCATCTTTTTCTTCCTATTTCTCTCTGCTCATCTCCCTGTTTTCTTCTTAATTTTTTTTGGGGACCAATTGGCAAATTAGAACCCATTCAGAGTCTGGGTCATTTGGGTATTCATGGGTCTGCTTCTCCAGCATCATTAGCAAAGGTCTACGATCAGGGAGTTTGGACTAGGTGGAGTGTGAGCACCGCTGCTGAGCGTTTCAAACGCACATCAATTTTGTATTTTTTTTTCGCTTTTTTGTTCTGAATTTTGGATTTGGATCTAGTTTTGAAAATGGAAATATTGCAGAAATTTTTGCCTTTTGTTTCCAATTTTGTGGGATCTGGGTTTGAAAATGGTAGATGATAGGGACGACGATGAGGGAGCAGGGCAAGGACAACAATGAGGAAAGACGCAGAGATGAGGACGAGCAGGACGACCGACCTTGGGGGGTTCTTGGACGAGTGACTCTTTCGCGGTTTTCTCTCTATCAGAAGGGCTTACGAGTCCGCCCGAAATTGGGGATCCTCATTAAGAACTCGTAAGGGGGTGTATAATCCGAGCGAGTCCGACCTAAGGTCATTAAACCTAATCCTGGTGCAGACCAAACAAGGGATTACAGTCTAGTCCAGTCCAATCCTTCCTAATCCGGTCAAACAAACGGGCCATATAAGTCCCGGTTTACCTCTAACAAGGTCGTTTGTATTCACTTTGATCTGAGGACATAGAAGAGGATGCTAATGAGCACTAACTATAACAGGAGTTTATCCCAAGATAGACTAAAAGTTGCTTACCCAAAACACCATGAATACGACTAGGAGTGAAAACTTCAACTGTCTAATCCAGACTAAAGTAGAACGAAAAATGCACAAAATAATAAGGGCTTACTTTTAAACTTCACATGTATTACTCTAGGTGATTTTGACACGACCAGGAGATTTATATTTTTCTAGACAATCTTGCATTTCTACTTTGTCTTTCAAGATGACTACGGAGGGGCACACTCTTATCATGATCCCTTCAACATATTGCACGTAATTAAGCCTATCATGATAGCGTGGGTTCAAATTTCGTCGGTGGCTAATTTAATATCTAATCTATCAAAATATGTCGTTTGACAAAAAAAAAAAAAAAAGCCTAGTATGAGCCTTTTTGCTCCATAACTATAGTGTATTGTTACCATATGCCTAATCAATTGACATGGGTCCTTTAACCTAACTCTAATTAATTTTCACATTAAATGTTACTTTTTCAATTTTGAAAAAAAAAAACCAAGATTAAGTGAAAGGATTGATTATGTGTATTGTGAGCATACATCATAGTTCTATTGGAGCTTCTCAAAAAAAGATGTCAAAATCTTAGGTGGAATGCCACTATGCATATTGACATCAAAAGTCTCTCTAACCGAAGTGTTATTTGCTGACTGGATTTGAAGACTTTGTGATTTGAGGTCAAATTATCAATGTCAAATTTATTTTTAATTCATTTTAATAGTAAATCTCTTATTCCACTAATATTCCAACCAATAAAAATTTTGTTTCAACATTTTTTTAATAGTTAAAACCATATAAAGTTCTATTTAAATAATAAAATAACATTTAACAATTTGATTAGTGAAGTACAAAATTTAACACAAAACTTAATTGACACATTAGCCATCAATTATAATTTGAATCTTAAATTTGAAATTTTCTTTAAAAATGATCTCAGATATCTTCTTAAACCAGGTGACTAATTGGAGCCAGATGGCAGGTAACTACATAAGTCACCTGTGCTGAGTCCTCTCACAAACGATTTGAAAAAGGTTCAATCATGGCAGATATTACAGTTGGAGATTTGCCATTTGAGTAATGGATGCTATCTTTTTAAATCTTAAAAAAGAAACCACAATTCGATGCATCATTCCCACAGTGTCGTAGGCTGGGCCTTTCGATAAAATATATAAACAAAGCACCTTAAAAACAATGCCTATAGGATTTGGATCTTCTCCTCATCAATCATATGGAGCGTTAATTGAATAAAGTAAATAAAGTACATGAAGCTGAGTCAAAGAAGACGGTTTCCAAGTAAAGCCACCGAAATTCAATCAGTCACCAAAATGAGCTCATTGCTGACGTTGTTGTGGTTTGATCTTGTAATTTAAATACGAAGAAATCACCTGGCCGTCCAGCAACTAAGTTTTTTATTTCATACTTGAAGAGGATGAAATAAAAAATTGCGAGTGATTGAAACAGAAAATATAGTTTATTTGAAAACCTTTGTAATTTTCCCATGGCCTGTCCACTGAAAAATCTTCTCTTCTTCTTCCTTTTCACGTTTCTACCATTCCCCACCACTGCTCAAACTTATAGAAACATATCTTTAGGCTCATCCCTCACTGCACTGAAAGATGATAACTCGTCCTGGCCATCACCATCTGCTGAATTTGCTTTCGGTTTTCGACAAATCGCAAAAGATGGGTTCCTGCTAGCCATTTGGTTCGATAAGATACCAAATCAAACCATTGTCTGGTCAGCCAATGGGGATAATCTAGTGCCAAAGGGATCAAAAGTGGAGCTTACGGTCGATGGCGAGTTTATTCTCAATGATGCAACTGGCAAGCGAATATGGTACACTCAATCTGCCGGTAGTGGAGTTGCCTACGCATCCATGCTAAACACCGGAAATTTTGCGCTGGCGAATGGAAATTCATCCAATGTGTGGGAGAGCTTTAGTTATCCAACCGATACAATTCTACCCTCACAAACTCTAAATCAGAATGGCATACTCTATGCGCGCTACACGGCAACAAATTACTCGACTGGTAGATTCCTGTTTTCACTAAAACCTGATGGGAATCTTGTACTTGCGACTACAAGGTTCCCACAAAATACGCCCAATCAAGCGTATTGGTCGGTGAAAAATCCAAATATTGGATTTCGATTCATCTTCAACGAGTCTGGCTTTATGTACGTCGCATCCAAGAACGGAAGCTTACTTAGTACCATATCATCCAATACGGTTTCAATGCAAGATTTCTACCAGAGAGCAACACTAGAGTATGATGGAGTATTTAGGCACTATGTTTACCCAAAAAGCACTAGCTCGAGCGCCCAAAGATGGCCTAAGGTTTGGTCCACTTCCTCATCCCCATTCGTACCTCCAAACATCTGCACGTCGATTATGGAATCAACCGGCGGCGGGGCATGTGGCTTAAACAGCTTTTGCACGATTGAAGAGCAAGGACCGACTTGCCAGTGCCCAAATGGTTACTCCTTTATTGATCCGAAGGATGAGCGCAGAGGATGCAAGCAAAACTTTGCTCCACAGAGTTGTGGTGAAACGTCAAAGGAGGAGACAGATCTATTCGAATTTCAAGAGCTGAATTACGCAAATTGCTGGGGCGGAGACTACGCGCTTTTTGAGGGGGTACCTGAGGATTGGTGCCGGCAAAATTGCCTAGATGATTGTTTTTGTGCTGTGGCAGTTTACAACAGCCGTGGACAGTGTTATAAGAAGAGACTCCCTTTCTCGAATGGGGCAATTGACCCCAATATCACTGGAAAAACTCTGATAAAAGTTGGGAAACAAAATTCGACTGTGAAATGGGGTGGAGGTTCCATCACAGAAAAGAAAGACAATAAAACTTTGATCCTTTTCGGATCAATCATCCTGAGTGGCTCTGGGGTTCTAAACTTCCTCCTACCATTGATAACCTATTTGGTTGTTTCCCGAGCCTATTCGAGAAAAGCGAGGGTGTGTCAACCTTATCCAGTCATCTCTGGTATGAATTTGAAGCATTTCACTTATGAGGAGCTAAACAACGCTACGAACCAATTCAAGGAAGAGCTAGGACGCGGTGCTTCTGCAATAGTCTTCACAGGAGTTCTAGCCTCTGATAATGGGAAGAGCGTTGCTGTCAAAAGCTTAGACACTAGCGTCAGGGAAAATGATTTGGAATTCAAAGCGGAAGTGAGTGCTATTGGCCGAACAAACCACAGAAATTTAGTGCAGCTACTTGGATTTTGTTATGAGGGAGAGCACCGAATTCTTGTGTATGAGTTTATGAGCAACGGATCTTTAGCGGGCTTCCTTTTTGGAGAGCCGATGCCAAACTGGTATCAAAGGAGGAAAATCGCCTTGGAAATTGCAAGAGGGCTGTTGTATTTGCACGAGGAGTGTAGCAGCCAAATCGTACATTGCGACATCAAGCCTCAAAACATTCTTCTTGATGACTCTCTCACTGCAAGAATTTCTGACTTTGGTTTAGCAAAGCTTTTGAGAATCGACCAGACTCTAACCACAACTGGAATCAGGGGAACGAAAGGTTATGTGGCCCCTGAATGGTGGAAAAGGTTGCCTATCACGGCAAAGGTTGATATTTACAGCTACGGAATTTTGTTGTTAGAGATTATTTTCTGCAGGAAGCATTTCGAGGCAGAGGTAGAGGATGAAGGTCAAATGATACTAGCTGATTGGGCGTACGATTGTTATAAGCAGAATAAGCTGCACGAGCTATTCAAGAATAACGATGAGGCAATGCATGACATGAAGATGGTGGAGAAGTATGTGATGATTGCAATATGGTGCATTCAGGAGGATCCATCGCTTAGACCTACCATGAAGAAAGTCGCATTGATGCTCGAAGGAACTATCGAAGTCTCAGCTCCACCCGATCCATCTTCTTTCATAAGTTCAATACTTTAGGTTCTTCCAATAATAATCCATTTCTTATGTATATCAAAATTTGTGTATTTTTATTTTCAAGTAGTCTTTAGCTCTTAACATACTATACGGAATTGAATGTATGATAATTCTCTTGAACTGTCCGAATAAATAGAGGAATTATCAATGGTATAAAACCTGATCTGTCATTTTCCATGTCTTAATAAATAGAGGAATTATTGATGGAGGAACCTTAACCATTTTTATGAGCAAGTTGGCCTATGTGTTAAGCCTAACGACAGCACGTACTCCACGCCACACAATTTGTGTTGTTCACGTGCTTGACTTGAAAATTTGCCATACATGAGGGAGCATGTGAGGATGTGAAGGTAAAAGAGTCACATCAGTGAAAAGATAAACCTTGAAATTGTCACATCCTAGTCTGCATGGTAAGATATTGTCTGCTTTGGACCAAACCTTGAAATTGTCACATCCTAGTCTGTATTAGGCCTGGCAAACGGGTCATGTCTATCGTGTTCGTGTCGTTTTCGTGTAACACCTATTATCTTAACGGGTTGTGTCGTGTCACACCCGTTATCTTAACGGGTCCTTAACAGGTCGTGTCACTTTACCCAACGGGTAAAGTGACCCGACCCGTTATGACCCGTTAAGAAAAAAATATATTTTTTTAAAATTTGCACATACCACACATTGCCACGTAAATATTACTTCAAAACATTAAAACATTTCTCGTTCAAGCACTATATCTACACTAAAAAATAAAAGCCTAATAAAAAAATAATACATACACTACTAATCTATTACAAATATTAAATGTGCAAGGATAAAGAGTTTGTGTTTTTAAGATTGTAAGTCTTTCTCAAAAGTTTACACCTTCATTTACAAAATCTTCAATTTACATCGATCATCATGAAATTGTATTAGAACTTTGGCTTGATTTATTGCCTTCAAGAGTAATGTTGAAGATGTTTTCAGTAAGGTTTTCCACGTCAGAACTCTCTTCCGCATAAACTAAGTATAGAAAAACCAAACATTAAAAATCATTCAAATTATGAAAAGTTAAACAAAATAATTATGAAAAGAAATAAAATAATAATACTATACCATATAAAAATATATTACCTCCTTTTCCAAATAGCCAATCTCGTGTGCACAACAAAGCTTGAACTGTTTCTGGTAACAATGAACTACGATACTGATCTAGTACTCTACCCCCAATACTAAATGCAGATTCTGATGCAACAGTTGAAATGTGAATCGTTAACACATCTCGTGCTAACTGAGAAAGTATCGGATAATGAAAACGCTCCATTTGCCACCAAGAAAGAACATCTATGTCTACTTTTCTATCTATTCTTTTATCCTCCAAATACTTCTGCAATTCATTTTTTTCAATCGAACTTGAACCATCATAATTATTATCAAAATCCTACATCATAAAAAATCATGCATCATGTCAATTTCAAATATAATTTCAACACTTATTATAGTACTAATACTACAATCTACAAATATATAAAGTAAATAAAAACAAACTTAGGTTACCTCAAAGATAACATCCACAGATTCTGTTTGATGAATAGGCACTGAATTCATTGCAGTATTTGAATTATCAAGATGTGAAAGTTTTTCCAAGTACACACCAAAAAGATCATTCAATTGTCATCAACCTTTGTAAATTCAACCGAATTCACACCATGAAGCTTTTTGTAAGCCCAATCCACAAAATGCAATTTATAACGAAGGTCTAAGATGATTGCAATTGCCAAAATCAAACTGTACTCAGACCAATACTTCTCAAACTTTATGTACATGTAAGTCCCCATCTTCTTCATGAAGCTTTCAGAGTCATTCATGACTGCCTTAATTTGAAGTTGGATTACAAAGACCTTAGGGAAGAACAAATTTGATGTGGGGTACTTTGTCCCAGAGAATAAGCAAGTAACCTCATAAAAGTACCCCAAAAACTTGGAAATCTTCATTATTTTATCTCACTCTTCAGAAGATGGACAACTAGTAAAATTGGAATCACTCAACCCTAAATGAATCAAAGCATATCGATAGAAAATTGCACTATCTAGCATAATATAGGTTGAGTTCCATCTAGTAGGGACATCTTGTCTCAACCCTCTCCTACTATCCAATATCCCTACTTGTTTAACACATTCACAAAACTTTAGTTTCCTAGCCTCAGAGCCCTTTATATACTTGATGCATTCACGAATTTTTATCTCCGAAGAATCAATTTCTTTAAGTCCATCTTGAACTATCAAATTCAAGACATGAGCACAACAACGCACATGAAATAAGTCACCATTCATCACGAGAAGACTTCTAAGATTCAATTGATTCTTCAAAATGCTAACAAAAGAAATATTTGAAGAAGCATTATCCAGTAATAGAAAATAACTTCTTCTCAATCCCCCACTCAGTCACCAATGCATTAATTTTCTCAGATAATGCAACACCAGTATGAGGAGGAGGCATGTGACAAAAACTTAAAATTCTCTTATGCAATTTCCAATCTTTGTCTACAAAGTGAGCAGTAAGAGCAAGATACCCATCAGTGCATTGCGAGGTCCATAAGTCTGATGTCAAACAAATTCTACCTTCAACTGAGGCTAACAAATTATGAAGCCTTTGTTTTTCATTTTTGAACATCCTCAACGCACAAGCTTTAATTGTATTTCTACATGGTAACTTAATATCAGGAGATATATATGCAAACAAAGCCCTAATTCCCTCATACTCAGAAAAACTAAAGGAAAGATTATGCTTGATTATGGCATCTACCAATAACCCACGGAATACCATAGGATCAAAGTTTTGGGAACAAAATTCAGACACCGACAATACTCCACTAGTCTGTCCAGGGCATATTTTCAAATGTCTATTCATATTACCCGTCCCATGATGACTATCATCTATTACCAGTTTCTTACAATCTAAGCATTGAGCTCGACTTTTACCATCTTCAAAAACAGTAGTCAATTTGTTAAAAGTTTTCCAAACAGGAGACCTGAGTGTTCGCTTACCTAATTTGATCACTCTAGCCTTTTTCTTTGCCGGACTTGTATTTGTATCTTCTATATTTTCACTTCCATGATCAGGTTGCATTCCCATTGTCACTTCCACTGACCCTCCATCACTAAGATTCGTAAAATCTTGCTCTACATCATCCATTGCTTCAAGAAAGAAAAACAAAATTTTAAAATCTTGCTCATACCAATTTTATACCATATCCATTTCAAATTCACATATCCATTTCAATTTCACATATATAACTACACTCAAACAGTAGGCAAACAGTAAGCAAACAGTAAGCAAATAATGAAATATCAAATGATTTTGACTAAATTAGTAGGCCCTATAATATAAACCACGATGGCAAGAGAAGATGCTTTATCAATTATCATCATGATTGGCAATGCAAGTGGTGACTTTCGGAATAATATTATATTTCAGCTAGGGCTGTTGAAACATGCATGCAATGTATTATGTATGTAAGCACTTCCCTCATTTCCCACTCCGAAAAGGGTAAGTCCTGCAATCAAATTGTATATCATTTCATTTTGTTATTGTTCATGATGTTGCAAATTGTAATTGTTGAATTGGGTTTTATCGTATTACAGGGTGTGAGTATGAGGCTAGAACTATGCACCGAGGATAGGCAATGTCTTCTAGCATACGTTACAAGGGAGAAGAGAACGAGGAGAATGTTAGGTAAAAAGGAAATTAGGGTTTGGGGTTTTATAATTTATACAGCAAAGCACCACATGTGTAATAGTTAACTTGATTTTTTTTAATGGAATATTATTTTATTTTTGTTCTCTTTTTGGCAAACCTAGTAGAGTATTTTTCTTTTTCGGTTTCACATTGTGTGGAACGGGGGAAGAATCTAACCCCTCCTTTTTTTATTAATATAATGAAATTAGCTCCATTTTCTTGAATTCTTGTCAAACAAGAAAAGTCAAAAAGATTTTTGAGGGTTAGAAAATGAGGATTAGGTAAATGGTTTTGACAGACTGTTTGAAAATTTGAATACATGTTCTCTGCAAAACCATGTTCTCTGGAAATGTCTCAGATGTAACCACATTCCACTATGAGTCTATGACTAAGAGAATATGGGTATTTTTAATTATCTATTTTAACTCTAACCTAATTTTTCATAGCAGATGTGCGTGAGGCCGTGTGTCATCTCTCTTGTATTTCAGAATCCCTATTCAAAATCCCTAATTCAGAAACATGAATTTCAAAATCCCTAATTCAGAAACATGAATTTCAGAAATTTCGAATTCCAAAAGCCCTAATTCAGAGTCCCTATTCATAATCCCTAATTCAGAAACATGAATTTCAAAATCCCTAATTCAGAAACATGAATTTCAGAAATTTCGAATTCCAAAAGGCCAAATTCAGAGTCCCTATTCAAAATCCCTAATTCAGAAACTTCAATTTCAGAAATTCCTAATTCCAAAAGCCCCAATTTAGAAACCCTAATTTAAGAAATTCCTAATTCGACAAGCCTTAATTCAGAAACCCTTGAGTTTATTGCAGGAATTTCTTACCTTGTGCAGTGAGGAGGAGGGCAGACTGAGGAGTGAGGAGGGTGACAGAGTGGGTGAACCGGTGAGGAGTGAGGAAACTGACAAAGTGACTGAGTGAGGACTGAGGAGGGTGACAGTCTGGAACCTGGCCTGGGTGAAGTCGAGACTCGAGGACGACGAGGAGAGTGAGGTCACTGATCTGAGACTGAGGTGAGATGAGAGGGCCTGTGAGGCGCCGCGTCCGCGTGACGGCATGAGGTCTCGGAGTCGAAGACGAAGTCGATCGAGGATTCGAGAGAGAGAGAGACAGACAGAGACTGAGTGTTTGATTGAGCTGAGTTAATGAGAGTGTTGATTACCTACACAATGGACGGCTGAGATTAAATCTCAGCCGATCCAATGGTTATCAATTTTTTAAATTTAATAAAATATATATATATATATATATAATTATGAAATGGACGGCTGAGATTTAATCTCAGCCGATCCAATGGTCATCAATTTTTAAATTTAATTTAATATATATAATTATTATAGTTTTTACTTTTTAGGGATATAAAATTATTAAATTAATGTATATAATTATTAATATTATAGTTGATTCATACTTTTATTAAGTATATAAATTATAACATAAGATTTTGTGATATTCACATCCACTAGTGTAAATATTTTAAATTGAAGATCAAATTCATTCTTTGTATTCATATAGGGTCAAGGAGTGTAGCTGTAAAAATTCATCAAAATCAGAGTTAAAATAACCGTTAAATCTTGATTTTTCGTTTATAACCGTCGAAAAGCTTTGTCCCGTTACTTGATCTCTGAATGTTTTTTTTTTGTGATTTTTTGCTGATGTGATCTCCAAGCATATACAAACAATTTTGACGGTTTGGATCGTTGAAATTAGTTTTGGAGAATTCGTAAAACTATAGATTGACTAACACTTAGAGTTTATTTATACTTTCATTAAGTATAACATAAGATTTTGTGGTATCCACTTGTGTAAATATTTTAAATTGAAGATCGAATTCATTCATTGTATTCATATAGGGTCAAGGAGTGTAGTTATAAAAAATCATCAAAATCGGAGTTAAAATAACCGTTAAATCATGATTTTTCGTTTATAACCGTTGAAAAGCTTTGTCCCGTTACTTCATCTCTGAATGTTTTTTTTTTGTGATTTTTTGCTGATGTGATCTCCAAGTATATACAACAATTTTGACGGTTTGGATCGTTGAAATTAGTTTTGGAGAATTCGTAAAACGATAGATTGACTAACACTTAGAGTTTATTTATACTTTTATTAAGTATAACATAAAATTTTGTGGTATTCACTTGTGTAAATATTTTAAATTGAAGATCGAATTAATTCATTGTATTCATATAGGGTCAAGGAGTGTAGTTATAAAAAATCATCAAAATCGGAGTTAAACTAACCATTAAATCGTGATTTTTCGTTTATAACCGTTGAAAAGCTTTGTCCCGTTACTTGATATTTGAATGTTTTTTTTTTGTGATTTTTTGCTGATGTGATCTCCAAGCATATACAAACAATTTTGACGGTTTGGATCGTTGAAATTAGTTTTGGAGAATTTGTAAAACGATAGATTAACTAACACTTAGAGTTTATTTATACTTTCATTAAGTATAACATAAGATTTTGTGGTATCCACTTGTGTAAATATTTTAAATTGAAGATCGAATTCATTCATTGTATTCAAGTGTAGTTATAAAAAATCATCAAAATCGGAGTTAAAATAACCGTTAAATCATGATTTTTCGTTTATAACCATTGAAAAGCTTTGTCCCGTTACTTGATCTCTGAATTTTTTTTTTTTGTGATTTTTTGCTGATGTGATCTCCAAGCATATACAAAAAATTTTGACGGTTTGGATCGTTGAAATTAGTTTTGGAGAATTCGTAAAACGATAGATTGACTAACACTTAGAGTTTATTTATACTTTCATTAAGTATAACATAAGATTTTGTGGTATCCACTTGCGTAAATATTTTAAATTGAAGATCGAATTCATTCATTGTATTCATATAGGGTCAAGGAGTGTATTTATAAAAAATCATCAAAATCGGAGTTAAAATAACCGTTAAATCGTGATTTTTCGTTTATAACCGTTGAAAAGCTTTGTCCCGTTACTTGATCTCTGAATGTTTATTTTTTATGATTTTTTGTTGATGTGATCTCAAAGCATATACAAACAAGTTTGACGGTTGGGATCGTTGAAATTAGTTTTGGAGAATTCGTATGCCATCAATCAAGTTCCGTGTGTGTGTGTGTATATATATATTTATTAAGTAGATTTAAATCTATTTATTTTGTACGTATAAATTATAATTGACTGGTACACGGAATAGTACATACATCACGTGTCACGTGTGTCATTATAAAAATAGTGAGATATGTTATGACAGTCATGTGTGTGATAAAAAGTTAATAACTTAAATAAAAAAAAAAATTTCGCACCACTTCTATTAATTTTCATTTTTCCCTGTCTTTTTTGTTTCATTTTCAACTTTTTCTTATCATTTTCACTTTTCCCTTCAACATCTTTCCCTAATTCCCTCACTTTTTTGTTTTATTTTCAACTTTTCTTAACATTTTCATTTTCCCTCCATTTTTTTTTTCAAAAAGGGCGGCAAGTTGGCAATGGCAAGAAATTGATTATTGAAATTTGAATGGAAACAAATCACGTCAAATTTCAATGGATGCAAAATCATGCAATGCATCATGCATATTAAATTATTAATTAATAATTATTATAGTTTTTATAAAATTTAATATATATATATATAATTATTATAGATAGACTTAATATTTTGGGGGTATAATTATTATAGTATATATAATTATTATAATTATTATAAATTTTATAGTTAATTTAATATATATATATATATTTATTATAATTTTTAGGGGTATAAAATTGTAAAATTAATGTATATAATTATGACAGTATTTTTTTAGGGTTATAAAATTATAAAAATAATATTCTGCTTATCGTGTATCGTGTTACCTACGTGTATACCCGAACCAACCCGTTATCTTAACAGGTGCTTATCAGGTTACCCGATAACGACCCGATTCGTTATCGTGTCGACCCAAACACCTGTTAATTTCGTGTCGTGTCGTGTCGGGTTATCGAGTCGTGTCAGAAATTGCCAAGCCTAGTCTATATGGTAAGATATTGTCCGCTTTGGACCATGTCCTCACGGGTTTGTTCTTGGGCTTCCACCCAAAATGCATCTCTCTATAGGGAGGTGGGCATGTACATATAAAGCACATCACCTCCTCTCCCAGAGCGATGTGGGATCTTACAATCCACCCCCCTTAGGGACCCAACGCCCTCTTTGGCACGCTTTCGGCAGGAGAGTGGCTTTGATATTAAATTGTCACATCCCAGTCCGCATGGTTTAAGGTTTAGTCCGCTCTGGGCCACGCCCTCATGGGTTTGTTCTTGGGCATGTACATATAAGGCACATCACCTCCTCTCCCCCGGGCGATGTGGGATCTTATAAAAGGATGGAATCCATATTCCCATTTTTACCTATCACACATCTTTCTTAATTTTTGGCCACTAGATCAAATGAATTGAAAAAAATTAACAGACATAAATCAACAAGTGTGTGTAAGAAGTAAAAAAATGTGTATGAATAATAGTACTCTTATTAAAATTAAAACATAACACTTTACAAGTCTTCATCAACACGTCTTTGCTTATCAATTATAGCTTGTTTACTTATAAAATAGGAAAATTTGGAAAAATAACTAAAATTTGGACCGTATTTAGAATTATAAGTTATAACCACTCTTCTAAGTTTATGATAATTATAATCAAAATGTGATATGAAATTACTAATTTACCCTTAAAGGACTAAAAACCTTTGCGTTTTGCTCCTAACCGTGAAAAAAGTTGTTGGCAGACGTCGCCTCGCAAGCCACTGAATGCAGACCATGGCTGCTGCCATGACTACGACGTCAAGCCCAGTTTCCGTCTAATTAAGTCTCGCGGTTCTTCTTCGCTGCTACCTCCCCAACGTTGAGCTTCCTCCCTGCCATGACCACCATGTAGGTTCTGCAAGCTCGACCTCTCTGTCTTCGACACTTACTGTAGCTTCACCCTACCCCACTTTCCTCCATTTTTTCTCCAACGCACACTGTAGCTTCGCCCCCCCACCCCACCATGTTCCAGATGGCCACATGCCCCCTAAAATCATCCCAAAAAAGTGGCCACACTTGAATTATTCTTCACCCAGCTGGAACAATTGATCAGAAGTCCTCACCCAAAATTATAAATTAAAACAAACTAAAAAAGTTTGGAGACAAAAGGAAGAAGATGGTGATGAAGAAGCAAGTCCAGCAGCTATCCAATGCCAGAAATGATATCAGAGACAAAACCCAAATGGAAAAATTTGAAAGATTTAGAAGAAAACCCAATACAACTCAACAATCATTTAATTCACATAGGAGTTAATGAAGTTAATTGATAATCTCATGTTCTAATTGTACCTATTTCTTCTTCCTCCTCCTCCTTCTTCCTTTGAATACCCAGAAGCCAAAAGTTTGAAGCTTTTTAAGACTAGAGAGAGAGAGGAAAAAAGGCAGAGAGAAAGAGAGAAAGGCAAAAACGCATGTGTGAAGTGAATGATCCAACAATCGAGGGGAGTCATTCTCTCCCTGAGTGAGAACAGCAACAAAACTAAGCTTTCTCTTCTGCCGCAAAGCCTATTTCCGTTTAGGGTCGGTGCCAATCCTTGCTTTTTCTCTTTGCGTTCTATTTCTGCTTTTTGTTGCTTTTTCCCTACTCTCCTTCTTGTTCTCTTTACCTATGCACCCCAATTGCCAATGATCTTGCTGCCCTCAGGTCAGATCTTCCTTTTCCCTATCCATCTATCTGCATATCGCATCGGTGGCACTCTGGCACAAGTAGTTTCTGAGAACATATTTAGGGTTCGCCGCATTCATTGATGCCTTCCTCTCCTCATCTGAGATGCCGCTTGTGGCCAGCTGCACAAGTAGCAACCACAATGTGTGAGAAAATCAAATGACATGTTCGCTTTTGACGAGACTCTAGCCACTGGATGAGTTTAATAAATATTCTGAGCGAAATAACATCTATGATGAATACAGTATCGGTATCAAACCAATATACTTTTCCAAGATAGAAATCATAAGAAAACCAGAGTTCATCTTACCTCCTCTACGTAGATTTTCACCCAGCTGATCCATACCTCCTTTCACTACTGTCCAATGTCTAATAGAACAGCCTTTAGTGGGTTCAATAACTCCTCTTCGGGAATGTTAGGATCAGCTTTGATATTGGATAGCAACCAAAAAAAGTTTGTGTAATCCACTTCGGGGATCAGCTGTTTAATAGTCATCCATGAATTTGGTTCCATATCTGTAAAAGATCCCCAGAAAATAAAAAATTTAATTAATTCCCACTTCAACATACATTTAATTACGATAAACGTGTAGGAATGAAAAGTACCCTTACACTGCGTAATTCACCTCCATATCATCTATCAACTTGACAGCTACAAGAGTTCTGGTGAATTGACAGCTACAAGAGTTCTGGTGAATTGTGCAATATTCCGCAACCCAATATCAGGCTGATTTGCAAAACAATATCTCCTCCCAGGAAGATCCGTGGTATTCAGCGTGTAACTTGGATCAAATACATCCAGAAATCCAAATAGACCACAATTGATGGTAAGACCCAAAATGCTCATAATGTCAGTGTTCAACACATCATGAGTAAAACCAACCCCCTGCCATCTGGCAACCAAGGAAGCAGCACTCTCAGCAACCTCCACCACCCAAGCTGTCAAAAAATCATGATGGGAGCAAAGTTCAGAAAAAAAGCTAATTAAGTAAGCCCGAGTGTAGAACTTCTATCAGAAACTATTTTCAGAGTGGCGGCAAGGGTAGATGAGAGAAAAGACCAAGGTTCAGCATAAAGTGAGATTGCCATTCTCAATTGTAGCAACCACATTGGCGGAAATCTTGCACTAACAAATCTTGAGAAAACATGTGGAAATTTGGTGACTCCATATGTACAAATATTTGGGGGACTAATTTAGCATATTTCCACATACGAGTTATAATAGTGTCATGTTATTTACAAACTGATCTAATTTCCTAAAGTGCCAACCACAAGGTTCTTGTGCAGAGGTAAAAACAGATCCACATTCGAACATCGAAGGACCATCAAAATCATTACCCATAATATATGCTGTCAAACACATTTTTTCCTTCTTCTTTCTGATTCTACTAAACTCACTCTTAAGATGAAGTTTATTTTCTCATCCATGTTCACAAAAAGCATTAACACTTGATGTTTCCGGGAGCACAAGAAACAAGAATACTCGCTCTTTAGGAGGATTTATCCACCTTTGGCACAGTTCCATCAAAGCAAGAGATCTATCACAATCAACCCTACCAATGGCACATTTCCATAGCCAAATTACGGGAGCTCGATAAGGATCTATCTGTCTTTCACAATTCTAATCACAACATAACACCCCCCTCAGCTAGTCATCATCAAACTGGAGCTCAAAGCAAGAAATCAAATCACAATCAAACCTATCAATGGCACAGTTCCATAGCCAAATCAAGCTAACCCAACTAACAACACTCTGTAAGCCACTCAGCAACTTCTAGATTGAGTAAGTACAAATTTCTAAGCAGTTATGTATAAATTTAACAACTTTTCCGATTTGGGCACGAAACAATAGCGCAAGTGAAAGCCTTTAACTAGTACACAAACACACACGCCATATAGATTCAGGCGCTGAGGTGGGTGGGAATAGCGCGATGGCTCGGACCGTCGGTGTTGGGCCCACAAGATCGCCTAACTGATGGGCGTGGGCTACAGATGCTTTTGTTGATTCGGAATTGAGTCACCCAATTACCCCATTTGGGAGGGGTGGAATTGCTCTAACAGATGAACCACTGTTAATTTATACATTGAATAATTTTTGTTATACAAAAGAAAAATTATTAAAATTAAATATAAACCGACCATTTGACTGGTTGACTTATAAAAGTCTGAGAGAGGAGCAGAGACATGGTGAACAAAAATTATAGAATGGCAAGGGTAGCGGGAAGGAAAGATGAGAGAATTCTGACAAGGCTGGCAGATGAATTCGAACAACTGGCCGCTCAGCTGAATTCTCCGGTACCAACCATGGAAATTGACAAGTTCACTCAATCCTGCCATCTCGTTTCTCCTCTCATTCGACACTTAGGCGTCGCTATGAAGTTCGCCGACATCGAGTACTCTGCTAAGGTATTATTCATCTCTTAAACTTGATGAGAGTTTGATGCTTTTTGGCGATGGGTAGATTTGGCTTGATACCTTGTCATTTTCCTCTACATTAATTTGAATCAAATTTCTAAAGTTTTATACAAAATTTGGGTGTACTTTAGGGTTTTGGTGGATTGTGATTGATGAGGGGTTTGATTTCTTAAGTGTTTTTAAAACATCTGAAATTGCTTATGATGAAAATATTTTTAGAATAAATCCTTAGTAAAAACGCAACTGAATTCGGAAAAATCACTTTAACTGCTTCTTAGAAGAGTGATCATTCCAGAAAGCACTTCAAGTGCTTCTAGAACTCAAAAACACTTTCTCTAAAAACAATTTTTGTCATTTTAAAAGCACTTTCAAACAAGCCCTTAAGTTATATAACGCTCATTTTAAGACATTTTACATATTTCAAAGATGATTTTATTCATATTTTTCTTTTGATTTTGTTCAATACTTCCCTTTGATGTGAGTGTTTCTTTGGGTTTTGTAGTTATATTTTGATTAATGTGGATGTGGTTATCAGGTTAGTGGGGTTGTAAAGGCAAGAAAGTCAGTTAATACCCTAGAAGATTTGCTTGACCATGACATACAGAAGAATACCATTAAGCACTTTAGTAGTAGCTCGAGAATGCTCATCAGAGTGAAGCGTTCACTTGAGATGCTTAAGATAATATTCGAGAAAATTATGGCCTCAAGGTTTTACTTATCTCAACCCTAGCCTCGATCTTCTCTTAGTTCATTGCTTCATTGACATGTCTTATAAGATCATTTTCGTTTGCAAATACAATTTCATCCATAGTTGTGCTGCTACGTCCACTCATATGTTATATTTTCTCATATCCACTTGATTTATATTTCCGTTCACATGTTCTTCTTCTTTTTTCACTTGGACAGCGAAAATACTCTCATGGATCCGGTTAACACAGCATATAAACAAGTTTTTTACCCCTACTACGGATGGGCTAGTAGAAAGACTCTTGCGGGTGCACTGCAAAACCTTCCTACAAAGTCACTGTTCTTCAAAAGGCTAAAAGTAGATGGTAAGACTATTCTAGTACGTAACTCATCATTGTCGTCATACTATCTGCTCTCAAACTAGGTTGCGATAGCTACCGTGGCCAGTTGCAGGTTCTTTTCTTTCATATCCAATATAGAGAAGAAAAAAAAAAAAAAAAAAATCTTAGGTTGAGATATTGAGCATAATTAACATGAACTTACTATGAATGCTATATATGTAAATTCTAATATCAATGACAATGAATTATGCTGAGAATATTTGGTAGGCTAGATGACTTGGTTTACAAGACATTAGACTCTCAAGGATTCTCGGTGCCCTAATGGAGTAAATATATTGGAGCCTTAACCCTATACAATCTATGAGGACCCTTATTACGTAAACACAAGATATAGAATCATTATGGGACTCTAATTGATTTAATAGAGTTTGGGCTGAAATCTTTTTCGTTAATAGGCTGGATTTGATGAAAGCCCTAGCTATAAAACAAGGCAGCAGTCCCTGCTTCCATACCAGTCGAATCTCACAAAACTACAAACCTATTTCGTTACTAGAGTTAATTCATAAAGGATATAGGAAGTAGAAGGCTACTTCTGTTTGTACCGAGAATGGCCATGCCTGCATGTAAGTGCTTCTGCTTTGCACTGCATGCATGTCTTGGTATACTTGTTGCTTATTTGCTATAACTGTAACCCTAGTTCTATATTGATCCATGAGGGTTGGACTTGATTGGTAACACAGTTTGTTTGGTATTCTATTTTGTCAGAGGCAACGGCTTTTATTCAGATGCAAAGGACAGTTACTGCGTTGGATCCTCTGATACACTACATTGATAACTTATTCCATTCAAGGGGGTCAGTTCAAGAGCTGCTACGCTTGCTTTGATCGATTTCATTCTTTTGCACTTTATGCATTTTTACAAATATGCTTTGATTTCCGTATTTCATGTGTATTGTATGATGATTGAATATTAGTGTGATGAATCTTATAAGGAATCAGATTGTTATTTGATTTTGTTGTAATTATGATATTTTTCTTATCTTCATTGCCCTGCCATTCCATTCCATTCCATACTTCGTGTACTGTTGGTCAACTTTTTTGAACTAGAAGGTCTGGCCACAGTTCGAAGCGTGGTAAAAAGTCACCTTTTCATATTGGCCACGGGTTCTTTACCTTATTTTCCCTTTTCTTGTAGTGCACTTACACATCACATCTTAGGTATATGGGCTAGATTATTTGTTTAAAGTATAGGCTAAATTGGATTAATAATTTTTGTGGTTATAGAGTATTTAGAAGATAACTTTGTATAAAATAATTAGAAATTAAGGGATAAGTCCGTAAGAATTCAAATCCAAAATTAAAAATTTCATTAATAGCTCGCATCTGAGTTTCACGTGTGAAGCTAAAATTGTTACTTCATTTTCCCTTTCAATTTTGGGTTGAGTTAGGGTTATGACTGGTTGTTTAAGGGTTGACGTTTGATAAAAGAAAAAAAGGATAAGGGTTGGCTGTGTGCGGAAAGCAGGGAAGGTTCATGTCCCTGGTCCCATATCGTCGGGTTTTGCAGCAAAAAGGAAAGAAAAGAACAAATCCAACGTTGAAGGATGGGATTATAGATATTAACCGACACTCTTTTCAAATTCTATCCGCCGCCCTTATATAATGACAAATGCTACGTCAATTCACGGCATGTTTTCATGGACGTTTGTGTTCAACTTGATAATTGGAAAAAGTTGTCGCTCTTTCATATCAAAGCACACCCGGAACGACCAATCAAAACAAGGACGACGGCAAAACAGGGGGAAGCCCTTAACAGCCCCCAAGCGGGTTGGCAAGTTTTGCATGCACCCCTCGGGAAACTACGTGGCGTCTTGATCCAATATAGATTGATATGTGTAAATATCTCTTTATATAGTACTGCATTATTGATTTAAAATGTTAACATAGCGACGAACTCAGTATGGATAAGTTCTTGTCAATTATAGGAGTAAGAAGGGATGCCATTGGATGTGGTTTTGTTCAGACAACATGTCTTGTATTTTCTCCCAATTGTATGAACCATTTACGACGTGATCCTGTGGATGACGTAGCTAGCCTTTCTACCACATCTTTGAATTTCAGAGTAGAATTTCAATGAAATTCCCCTTCTGCCCAGGCCATTGTCCCCAAATCCGTTGTCCTGTCTTCTGGGCCAATAGGGTCTATATCTCAGAAGTTTTTGTGATCAGGGGCATGACTACTCGTGCCGGAATAGCTTGTAGATCACCATCTAGCAAGAATGCAATGAAGGGGCCTATTCTATATTTAACTCTAACTTACATGGGTGTTTTTGCCTTTTTACCCCTCTTAATTTGACTTTAGTAATTAGATTAATTTATCTACCCCAAAACAAAATAGACAGCCTATAAATGTGGAACTGGATCCTCTCCAAGGCGAACCCTCAGGATCTTGCTGAGCGACAAACACGGGCTGTTGGATTTCGATCCAACGGCTATAATTATTATAACTTTAAGAGAGACTCTCATCTTTGTAGTCGTTGGATCGAAATCCAACGGCCCGTATTTCTCGCTCAGCAGGATCCTGAGGGTTTGCCTCAAAGAGGATCCAGGTCCTATAAATGTCTAAGCAACTATAGGCTCGAAAGTGGAGATGATTTTATGCTAACTATGAAAATAAAAAGCATTTCTGAATTCTGATGCATAGGGTCCGTTTGCCAAAGAATTAAAAATTTTGTTTTAGAAAGAACGTACTAACATCCAAAGTAGGGAACAAAAATTTAAAAGCATACAAGTCTATCTAGATGATAGTCGGGTGGCAAGATAAGACCCAGCGTCAAGGTAAGGCTAGAGAATTTTGAGTAAATTATATATATATATATATATTATATCATTTAATTCAATTTATTATTTAACATGTTTTTTTTATTTTTTATTTTTTTAAAGAATGTATGTTTAAGGTGAGAGTTTTGAGTCCATATTATATGGTGTGGTCTAAAAAAATTCATTAAATAATACCTAGAAAAGAATATAAAAAATTAAGATCATAAAATGATTGTTTTGGTGAGACAGGAGGATAAGAGAAGATGACGGCTAATAAATTAAAAGAAAATAAAAGAAGGAAAAGAGAAGATGGGGGGGACCATCTTAAAGAGATAAAAAGGTAGGCTCTTCTTCGAGCGAACACCGAACGGAGCCTCTGCAACAAATATATTTTTCCAGATTTCGGCGTTCTCCATGTACGTCCTCCCAGCCCCTGCCAGCTCCGCCTAATCCTGTCCAGGCGTCCGTCTAGTATGCGTTACGATTTTGTGACCGAATTTTAGAACAGTGAGTCCATCTACAGCTCTACAACTAGAGAGAATTATGTGATGAGTGAGTAGCTGTGCTAACACCCCACCCCAACAGCAACCTAGTCGAAGTTGAACTGGACGGCCATGGCGGCGGAGTCTAGTTGGTGAATCAAATCTCAGATCATCAAGTTGTCAGGTATAAATAGAAAACGCAAATGTACAACCTGTTGGAAATTATGTATTTAATTTACTTAGATTAGATATTGAGAGTGAATTACGGATGTCATTTTATTTCTAAGTTATTTTCTTAACTCTCTGTCCAGAAGAGGAGATTTAAAATTACTAATTAATTTCAAAATGACAGAATTTGAAATTATGGATTTTAATATTTTTAGAATTTGTGAGCTTTTTTATTTGTCTAATAATTTAAAAGGATAATGTTAAAGAGATTAATTTTTTAAATCAGATTTGCAAACCAAATGATGTGTCACTAATAAAAAATAAACACGTTAAACAACAGTTAAGTAATAATTCAATCATCAACATTTACATCATTTGCTTTACAAAATTTGATTTAGAAATTTGATCTTGCTAACATTACCCAATTTAAAAGTATAATAAAATTTAAATACAGAAGGTGGAAGTTGGTAAATGTGCTAGGGGCCAGGTGATAGTCTAGTGGGTGGTGAAGGCTGTTTGATGATTGGTAGCAGTGTTTATAGTGAAAGTCATAGTTGTGGTGTTTTCAACAATGGTGATGGGAGTGGAGTAACGGTTGCGGTGACGGCACTAACGACGATAATGGTGGGCGTGGTGCAGGTGGTGATGGCAAGGTGGTTGTGGCATGATGGTGGCAGAGGCTTGGGTAGTGGGTGTGTAAGAGTGAAGGAGACGATAACTATGACTTGTAAAAATTTAGAAATGAAACTATTTACTTGAAATTTAAAGTTGGAATTTAAAGGCCCAATCCTAACCATAATACGCACTAAGTCTTTACCATCTTAAAAATGAACTCTACTAGTTCCTTGTAAATAGATTATAGATATCTTTTTTAATGGTCGTAAATACTCAAAAATAGTAATCACGCACTCCAAATTACAATCACTAATAAACATCTTTTGTTTAGTTATATAGGCCGCTAGTTGTTGTAACTCTCAGAAACTAGACATCATAGTATTCTTTTTAAGGATAAATTCAATATAAAGCCAATTTTGTGATGTTATTATTAGGAATAGTCCACTTTCTAAAAATAGGTCCATTGATTATCTTTTTGTTTAGTCTGTGATAAAACTGAAAATTTTAAGGAATTGTAAAAATAAATTCCTTCAACTGTAGAGCATTCAGTCTCTTTACTAAATAATATACTAATGCAAGTGATTATTTACCACAGTGATGGAAAGGTGTCATGCCCTTGCATGACGATGTGGTTTCGAACCCCATCGGTAGCTAATCTAACATCTAACTTACTAATGCAGTAATGCTATTGCTCAACTAAAAAAATATACTGATATCATAACTTTTTTGTCGATAATCTACGTATATCACAGATAAATCGTTTTTATTTGCATATATTATAGATATTTTTTGCTTATAATCTACCTCTTTATAATTAGTTGTATTCAATACTATCTTAAATAACTTTCGGTTGAAACATTTTATAGTCTTATTATTATATAAGTATGTGACAAGTAGACTCAATTTTGAAAACAAATTAGATTTTTGGACTGAATCTAAACACACTCTTTTTAATTAGCAGACAACTAGAAAGTCTAAAATATCTTTTTTTAATTAACATACAACTAGAAAGTCTAGTTGAAGTTTAGCTGAAATTTAATTTAGTTGCTGTTGAAGCCTATTTTATCTGACAAGGGGAAGGGGGTCAGCTGCAAGAAGAGAGATTTATTTGTAGAATTGTAGAGGAATGTGTGTTGAGAGATATATTATTTCCCCTACATAGTGCCTTTATTTATAGTAATAAGGTAGAGAAGAAATTCTTCTTCCCCAAGGAATACAAGTCCTAATAGGAAAGAATAACTAGAATAAAATCTAATCTAGGATTTACACAATCACACATAAACTAGGAAAGTTTACAACACTCCCTCTTGAGTGTGTGAATACTCAAGTGGATTCAGCATCATATAGAGGTTGAGGAAGTCGACTCGTTGACACTGATTATGGGAACAACGCTTATTCTCAATAAGGTAGGAACTTGAATAAAGAAGTAAGTATCACAAAAAATCCTATGGCTATGGTAAAAAACCAGAGTAGGAACAAAATCCTTAGTCTAAGGAAAAATGCATGAGAAATGCAAAGTAAAAAGAAACGTCTACGGGATGTCATCAGGAATATGACCAGTCCAAGGTGGGTGTCTAGTTAAAACCTCATTAGATGGTAAAAGCCCAGTGGGAAAAATGCTCCTAATCATAGAGAAAAAGAGTACATTAAAATCAAGCAAGTATACTTCAGGATACTGCCTCTAAGTTTGACACAATTCTAAAAAGAACTAGTAATGTTACAACTCAGAAAGTTTACTTATACCAATCCCTTGAACAAGCTTCTGAAACATCGTCTTCGGCACTGATTTGGTGAAGAGGTCGACCAGATTATATTGTGAACGGATTTGCGTGACTTCAATCTTCTGATGCTCTTGTTGTTGATGTGAGAAGAAGAACTTCAGCGTAATGTGCTTGGTGTTGTCTCCTTTGATGTAACCCTTCTTGAGTTGTTTGATGCATGCTGCGTTGTCTTCATAAATCGTCGTCGGGACATCTACAACGGGGTAAAGATCGCAGAAGCTTCAAATATGGTTCACTACTGCTCTCAACCAAAAAAATTCCTGAGTTGCTTCATGTAAGGCGAGAATTTTAGCATGGTTAGACGAAGTGGTAACTAAGGTTTGTTTAGTTGACCTCTAAGAGATTGTGGTGCCTCCAATAGTAAAGATATAACCCGTTTGAGAACGCGTCTTGTGCAGATCAGATAAGTATCATGCGCCAGCATAACCAATAAGGAGATAATCGACTTGAGAAGCAGAGAGTGCGGCATCATTCAAGGATCTGTAGGGATAGAACAAGCCCAAATCTGTAGTACCTTTAAGGTAGCGAAAGATGTCTTTAACGCCAGTCTAGTGTCTGCATGTTGGTGCATTACTGTATCTTGCCAAAAGATTAACAGAGAAGGAAATGTCGGGTCTAGTGCATTGAGTTAAATACAATAAAACGCCTTTTGCACTTAGATAAGGAACTTCAGGCTCTAAAATCTCTTCATCATCCTCATTCGGATGGAAAAGATATCGTTTTGCATTTAGCGATCGAACGACCATATGAATACTTGAAGGCTTAGCTTTATCCTCGTTTAAGCGGCGCAACACCTTTTGGGTGTAGTTCGATTGATGAACTAAGATTCCATCCGAACAATGCTTTATCTCGAAACCGAGACAATATCGAGTCCTTACTAGATCTTTCATCTCAAATTTCAACTTCAGGTGCGTAGCAGTTTTCGCGAGCTCTTTAGGAGTTCTGATAAGATTCATGTCATTGACATATACTGCAACAATCGTAAATCTGGAATGTGACTTCTTAATGAACACACAAGGGCATAGTTCGTTGTTCATATATCCCTGACTAGTTAAATACTCATTCAGACGGTTATACCATATTTTTCTGGATTGCTTGAAACAGTAAAGTGAACGCCTTAGCCGAATTGAGAGTGTGTTCCGGGATTTGGAAATATTTGACCCAATCAACATAAGTCCTTCGGGAACTTTCATGCAAAATTTTCGTATCAAGATCCCCATAGAGATACGCATTTATTACGTTCATCAGCTGTATATTCAGTTTTTCAGAAACTACCAAACTGATAAAGTAGCGAAAAGTAATCACATCAATAACGTGTGAATAAGTTTCGTCATAGTCAATCCCGGGGCGTTATGAGAAGCCTTGCGCAACAAGACGAGCTTTGTAACACACAATTTCGTTCTTCGCATTACATTTTCGAACGAAAACCCACTTGTAGCCAATGGGCTTCACATGTGGAGGAGTATGAGTTACAGGTCCAAACACCTTACGTTTCGCAAGCGAATCGAGTTCGACTTGGATTACTTGTTTCCAGTTTGACCAATCAGTTCTACATCAACGTTCATCAATGGCATGCGGTTTAATGTCATCACTCAACATGATCTCAGTAGCTACTGCAAATGCTAATGCATCGTTGACGATCATCTCATTTCTACACCACACATCATCTAAGCTAGCATAATAGACCGAAATCTCATGATTCTCGGAAGAAAATTTCGTCTCTTCAATGACACTTCCGTAATCTAGAATTTCCTTATGAGTTGGATAGAATGAGTAAGCAACAGTTGGATTCACGGTAGGCTCTTCAGGTGCTTGTGTCGTGGGTTTCCTTTTCTAGAGGTGTGAATCATTTGAACTAAAAGGTTTGCCACGCTTTTGTGTAGGGGCAGATGATTGGCTAGCCGCTAATGTACGTGGATTAGCCAAATTAGTGTCCCGGGCCTCCAGGAGGAAAGTCTGTCGTACAATTGGTAGATCTATCTTTGCAGGCGTATTCGCAACTGGAATATGTGATTTTGTCACTCGCGCTAGATTGTTGAAAACATCTGGCATGCTCTGAGCTATCATCTGGAGATCTAATATGCGCTGCACTTCAATTTCAAACTGAGCGATGTGGAGATTTAAATGAGACAAAGTGGGAGTCGTCCACGATATTTCGCATCGTTCTTCAGGAACGTTGACATTCTTATCTCCTCATAATGATGGGAAGACTATCTCATAGAAGTGACAATCAGCAAAATGAGTGGTAAACAGATCGCCTGTCAAAGGTTTTAAGTAACGAATGATCGAAAGAGAATCATATCTGACATAGATTCTCATCATTCGCTAAGGCCCCATTTTTGTATGTAAGAGCGGTGAAATTGGCACATAGACCACATAACCAAAAATGCGTATATGCGATATGTCGGGTTCGTATCTGGTAACCAACTGAAGGGCGCTATATGATTGTGTCGCAACATAGCTCAGGTGGACCAACTTAGTTGTATGCAATATTGCAAGGCCCTAAGTAGCGATTAGGAGCTTGGTACATATGACTAATGATTGAGCAATCATTTGTAAGCGCTTAATGAATGCCTATGGCAAACCGTTCTAGGTGTAAACATGGCGTACAAGATGTTCAACTTCAACCCCAACCAACATGCAATAGTCATCAAAAGTTTTAGATGTGAATTCTCCAGCATTATCTAATCGAATATATTTGATCGGATAATTAGGATGGTGAGCCCTGAGCTTGATAACCTGAGCCAAAAGTTTGGAGAATGCAGCGTTCTTTGTGGATAACAAGCACATATGTGACCAATGTGTGGAAGCGTCAACCAAAACCATAAAATATCTAAATGGTCTGCAGAAATGGTGAATCGGTCCATAAATGTCCCCCTAAATCCATTGTAGAAAAATGGGAGGATTCGAACGAATCTTGTTATAAGAAGGCTTAATGATAAGTTTTTCCATGAAACAGGTTTGACAAGTGATTCCTTGAATCGAACCTAAACTTCGGGTTAATGGATGCCCGTGTAATGATTTGAGGATACTGCGCATCGCTATTTGCTCAGGATGTCCTAAACTATCATGCCAAAGTGTAATTTCGTGCGCAATCCCAGAGGTAGGGCCAGCCACATAGTGGCGTTCTATGGGGTGTATGGTTGTAGTATATAGACCACTCGGGATATGCTCAATCTTTTCTAGAATATGCTTTTGGTCATATTCGTAGGATGTTATGCACAGAAATTTAACTTTGTTTTCTACGTGGTAATTGTTTTCTCTAATATCCTTGAAACCTAACAACGTTATTCCGAAACGTGGAGAATAAAGTGCCTCATCAATGGTCAAGATTATACCATTGGACAACATTATACATGCCTTACCGTATCTTTCAATCAGGTTGGATGAGCTTGAGAGGGTTGTCAGATGTGCATTCTTAGGTATAAAGTTAGTGAAATAGATGTGTTCATGCAAAACGGTGCACAATCTGCCAGACAACTAACTTCCCCATTAGTCATACCTAGAATGAAAATTTAATTTGAATTGGTCACATGCATAAAAGTTCTTAAAAACAAATATCCATTCAAAATAATTTCATTTATTTAAGGATGGTAATTAATTAAAAACTTAATATCTAAAAACAAATCACCAACAAATAATCCAAGCATAAAGGAAAAAATAGTTCAAAATTTAACCAAAAAACAAGGGGGGTTCAGCAACATCCTGTGGAATTCGACCCCAACGTCTTATTTCAACTAAAAAATAGTTTATGTTTAAGATTCTAATCTTCCATAGGGATGGTATCCTCTTGAAAGTCAGAAACCTTCATCATTGTAGTCTCCGGTTTGTCCACTTGCATAAAGTGTGATTCAAACTTCTTACGACGAGAATGATATTCAACTACAACCTTCTGGGGAGCTCGGCAAACACGGGACCAATGGTCTTTTGAACCATAGCGATAACATATATCCGCATCCATGGTTTCAGGTGTTTTACCCTTATTTTTGAAATTCAGGGCCTTGGGAGCGAGATTTGGGCGCTTCTGGGCTTTGTTTCCTCACTTAAGTGGGCATTGACTCTGTTGACCTCGGGGTGGCTTCTGGCCACCCCTACCACACCTCTTTTGGCATTTTGGGCGTTGGTTTGTGTTATAGTGTGCTTCAGGCACAACAGTCGCCCCAGTAAGTTGAGCTTGATGATTCTTCATTAACAGCTGATTTTGATTTTCAGTGATAAGTAAAATATAGATCAAATCTGAAAACTTTAATTAACTTCTGAACTCTATATTGTTGCTGCAAGACAATATTAGTAGCAGAGAAGGTCGAATAGGTATTCTCAAGGAGATCTTCTTCGGTCAAAGTTTCGTTACAAAACTTGAGAAGTCATCGGATTCGACAAACTTCAGAATTATATTCATTCACAGACTTAAAGTCTTGGAAGCACAAATGCTGCCAATCATGTCTTGCTTCAGGCAAAAAGATGTTCTTTTGGTGATCAAAACGATCAGCCAAAGCGACCCATAGTGCTCGTGGATCCTCCTCAGCAAGATATTCAGTTTGCAGAGCGTCATGAATATGCCCTCGGATGAAGATCATAACGATGGCTTTCTCAGCTTCGCCAACCGGATTGTCTGTCTCATCTTCAATGGCGGGACGCAAATTCTTTGCAGTGAGATGGAGTTTCACATGTTGGACCTACTTGAGGTAGTTCATTCTAGAGACCTCTAAAGCGGTGAAGTCGAGTTTGTTCAAATTTGACATGTTTCTATCACAAAATAGATGGACAAGATGTGGTTAGTGTAATGGAGAAAAATCAATTAATTCACATATGAGTAGAACATTCTAGTTCTAATGGACATGTATTGGTTTAAATTTGCATGAAAAACTTCGGGTTTTCATGGGTGATGTTTTTAATGAAAAACTTTAGGTTTTCAAACAAGGTATAAAAACTTCAGATTTCGAAGTAATTATGAACTTCAGGTTCATATGTTCCTGCAGGCAAACACAAATATATATACAGAAATATGCAACAAGAAAATATGCAAATAGAACTTCAAGTTTATAATTATAATTAAATTAATTATTCAGAGTTCGGGTCAAATTTAAAGTGTGGCTGAAAAATATAAAAACTCATTGGGCCTAAAATAATTAGGCGATTAAACTCAGGGCCCAAAATAAGGCCAAAGCCTACTAGTGGGCTAATCAAATAGGTGCAGTGCGTCCCAGGCCTGAATATTGGGCAGGTTTGGTCTCGGGCAGAGCATGCAGGTTGGCCTAGCATCACAAAATAAGTGGTTGCATGCGCAAGCCCAAAATAGGGGCCCATAAAGGGCACAGATCAGCTGTGATGCAAACACGGGAGCATAGATACTCCAGCGAAGCTGGGATCCGATGCTGTACACACATATACACCAGTAGAAACTAAGATTCTGTGTGACACAGTACATAGGAGAAACGGAAAGAGCCTAGATGGGATAAACTGGTTCTCAGGTCGGGTTATCACCAAAGCCCAAAGGGCTGGTGATGTGGGTCAAAACTCTCAGCACAAGCAGGCAAAAAAATAAAGGTGTTGTGCGAATGGATCGAATGGAATTCGAGGCCCGTTAGGGCTCAAGTGGGATTTTCAGGCCACCCTAACGGCACTGGGTGTGGGCATCCGTCGAAGCTGGTCAACGACACTACTTTAGGCAGTGTTCCATGGTCGGTGCAAGCCGTTGGTTCATTGGAAAACCAAAATTGAACGACGGAAATGGAATCTCAACGTTAGGGGGGCAACCGAAAGGATTCGATTGAATCTGATTAAAAACTCACGAACTTCTTCTGGAATTTCAAAAAATTGTTGGTGAAAACGATGAGTTTTGTCTAAATCACACAACAACCGGTCGTGTTTCGTCGAAAAAATCGATGGGGAAGACCTGGGCTGTAGGCCGAGGGTTGAGACAGTGGTGCCGTAAACGCACCATTTCGGTTCTAGGCATGTAGCCTTGAGTTTCGTGGCTGGGCTAGGCTTGCCAAGCCGACGTAGGCTGCTGGCCTGGTGTTAATGGTGGCACGGCTTGTGGAAGCCGATGACTCATCATGCAACAGGGAGGGTTTTCCAACAAAACCCTAATTTGAATTTTTTTTCTTAATTCTAGATTATGGAATTTTAATTCAATACATGCATATTTAATCCAGTAGTTTAATGAACATATATTTGATGCAATTCATGACAATATCAATTCACATAATTCAACAATTATGAATACAATGCATACACAATTCGTGTAGAATCTAAAATTTGAAAAACGTAAAGTTAGGTCATGCATTATGATGAATCTTCTGCAAAAATATTGAGATAAAAACCATTGTTTTGAAAGAACCAGATTGCGTGATGATATAGATAAACTGGTTTGGTGCAAAAAAAGCTTCAACGTCAGATTCCTAAGCGTAACGGTATGAGCATGCTGCTAATGTGTTGTAACCTATTTTATCTGACAAGGGGAAGGGGGCCGACGACAAGGAGAGAGATTAAGGGAGAGATATGTCTGTAGAATTGTATGGGAATGTGTGTTGAGAGATGTATTATCTCCCTACGTAGTGCCCTTATTTATAGTAATAAGGTAGAGAAGAAATCCTTTTCTTCCAAAGAATACAAGTCCTAATAAGAAAAAATAACTAGAATCAAATATAATTTAGGATTTACACAATCACACATAAACTAGAAAAGTTTACAACAGTTGCCTATATTATAGATATTTTGTTGCTTATAATCTACCTCTTTATAATTAGTTATATTCCATAGGGGTGTGATATCCACACATCCCTTTTTACTTCTCCCACATTTTTTTCGTTTTCGGCCGTCGGATCGGATAAATTGAAGAAGATCAACGAATATAAATTAACAAGGGATGTATGAGAAGTAAACAGGGGTGTGTGGATAGTGCATCCCTATTCAATACTATCTTAAATACATTTCGGTTGAAATATTTTTTAGTCTTATTATGATTTAGGTATGTTACAATTAGACTCAATTTAGAAAACAGGTTGGAGTTTTGGACTGAATCTAAACAAACTCTTTTTAATTAGCAGACAACTAGAAAGTCCAAAGTATCATTTTTTAATTAACAGACAACCAGAAAGTCCAGTTGAAGTTTAGCTAAAATTTAATTTAACTTCAAAATGGGAAGGATGAGAGAGATTTCTAGTGTGAAGAGAAAACGGCCGGTGCACAGTGCATCAAGTGACATAATACAATTGGTTGAAAATTAAAAAATAAAATAAAAAATTTTAACCAATTGTATTATGACCCTTGGTATACCCGAACGTGCTCCTGACAAACTGAAAATTTCTCAAAGAATGATTAGAGATGCTCGAAAGTGTTTAAAAAGTCCGTTCCCAGTCCTACTCCAAAAACTACAAACGAAAAAAAAAATTAGTTGGATTCTTTTTTCTGCTGATCCTTCGTCTACCTTTTCTGTTATCAGACATCAGAATAACCAAGCCTAACCATCCCCTCATAGTCATTGAGATTCGTCCGAGGCACAAAACGTTCTCAAAGTCTGTGCCAGTTGAAGCTAAAGAAGATCCAGGTTAGTCATCTAGTTATCAAAGTCCTACATAGTTTTTCTCCGTTTTCGGTGATACCTATTTATTGTTTGAACTTTGAATCTTACAATTTTTTTTCTCTGTTAATTTTTTTTTTTTTTTTAAAAGGACAGGTATGGAAATTGTTAGTTTCGTACTACAAGTTGGTGAGTTGTTATGGAATCCAGTGAAGCGTAATGTGGGTTACTTGGTGCATTACAAGAGACACATACAGTCTCTTGAAGTTCTGGTGGAAAAGCTTGAGACCACGCAGAATGATTACCAGCGAAGCGTGAATGCGGCGTTAATGAATGGAGACGAAGTTAAGTCCGAGGTTCAAAAATGGCTCAAGGATGCTGACAAGGCAATAATCGATGCGAAAAGACTGAATAATGAAGCCGGAGAAAACAAAACATGCCTGGGAGGCTGCTGCCCGAATTTGAAATGGCGTTACACTTTAAGCAAGAGAGCAGTTAATGAGACAGAAGAATTGAACAAGCTTAATGAAGAGAAAAGGTTTGAAACAGTTACGCTTCAAGTTCGCCGGCCTGTTGAGTTTGAGTCCACCATGTCAACAGGAGATTTCGAAGCATTTGAAGCAACAAGGCAAGCCATGGATGGGGTCATGAAGGCGCTGAAAGACGATAACGTCACTGTCATCGGGGTTCATGGAATGGGAGGCATAGGCAAGACAACCATGGTGAAACATGTTGGTGTGCAAGCGTGTAAAGAAAAGCTCTTTGATCATGTTATTATGGCTGTCATTTCCCAAAACCCAAACCTGGTAAAGATTCAACAACAGCTTGCTGAAATGCTCGCCTTGAATTTGAATGAGCAGACAGAAATAGCCAGAGCAGCTAGATTGAAGGAGAGAATAATGAGAGAATAATGAGATGGCATCATAATTAAAGATTCCCAAACACCATGGTACAAGCATAGAAACTAAAACAAGCTTTGAATCAAATGGATATATACAAACTTTGGCCATATGAGGAGGATGGATTGGGCGCGCCATGAATTATACACAAGGAGGATTGAAGATGCAATAATCATTCCACCAAAACAGGTAGATAAAAATAAATTAAATAATTGCACCCATAGAGGTAGAATGAAAACCCTTTTCCACCCATAGAGGTGGACAAAAACACATAACTTATGTACTTCTATCACAGGTTTTAATTTTTTTTAATCTACCTCTCACAATTGTTTTACTTTTATTTTTGATAAACTTATCATATTTGTTGTATAAGGATTTATAATTTTTTTTATTTATGAGAAAGTAGATAAAGGCATTTGAAATTCAAATTTAACAAATTAAAATATATATTTATTTTTACTTTAAGGGGCAAAATGAACATACCAACAAATCAAATGACATTGGACTTGATCTGAAAGTAGGTGATTGTTTTGGACTTGGATCAAAATGCCCCTTTAAACTATTACAATTATTTAAGAAAGAGAGAGTTTCGAACTTGAAATGGGTGGAAACTCAATACCATATACACTAAGATATTGAATCACATGCTGATTTAATGGTTTAGGTTAATTTAGTTCTTAAAGCAACTTCCTGTGCAAGGATGTAAAATTGAGAATGTAAATGAACATTTTATAACCCTAGAGACATGTTGTCACATCCTGCCCTGGGCGAGACCACTTCCCAGGCCCGACTCCACCGTAGCACAATATTGTCCACTTTGGGCCCCCAGCACACCCTCACGGTTTTGTTTCTGGGAACTCACACGAGAACTTCCCAGTGGGTCACCCATCGTGGGAGTGCTCTTGCGCGCTACTTGCTTAACTTCAGAGTTTCAACGGAACCCGAAGCCAGTGAGCTCCCAAAAGGCCTCATGGTAGGTAGGGATGAGAAAATACATATAAGGATCACTTCCCTGGGCGATGTGGGATGCCACAATCCACCCCCCTTAGGGGCCTGACGTCTTTGTCAGCACACCACGGCTAGGGTTAGGCTCTGATACCAAATTGTCACATTCCGGCCCGGGCGGGACCACTACCCGGGCCCGACTTCACCGTAGCACGATATTGTCCGCTTTGGGCCCCCAGCACACCCTCACGGTTTTGTTTCTGGGAACTCACACGAGATCTTCCCAATGGGTCACCTATCATGGGAGTGCTCTCGCGCACTACTCGCTTAACTTCGGAGTTCCAAACGGAACCTGAAGCCAGTGAGCTTCCAAAATGCCTCGTGCTAGGTAGGGATATGAAAATACATATAAGGATCACTCCCCTAGATGATGTGGGATGTCACACATGTTTTGCTCTAGTAGGAGAATATAAAATTCTGGATGAAATTATGAAAATGAATTGCATCTAACTTTTTTTGTTATTGATTTTTTTTTTTTTTAAATTTTAATGTGATGAAATTTTATTCATTGCGTTTAAATAATAAAAGGAAGGCCAAAATACCAAATAAAAAACTCAATTATATAAGTTCCTAAATATTTCTTATTATTCTTATGTACAGTGATGCATGAGATGTAAAAATGAAAATATACTAATTTGTTTTACATATTCTGGTGAGGGTGAGTAATTTCGATATTGAAATTTCAGTGCATTGAATTTCAAATATATTTTTATGTTATATAATACATATTTTAAGACATTTTACATATTTCAAAGATCTTAATTATTTATATTTTCCTTTTGATTTTGTTCATATATATTTCCCTTTGATGTGAGCTATGTTTGTTTGTTTGTTTTTTTTTTTTTTTTTAATTAAATTTTGATTAATGTGGTGGTTGCCATGTTAGTGGGATTGAAAGGGTAGGAAAATCAGTTAATACTCTAAGGGTGTGTTTATTGCATCGGATTATTTTGGACTGAACTAATTTCAAGATCTAAGTTGGACTGATTTAGCATGGACTAATTAATATAAAAATAATGAAACGGCTATTAAATTATTTTTGAAATCTAAATATTATTTAGTCATTTTTTTTAATTGTCTCTTCTCTCTCTACCTTTTCTTGCCCTTTTTCTTTTCATTTTTTTCTCTTGCTTTTTCCAAGCGTTCTGGGTTTTTTCTCTATACTTTTTTGTTTCTCTTTCTTCAAATTCGGGAACTAGGCACAACCTGGTTGAACCCTAACCAGAAAAGGGAGACGTGCGTGAACCGATCGATTCATGAAGGAAGGTGCAGATCGGGGTCGAGATTTTCGTGATTTGGTGAGATTGATTGCTGCGTCGCCCGTGGACCTGATTTGCAGACGATGCAGGCATGGGAGTTTCAGACGATGCAGGCGTTGGACCTGAATTGCAGACAGTGCGGTCGTTGGAGTTTTAGGCGTTTAAGTTTCAGACCACGTAGATCGGCATCAGCGTCGAGCTTGTGTGAATGGCAATCTGGAAGGCATCGTCGCAGTCGAGTAGAACGAGGAGAAAGGGAGAGAGTGTGGTAGCTGGTGGTGTGATTTTGTTGGATAGCAGAGAGCAACGAAGTGGAGGGAGGGCTTAGCAGTCACATGGTTATTGGGGGTCTCGCTAAGACCTCCTAGCGAATGAGTTTGTCGTGCGAGTTTCCTTTAGTCTCATCAATCGTATTCCCAGCGTAACAAAGATGGAACTAAACTAATAAATAGTTCAGTCTAATTTAGTACAGTGATTGCTAGTGAACCCAAATAAACACACTCCAAAGGATTTGCTTAACCGTGAAATATTACCTTCTAAGGTTTAGAGTGAATTTCAATTCTTTACATCTACTTCAATTTCATACATTTACTTATCGTTTTATTTCAATTTCATAGAAAATCCGTTAAGTAAACCGTTAAATGATGACATGTCAAATATGTGATCCATATTTGTGCTGACGTGATTGTTAAATTTGTGCCACATGACAAAAAAATATTTTTTTATGCATTTAAAATAAGAGAAATTAGGTTTTCATCCTTCTTTTTGCTACTCCTTTGATTAAAACCTTATTCATTTTCATTTTTTTTATCAAAGTCCTTGGTATTAATAACATCATTAATTATTTCAATAATAAAATATTTTTTATTTCTAAATAGATTCATTTAATGTTAAAAATGTTACAATTACTATATTTATATTTATGGTTAAATTTTTTATCGTATATTTTTATTTTTAGTTTGTACCCATTTTTAATTTGCAACCCTTTTTTTATTTGTTCCAATTTTCTTTTCAGTTTTAATTTGTACTCATATATTAATTTCTTTTTGTGCTCATATTTTATAAAGTTTTATTTGTATTTGTACCCATATATTTTTTTTATTTGTACCCATTTTTAATTTTGCTAAATGTACCCATGCTAATTATATGTACCTTTCATGTAATTTTTTTCAAATTTTTAATCTTAAAATGTACTCATTCTTAAATATACCAATTTGTTATAGGTAAAATGTACCCTTTTTTTAATATAAAATCTATTCAATTTTTTTCTAATCCATTTTTAAACTTATATGGGTACATTTGTTTATTTATTATTATTTGAGAATGTATCCATGTTAAGTTTACTCGAAGAAATTCACTAATATTATTAAGCCTAATATATATATATATATTTTTTTTGGTGATTTTGAAGAATGTACCCATGTTTTGGTACAATAATTTTTTGGTTAATTTTGATGAATGTACCCATGTTTACACACACACACACACACACACACACACACAATAATGTATTTATATTTTAATATTTTTAATCCCACAAATTATGATTTTTTATTTAAAATCTCATTAATATAAACAACTATAAATTTCAATTTTTAATTTAAAAAAATATAGTAACATACATATAAATAAATTATCACATTAATTTCAGGAACTTGGATCGAAAATTGAAAGCCAACAAGGTTTTAGTCAAAGTCTCCATTTAAAATATTATAATAATTTACCCTATTAATAAATAAATAAAATAAATATATATATAAAATAAAAAATAAACCATATTCTTCCTCGACCTCTTCCCCTTCCCTACAACCCAAAACACCCCATCCCCCACCCCACCCAAAACCCCAAAAATCCTAATTGTTCACCTCCCCTCCCATCCAAAAAACCCACCACAAATGTCTCCGACACCGCCTCCACCTTCTTATCCGTCAGTAGAGTTCCTCTACGCCCTTTCAAATTGAGATTTGGGTCGACCTCATCGGCGTCGTCGACCCAACTAGCGAGCTTGGAAGTCGGGACTCCAACAATGTCTTTCAATTCGTCAGATTTGAGGAGCTCGTCGAGCTTGGAAACCACAAAGGCTGCGGTGGAGCCGATGCTAAGGTCGAGGACCATTCCCAATTTGATGTACTCGACGGCCTTGTCGGCAGCGAGCTTCTTGAGGCATTGTGGGAGGAGATGAGGGATAGGGAAGAAGAAGCCATGGGAGAGGTGGAGGGAGAAATGGGTCGGGGGTTGTAGAGAGGCGAGGGGGAAGGAAGGGGATCTGGGTGTGGGTTTGGAGTTTTATTTATTTATTATTTTTTTTTAATAAATAGGGTAAATTATTATAATATTTTTAATATATAAAAATTTATTATTTTTTCCACGTGGCACAAATGTGGCAACCACGTCAACTCTTAACAGACTAATGGATGGAAAATGTAACGGATGTATTATATTGAAATAAAATAGTACGTGAAGTATGAAAGTGAAATGTTTTGAAGATGTATGAGGTTGCAATAGCTCTCAAACCTGAGATGGTAAAGTCTAATTTACCCTACTATTAAGCACCAAAGTAGTGCTTCGAGATCCCTCATCAGAGTGAAGCGTTCACTTGAGATGCTTAAGATAATATTCGAGCAAACTATGGCCTCAAGGTTTTATTTATCTCAAACCTAGCCTAGATCTTCTTTGAATTCACTGCTTCATTAACTTGTCTAAAATCATTTTCGTTTGTGAATGCAATTTCATCTTAAGTGTGCTGCTACGTCCACTCATTTGTTCTATTTTCTCATATCCACTTAATTTATATTTCAGTTCATCATGATGTTTTTTTAATATTTAATATTCGTTAAGTGCTTTTAAAATAACTAAAAGCGCTTTTAATGAAAGTGTTTTTGGGTTTCAAGAGCACTTAAAATGCTTCTTGCAAGAAGTATCAATTATCTAATTTTTTCATGTAACACTTCAGGCAACACTTCGACACTCACTATTTCTGTGTGGATTGAATGAAGTTGCTAGTGTTATTAGAAAGGATGGCTATATATTGAGCAAGAATGGGATGGTGCCTCCACTTGGGATTATATGTATTGGAAAAAGGGTCATTTCTGGGTATATTATAATTATTTACCATATTGACAAGCTCTTGCATGAGCTTAGGGTAACCATCCTTGTCGGGGCACTGAATAATGTCATGAGTTGTCTCCCTACAAATGATACACGCTTTTTGGACATTGGGCGCATTAAGGCATCAAACTTGGCATTGAGAGTCCTCTCCAACTTAGAAATTTGGCCAGAAACATTAGGATAACCTTGAGAAATTTCGAGAACTCCCCTCTTGTTTTTGTTCTTCTGTCCATTGTTGGGATCCCGGAGCCATCATATCATACAACTCAAAAGCTTCCTTTGATGATTTCGACAGTAGTGACCCTCTAGCAGATGCTTTACTTGACTTTTGGTGGTGGCATTGAGACCATCATAAAAGATGTTCACTTGAAGGTCAGAATCGACCCAGCATGAGGACATTTTACTTACAGATCATTGTAACGTTCCCACACTTCATGGATAGATTCGTTAATTTGGCTTTTGGGCGAATGTCAATATCTCCTTCTTAAGTGCAAGAGTCTTGAAAGATGGAAATAACTTCTTGAGAAACTTTTCTTGCAACTGTGTCCAAGTTGAAATGCTATTGGCAGGAAGAGAGTGTAGCCACGTCTTGGCTTTGTCCTTCATAGAGAAAGGAAACAAGCGTAACTGGATTGCTTCAGGAGAGAAACCTCTAATTACGGTGTTGTCACATGCTTCAAGAAAATCAGTCAAATGCATGTTGGGGTCGCTGTTTGGCAACCCATGAAAGGATGGCAAATTGTTGAGGATGTGTTCTGGGTATACAATGCACCTTGGCAGTGCATTGACTCTTGCTACCAATGATTTCCTCACAGGCTGACCTGCAGCAGGTGGGGCAAGTGCGATGGTTGAGATCGGGGCCAAAGGGTGGAAAACAGCTGGGCTGCTCTCAGGATCATGAAACAACTTTTCAAGAAAAGTGTCAAGTAGGCTTGGATCTTGCACTAAATATCTTTCTCTAGCGAACCTCCCCGCAATTCTTTCTGGTTCAGGGTCAAAGGCAGTAAGAGCTTGATCCTGGGACCTTGTTCCAAATACCATCTGCTACTTATAATTGTGATCAAACAAACCAATAATTTATTTTATTTATTTAGTTTTTTATTTTATATATTAAAAAAATTAAAAAAATTAAAATTTTACAATTTTTTATTTTAAATTTGTTTCTTTTTAAGTTTTTTTTATATTTTTAGGCAGTAATTATTAATAAATAAAAGTACTTTTTTTTAGAAGACAGTAACTATTAATTAGTTGTCATTCAGTACTACAGTTTAGTGGTACAAATTTGTTGCAAATAATTTGTGTTGAGAATTGGAAATTTGTGTTGAGATTCATGATCTCACTCTAGCAAAAGAAATTAGTTACATATAAGTATACAAATACATACAACAATATGAGTACAACCCGTTTTACAAGGTTTCCTCCTGAGCTCTCCTTATTTTTTCTGCAACCTGCAACCAAAAACTCCATCCCTGTACTCTCTTAGCGAGAGCTCTTTGTTTTTTTTCCTTTTGTATTCTCATGCATTCCTCTCTAATTCTCTTTCATTACTTTTTTTAATTTCACGCACCTGAAGTCTGCTTTTTCTTCCCTCCAGCTGCTCTTTGATTTATTTTTCATTATTTTATTCCTTTTTAGCTGGCCACTTTCTCTCGAATTCGGTTCCAATGCCGAGAGCCCACTCTCTTATCTCACTTTAAATCACTTTATTTTATTCCTTTCATCCTTTTCAGCCCACCTGTTCCTTCGAATTCCCTTTCTTTTATTCCCTTCTTTCTATCATGCTAGATTCGCCACCATAGAAATATTAATTCTTGCAACCTTCGGCTACTGGAGTCCAACTGGAGTGTAGGTTCATTATTAAACCGAATGGAACACATTTTTTTGGGCTACTTGTTTGAGAGGTACATTTGTTCTTCAGTTTGCATATTTTTCCACCAAAATCAATGTCGCGTGAGAGGTAGTCATGTCAATGCAATTTCAAGCTCTTTTAAATTATTATATGTAAACCAGTGAGTTACTCACGGGACAAACAATCATTCACTCGTATTGTAGATTAATGTGTTTCGCTCAAGTGATCTCAATATACATGCCGCCATATGCTTGTTTGTCCACCTAACTCGATATCAATGATGTTGGAACCAAATTCGTGCACCTCCGTAAGCAGCGGTTGAGCACAAATTCCAGCAACCTGCAAAACAACAAAAAACCTTGAGCAAGCCTAAGACCGAGGGATGTGTGACGACCAAAGGCTCTCCGATGGTCAAAGTAGTGGATGATATGAGACTCAAGCAGTGGGCTAGAGAATTAAAGCGTTTAGATTATGTTACCTAAATGAGCTTAAGAGGGTGTGTTTATACCATGGGATAGACATTTTTATGATAGAATTCTCGTTCTAAGTCGGGAGAATCATGGAAGATATCTAGCAAGTTGATATTTCTTTCTCTTAGGAGTTGTGATTACTTGCGGCACATGCCTATCCCTAGATTGTAGGGACTCCAAGACTTATAAGATCTGATTGTGTCTAATTTTGGATTAGATCACATGTCTTGCGGAACAAGCATGGTCATCTGACGGAGTTGCTTGGACTCCGCCTAGTGTCCCAAAGTAGAGTGACGGTGGCACCCTGCTCCGTTTGCTATAGCTGCACTTGGAGTTGGTGAGTCCATGACTGGACTTCTGAGGTAGCAGTATTCGGATCAGCCTACTCCAACCAAAAATCATGGTTCCACAAATGACAAGTAACAACTTAGATCAAAGTTCTTCAACAAGGTTGTAATGAGGTTAAGGGTTAAATAGCTAAGCAAGAAAAGTGGTGGAAAACAAAGTCTAAGGAAAACGTAGAGCAATAGAAAATTTCTTCACAATGGAGAGATCCAACGGCATTGTAGAAACTTCGAAGCACTTAGAACATAAGAACATCACCATTTTTTCGTGTATGTGTGTGTTTGTGTGTATATAATTTTTTTTGTTTTCTTTTTTTGAATTTCATGGCACAACTTTTGCTCTCTTTTTACTTTCTTTTTTTCTTAACAGAAATTTTTTTTATCACTACATTCATCCTTCATGGCACAAATCATTTAGCCCATTATACCTAGGATGTGATGTGTATGTGCACTATAAGAAAAGGGAAAAATAGCCACGGTGGATATTGTTGGGATGGTTATACCAAAGCGCGGCGATTTAATAAAGAAACCGTGGCCAATATTGTGTAATATTGTGAACTTCCATACGAATGAACAGAAAAATATTGAAACACAAGTTTCTACATAAGCAAAGTCAGCAGTTAGTGTCAAATTAAAGTTAGGTAGATTAGCTTTACTCCCGTCATTGTTGCAGCCGCTCTCTTTGACTTGTACAGCTCCTTGCTGAGCTCTTTTTCCTCTCCTTAAATACTTGTGTAAATATTGTAAAGTTCCATATGAATGAACAGAAAAATATTGAAACTGACTGCTGACTTTGCTTTGCTTTTATGTTCAATAATGTTGAGAGTTGATGGTGTGGGTAGAGTTTGTCCCACATCGGCGAGGAACAAGTTTAGCTAAAGGCGTATATAATTTTGAATTATTTCTCATATTGTTAATTGGTTTTATATATGGTGAAACTACAATTTCATCATAGTACCATAGCAAGTTGTCCCTCGTGTGAAAGCCCAAAGAATCACACGTGCTCACGCGTCACCCACTTGTTGTCCACGTATAGGCTTGAAAATCGGCCACATGTGCGAGGGTGTGTGGAGAGTTTGTCCCACATTGGTGAGGGACAAGTCTAGCTAAGGGTTTATATGATCTTGGACTACTCCTTATACTGTTAATTGATTTTATGGTGGAACCCTAATTTCATCATTCTGTATATATATTTTAAGGGTAAAGTTTAAGAAACAAGTAAGGGTAAAGTTTAAGAAACAAGTTATCTAAAGCTAGTTGGGGAGGGCTAACTATAGAAAGTGTGACAGTTATGAGAGAATCAGTTAGAGAGAGGGGAAGTTTATAGAGAGATTGAATCTGAAGAATGTATTCTCATTAACCTTCAATGATTGTACACGTGGAGTATAACAATATGCCCACTATACTTGCTGACTAAGCAATCTTAAAGAATCTAAAGTTCAAGTGAAATTATGTAAATAAAAGGCATTTCTGATGCTTAGGGTCCGCTTGTGAGAGAATTAAAAATTGTTTTTGAAAGCAGATGAGTCTATGCATAAACTTCTACAGAGAGAGTCCATCTACAGCCCCTATGAGTGAATAGCTGTGCTAAACACCCTACCCCACAACAGCAACCTAGTCGAAGTTGAACTGGACGGACATGGCGGCGGAGTCGAGTTGGTGAATGAAAGCTCAGATCATCAAGTTGTCAGGTATGGAGAGAAAACGCAGATGTACAATCTGTTGAAAGTTATGTATTTAATTCACTTGATTAGAAATTCGCTTCAATTTTTTTTATTTTTTTATTTTATTTTTGGCAAACTGATCATGATGTGGTATGTCAACATGAGTTCGAGAGGTGTTAGAAAATAGAAAGGAGGAAAGTACTTTTGGGTGAGTGAATTAAGGATGTCATTTTATTTTCTAGGGAATTTTCATGAAAATGGTTTGGGTTAAATTTATTTTAATAAAAAGCCATGTTATAATTTTATTTAATAAAAAATGCTTAATTTTAACGAAAAACCCTTAATTTTTAATTAAAATGACCAAAAAATTTAAATTTTAATGAAAAAGACAGAACTTTAATATTAAAAAATTAAAATAAAATAAAAAAAATCTGATGTGCTGACCCGCCCATCCTTACACAAACTATTTATAAAACTTAACAGTACTACACTGTTTATGAACACTTACGACACTATTTATGAAACTTTACAACATTGTTTATGAAAACTTACCACATTGTTTATGAAACTTACTACACTATTTATGAAACTTACTATACTGTTTATGAAATTTAATGGTGCTACACTATTTATGAAATTTAACGGTACTACATTCTTCTCTCTTATATTCTTGAATTTTCTTGGCACATTCTCACCTTCCAAACACATTTTCTTCTTCTAATTTTCTTTGATACTCATCAAATTTTCTTTGCATCTCTTCAATTTCTTAACTTTCTACTCCAATTACTTAATTTTCTTCCATTGTTCGTCCATCTGCAGCTTCCTCTTCTCCTCCACCTACAATATTAACTTTTTACACCACGTGTTATTATGTAAGTGGTGGGAAATTTTATTTTTAAACACATGAATCTCACTGCTTGTATAGACATGTGGTGCATCATCCCGTGTTCCGAGCACATTGAAAAATCTCTCGTCATCTTGGTTACTATTGGGAAACAACACCACAAAAAATAAAACTGAAAAATGTAATTCAATTTCAAGTCTTTCTCTCATTCCAAGCCAAAAAAAAAAAAAAAGTTAGTGGATGATTTTTTTTATTTATTAAAATGCAAAGATTTAAAGATATTTTTATTAGTTTTTTTTTTTTATTTTCTAAGTTATTTTCTTAACTCTCTGCAGTTTAGAAGAGGAAATTTAAAATTACTAAGTAATTTCAAAATGATGGAATTTGAAACTATAAATAAGGAAGGTGGTAAGTGGTAAATGTGTGAAATCCTGTTCTCGGATTTCACTGTTATAATCTACGTATTTGTATTATTAGGATTTTATATTATTTTTTTGAGAATTTATATTAATTTAATTGAAATTAGATTTCAATTAAACTAGTTACAAAGAATGAAGTTTGAAAAATTATTATTTACTCGTTGACCTTTTGAGGTCACAAGTAATGTTTTCAAATAGGTCTCGAGGCCACGAGCGCATAGACGAAAGCCATTTACGAGTCCAGATTATAACGGTATAGTTGCAGACGTTTGAAGTTGTGAAACTTTAGGTTGTGAAAATTATTTAATTTTCCACTAAAGGGTAAAAGGCCCAAATATATAATTGGGTTAAGGGAACCGGCTAGGGGAGGAGAAAGGACCAAAAGGGGGAAGTTGACATTTTCTTTCCCCCATTTCTTGAAACCGTGTACTCCACTAGCCATTTTTCAAAACCGGCCAACTTCAGGCCAATTTCCACCATTTCTCAATTGATTTTCTTATGGGGCTTTTAGATCCAGGTCCAAAAACATAAAGTGTTTTTAGGAGTGAGTCTAATTATCTAATTAGATGTTTTTATTTCTTTTATAATCATTTTATATTTTCTAAAAATATTAAAAATCAATTAAAATCTTTTAATATTATGCATTTTCCAACTCCAAAATATCTAATTAATATCTTATAACAAAAAAAAACTAATATACTAACATAAATCTATCTGCAAAACATGCTACCCTAACTCAAGTAGCAAGTATATGAATGTATATTATACATATAAGTGAGATGTAAAACCTAACTAAAAGGTGTAAAAAAAAATACATAATATACCTACAAGCAAAACACATTAATTTGTGATAGGTTGACTATGAAAAAGAATATGTCGTATAGGTAAATAAATACAATTAACCTGTGATATAGGTTGATTATAAAAATTAAAATAAAATCTATAAATGGGTTAAAGCAGGAGGAAGAACAAGAAATAACAAAAAAATAAATACAAAGAAATAATCAAAAAGATAATTAGGAAGAAATTTGATTTTTACAATAAAATTTTTTCATTGAAGAGATAAGTATTGATAATAAAATAATTAAATTTAAGGAATTTGACTTATTTTAATAAATTGGACTATTCTTACTATTAGCTCAAAAAATTGGACTTATATCAAGTTTTCCCTTTTCTTATCCCCTTTACCTGCAACCTGCTCAACTACCTTCCTCCTTCCATCTCCACCAAAAATCAAGGGGTTTTAAGGTCTAAATCAGGTAGAACTCCACCAGAGAACCTAGGGGTTCTCGACGGCGATTCGTCATTCCGATGAGTATCACCATTCAACATCACCCTTAATTAACTTCCCTTAGACTCAGGAACAAGACCCAATTGGTGGTTGGGGCGTTGGAACACCAAGGAAGCTGAATCGAAGGACACTCACCTTAGGGTTTTGACAGGTGCGAGCCAATTGGAGGGCCTTCCAGGCCAAATTGGACTCGGCCATACTTTACTTGTTGAGACCTTCATTCTTGTAAAATTTGAGAATTTTTGGAAAAGGTTGAATTTTCCGATGTGTAACATTTGATTTATGAAATGCCGTCGATTGAGTATATTTTCGATAAAGTCCGCCACTTGAATATTCTAACAATTGACGATCTTACCATTGAATTGACACCAAATTTTAGCATGCTATTGTAGATATTGTTTACGGACCTTAGGGAATGACTAGCGAAAATCTAGTGGGCCTATATTGATTAGATAGCGACTTGAATATATGAAATATGATTATTATCTTAATTTCTTATATTAGTATCATTAGTGAATATGAATTGGTCTTATAATTATGATTTCAATTGAAATGTGAATTTTATATATTTAACCATAGACCTATGCTAATTAACTATGATTTGGCTTGTGTATTGATGATGTTTGTGATATATATATATATATATATATGTTTGATTAACTTTTTAATAATGTGAATGATAATTATGATGAATGTTATGACAATTATGGGATCTAAATATTGTTTGATAATTATTTGGATATGCTTGCCAACTGAATACGTATTTGAACTTGGCATTACTACCTAGTATGAGATGGAGATGGAAGTCAGGAGATGAGTTAGGTACTTTATTAGATTTTTAGTAGAAATAGTAATTAAGGGAATTCCTTGTGTTGTGCTTCATATGACTAGATGCTGGTTGATATGTGGAATCGATAGCTTGTATGCGCATAATTATGTTTAATGTGTGATGATGAGATTGTGTGACATCCCACATCGCCCAGGGGAGTGATCCTTATATATATATTCCCATCCCTACTTAACACGAGGCCTTTTGGGAGCTCATTGGCTTCGGGTTTCATAGGAACTCCAAAGTTAAGTGAGAAGGGGGCTAGAGCAATCCCATGATGGGTGACCCACTGGGAAGTTGCTCGTGAGTTCCCATAAACAAAACCGTGAGGGCGTGGTCGGGGCCCAAAGCGGACAATATTGTGCTATGGTGGAGTCAGGCCCGGGAAGTAGTCCCGCCCGGGCCGGGATGTGACAATTTGGTATCAGAGCCTAACCCTGGTCGCGTGTGTGCCAACGAGGACGTCAGGCCCCTAAGGGGGGTGGATTGTGACATCCCACATCGCCTAAGGGAGTGATCCTTATATGTATATTCTCATCCCTACCTAACACAAGGCCTTTTGAGAGCTCACTGGCTTCGGGTTTCATAGAAACTCTGAAGTTAAGCGAGAAGGGGGCTAGAGCAATCCTATGATGGGTGACCCACTGGGAAGTTGCTCGTGAGTTCCCAAAAACAAAACCGTGAAGGCATGGTCGGGGCCCAAAGCAGACAATATTGTGCTACGGTGGAGTCAGGCTCGGGAAGTAATCCTGCCGGGCCGGGATGTGACAGATTGCACCACGTAGTAGTGGTACAAGGATGGTCCTGCTTGGTATATCCGCGATGGGGGACCATATGTATTCAAGGGTGATCATGCTTGGTATATCCGCGATGGATGATCACTGCCTGCACGATGAGTTTATTATGCCTATGGTCCTGCTTGGTATATCCGCGATGGGGGACCATACGCATTCTAGAGGTGATGATAATTAGTTGTACATGGTACATTTTTAGGCGATCATATTTGGTTTGGTTCCGTTGAGTGGTCCGGAACACAAGTTGTTCAATTTCATGGAGTGGCCTAAAATCCCATTATTTGGAGAAGTAGGCTTGGCTTAACTGTGTCACTCTAGCCTTAGTTTTTATATATATATTTGTGTCAATGGTTTCGAGAGTCTTGTGAATTGAGTTAGAAAAGATGTTGGACGTCTGAGTGACTTCTTCGGGATTTCTATGATTCGATTATGATTTCATAAGGTATGAATTTAGAAGATATGGGAATGATTATTATTACTTGGATCAAATTAATTAATTAATGCGGCTAGAGAATGGTTTTGTGTTTCGTTGGCTCTTAAATATGATGTGTGTTGTGAATTGAGATATCATGATGAGACATAATGATTTATATGTTGGATGGGAGAGAAATCATGTTTTCATGGGGATTGGTTATGTAGCTTGAGTCCAGGAATTGCATGTTGTCAGGTTATAATAAATGATTGAGGAATACTATGCTTTTTTGCTTGAACTTAGTGGAATAAACGTTTGATTTTGTGATAAGTGAACTACGAATGGCTTGATCCCTATTGAGGGTACGTAGGCAGTTTAACGAGGAGATTAGATGCAGCCATAAGGTAAACAAAAAATTTCTTTGCAAATTGATTCTCGAATTGTGATTTGCCATATCCCGGAGACGGGGTATGTGAGATATACAAATATATGGTGACGTCACATGTCGATCCTGGACGTATGTCGGAATTGGGGTGTGACAAAATGTGCTAGGACCAGTTACGGTGATGATTTGGTGGGTGGTGGAGGCGGTTTGATAATGGGTGGTGGTAGTGGCGGCGGCAAGGGCGGCGGCGGTAATGGAAGCCATAGTTGTGGTGTTGTACAATGATGGTGGTGGGAGTGGAGGTAGCAGTTGTGGTGATGGCACCAACGACGACAATGGTGGCCATGGTGGTGGTTGTAGCATGATAGTGGTACAAACAAGACGAGGGTGGTGGGTGTGTAAGAGTGAAAGTAATGGTAGCTTACTTATAGAAATTTAGAAATGATTCTATTTCCATGAAATTTAAAGTCGAAATTTAAAAACCCAACCCCAACCATACAACATACCAAGTCTCTACCATCTTTAAATTAAACTCCCGTAGTTCCTTATGAATAGATTATACTTGTAGATATCATTTTTTTAATGGTTGTAAATACTCGAAAAATAGTTATCCCCAGGTTATAATCACTGTACAAGCATTTTTTTTTTTTTTTTATTGTTCTAACGGCCGCTAGGCACTATGACTCTCAGAAACTAGACATCATGGTATTCTTTTTAGGATAAATTCAATATTTCTAATTTTGCGAGTTATTATTAGTAGGATTAATAGTCAACTTTTTAAAAATAGGTCCAATATTGTTCTCCCTCTGTTTAGTTTGTGATAAAATTGAAAATTTTAAGGATTGTAATATCCTAAAATAAGAATTAAATTCCATAAACCATGGTGCATTTAGTCTTTTTACTTATTTAATATACCTATATCGTAGATTTTTGGTCGACAATCTACCTATATCACAAAAAAGTCTTTTTAGTTACTATATTATAGATATTTTTTGCTTGTAATCTACCTCTTCAGAATTAGTTGTATTCAACTTTATCTCAAACATATTTCGTTTCAAAAATTTTGTAGTCTTCTTATGATATATGTATGTTACAATTGGACTCAATTTAAAAAACAACTTGGATTTTTGGACCTGGATCTGAACCGCCCATTTTTTAATTAACGAACAAGTAACAAGTCCAGTTGAAGTTTAACTAAAATTTAATTTAACTTCAAAATAGAAAGCATGATTGGAGATGCACGAAAGTGTATCGAGTCTAATCCCAGTCCTACTCCAAAAAATACAAACCAATAAAATATTAGTTGGATTATATTCTCTGCTGATCCTTCGTCTACCTTTTCTGTTATCAGACATCATCAGAACCAGGCCTAACCATCCTCTCTTAATTGACATTCGTCTAACGTACAAAAACGTTCTCAAAGTCTGTACCAGTTGAAGCTAAGGAAGATCCAGGTTAGTCACCTAGTTATCAAATCCCTACATAGTTTTTCTCCCTTTTTGGTGGTACCTATTTTATTGTTTGAACTTTGCATCTTACTTTTTTCTCTGTTAATTTAAAAGAAAAAGGGACAGGTATGGAAATTGTTAGTTTCGTACTAGAAGTTGGTAAGTTGTTATGGACTCCAGTGAAGCGTAACGTGGGTTACTTGGTGCATTACAAGAGCCACATGCAGTCTCTTGAAGTTCTAGTCGAAAAGCTTGAGGCCATGCAGAATGATTACCAGCGAGAAGTGGATGCGGTGATAATGAATGGAGACGAAGTTAAGTCCGTGGTTCAAAAATGGCTCAAGGATGCTGAGAAGGCCATAATTGATGCGAAAAGACTGAAAAATGAAGCCGGAGAAGACAAAACATGCATCGGAGGCTGCTGTCCGAATTTGAAATGGCGTTACAGTTTAAGCAAGAGAGCCGTTAAGGAGGCAGAAGAAATGAACAAGCTTAAAGAAGAGAAAAGGTTTGAAACAGTTTCGCTTCAAGTTCACCGACCCGTTGAGTTTGAGTCCACCATGTCAACAGGAGATCTCGAAGCATTTGAAGCAACAAGGCAAGCCATGGATGGGGTCATGAAGGCGCTGAAAGACGATAACATCACTGTCATCGGGGTTCATGGAATGGGAGGCATAGGCAAGACAACCTTGGTGAAACATGTTGGTGTGCAAGCGCGTAGAGACAAGCTCTTTGATCATGTGATTATCGCTGTCATTTCCCAAAACCCGAACCTGGTAAACATTCAACAACAGCTTGCAGAAATGCTGGCCTTGAATTTGAATGAGCAGACAGAAATAGCCAGAGCAGCTAGATTGAAGGAGAGAATAATGAGAGGAAAAAAGATCCTTATAATTTTAGACGACATTTGGAGGACAATAGATTTGTCTCGCATAGGGATCCCCGATCACTACGAGCTCCAAAACTGCAATTCCAAAGTTCTACTCACCACAAGGATATCGAATGTATGTCATGCCATGAAGTGCCAAGAAAAGATTCGCCTCAATATTCTATCAGAAGAAGATTCTTGGGCCTTGTTTGTGAAAAACGCAAACAGGTCTTTGGAATCAACCAATTTCTATGACATAGCGAGGAAGGTAGCTGGAGAATGTGGTGGTCTCCCAATTGCTTTGATTACAGTTGCAAGAGCACTCGGAGATAAGGACTTGGAAGAATGGAGAGAAGCAGCTCGACGACTAGAGATGTCCCAAACTACCAACCTGGATGACGAGGGGGATGTGTTCAGATGTATAAAGCTGAGCTACGATTACTTGAATGGCAATGACGCCAAGTCATTTTTCTTGCTTTGCTGCTTATTCCCGGAGGACTCTGATATCCAAATCGAAGACTTGCTGAAGTATGGTATCGGGAAAGGATTGTTTCGAGATGCCAATTCAATGCAAGAAGCCAGAAGCACAGCACATTTGGTGGCCAAGTACCTTAAAGCTTGTAGCTTGGTTTTGGATGGTCAACAAGACGGATGTGTAAGAATGCATGATGTGATTCGGGACATGGCAATACGAATTGCATCATCTGGGGATGGCAAAGGATTCTTCGTAAAAGCTGGCTGCCAATTAAAGGATTGGCCAACAAATTCACTTGAAGACTACTCCGCAATCTCCCTAATGGGGAATGAAATCTGCAATCTTCCTGACGAGTTGGTATGTCCAAAACTCCAGATTTTATTACTACAGTCAAATTTTGAAGTAGAGGAGATCCCAGAAGATTTTTTCCAAAGCCCAAATGCATTAAGGGTATTCGACATAAGTAGTACCCAAATTTCTTCATTACCTTCATCATTTAATCTCTTAACCAAGCTCCAAACGCTACATCTAGATCGCTGTCAGTCAATAACGGATGTATCAATTCTTGGAGAATTGAAAAAACTGGAGGTTCTTAGTATGAGAGAATCTGTTATTGAGGAATTGCCCGAAGAAATTGGACATTTGACCAATTTAAGGATGTTGGATCTCACTATGAGTACCTCCATTGCAACAATTCCATCCAATGTGATATCGCGGTTGTCCAAATTAGAAGAACTACACATGCAACAGAGTTTCGCTGACTGGGGCAAGAAAGTTGAAGGAGAAGATGCCAAAACTAATGCTAGTTTTGATGAGCTAATTAGCTTGTGTTACTTAAACATTTTGAAGGTTGACATTTCTGATGCAGAATGCCTTCCGAAAACTGTAGGGTTCCTTCGAAATTGGGTAAATTTTGATATATGTATCTGTGGAAACCAATTTTATCGGTCCATGAATGTGCAATTATCAAAGAATACTATTACTCCATTTTCAAGAGCCTTGCTTCTGGACACAACAATCAATACGCTGCCGGATTGGTTTAACAGCACAGTGACGGAGAGAGTGGAGAAAATAATCTACATGGAGCCTAGAAGTTTAACTGACATTCTTGTGGAGTATGATCGTTGGAAGTTACATGGACTCAAGTTTTTGCATATCCAAGAGTGCCGTCAGATGGTAACTTTGATGAACACAGTAACTAGGGTTCCAAATAAGCCTGTGCTCGAGAGCTTGGAAGAGTTGCATGTCTTCTTATGGGACTGCTTGCAACAGTTATGTGTTGGTGAATTACCGCAAGGGTGTCTTGGAAATCTCAAGATCTTGGAGGTGGAGCAGTGTGATGGTGTGGCTGATGCACTTGTTCCATCTAATCTGTTGCGGAGACTACAAAATCTTGAAGTACTTTTTGTAGGTGGAGCTGATATGGTTTATATATTCAGATCTCAAGGGCTTGAACAAAGAGAAACGGTCTTGACAAAATTGAGAGAGATGAAACTGGAGAATCTACCGGAACTGACAAACATATGGAACGGTCCTGCTCAGCCTGCAATGTTTCATAATCTTAAAACTCTGGCAATTTCCAAGTGCAAGAAACTGAAAACTCTCTTCACATTCGACATAGCTCAATGTCTGCTGCAATTGGAAGAGCTTTGGGTGGAGGAGTGCCATAGCTTGGACAAACTTTTCGGCCTAAGCGAGGGATTAATAGAGCAGGATTCCGAGATCATTATTCCACGACTGAAGAAATTAGCATTGCAAAGTCTTCCAATGCTGACAAGCGTTCTCGCTGGACGGGCTAGACTTTTGTGCCCTTCATTGGAATACTTACATGTGCTGGACTGCCCCCAGTTTTTAACCTCTACTTCTGACTTCCGCAGCCAGATGCAAGTCCAACTAAACAATGAGCAACATTTCCTCCTCCTAAGGAAAAGGTACATCTCTCTCATGCATAAATTTCATCTGTCTTTTCCTTTTCATTCCATTTTCTCTATATCCTTCTTTTAAAACAGTTATAAATATGTTTGGAGTGCAAAAACCAAAGCAAATTGCTGACTTATACATCTCCTTTATTTTGAATCAACCAAAAGGTTGTGGGAGCAGAGGTAATTAATTTTCCTAGAAGAAGAAGCTGATGAACAAAGAAGCAAGAGAGATTTCTCAAGGTCCACAAGAAGAATAATATTCCACACATATTTTCCTATATAACTTTTAAAAATACATCCATTTTTGTTTCTACTCAAGTAGAAAATATTTTCTTTTGCAGCTAAGATACATTTAATTTCTTTTTTTTTTTTTTTGTTTGGTTGTTGGGAGATTAATGTTTCTTGGATTTTTTTGTATACCCTTCCATTCATGCCAGAAGCATTTTTTTTTTTTTTTTTTATCAGGGACAATTCGAATGATAAAATTCAGTTAAACATTTGATTTTGATATATATACTTTATCGTGAACAGTATGTCGCAATTTTGAGCTTTTTGCATCAGCACATATAACATAAACACATTCATTTTCGTCCTCCCTTATAGCATCACACTTTAAATAAGCAGTATATTAAATCACTTTATCTTGGAACTTTAAAAATATTGTTTTTGTGTATAAGCCATGCATCTGCTTTTTAACTGGAAATAATGTCTTCAAATCATGTTACAAAATCCCATATATATTGCATTTTGAAACATATTTCTTGAAGAAAGTATGCCCACTTTCAACTCTGTGACTACTCCTGCAAAAATATATGCATGCAATGCAAGATCCCACATCGCCCAGGGGAGTGGATCATGTAAGTCTTATATGTATATTCTCATCTCTACCTAGCACGAAGCCTTTTGGGAGCTCACTGGTTTCAGGTTCCATGGGAACTCCGAAGTTAAGCGAGTAGCGTGCGAGAGCACTCCCATGATGGGTGACCCAATGGGAAGTTCTCGTGTGAGTTCCCAGAAACAAAACCTTGAGGGAGTAGTCAGGGCCCAAAGTGGACAATATTGTGCTACGGTGGAGTCGAGCCAGGGATGTGGTGGGGGCTCAGGTCGGGATGTGACAATTTGGTATCAAAGCCAATCCCTGGCCGAAAGTGTGCCGACGAGGACGTCGGGCCCTTAAGAGGGGTGGATTGTAAGATCCCATATCACCCAGGGGAGTGGTTCCTGTAAGCCTTATATGTATATTCCCATCTCTACCTAGCGCGAGGCCTTTTGGGAGTTCACTGGCTTCGGGTTCCATGGGAACTCCAAAGTTAAGCGAGTCGTGCGCGAGAGCACTCCCATGATGGGTGACCCACTGGGAAGTTCTCGTGTGAGTTCCCAGAAAAGAACCGTGAGGGCGTAGTTGGGGCCCAAAGCGAATAATATCGTGCTACGGTGGTGTCGAGCCTGGGATGTGGTGAGGGCCCGGACCAGAATGTGACATGCAAAATGCAGTACCTTATTGCTTACGGAGTTGTATCTTAGGTGCAGCCGTTCGTGATTCTCCAATGCATTATGTTGCAATAATGCATGCTTCCATCTTTCTTCATATTCTTTTAGGTACCGTTTGGTACGCAGACGGGACGGGACGGAGGTTCCGTGTATGTTTGGTACGTGCAGGGACGGAACAGAACGATTGTTCCGCGCCTGCAAAAAACAGAAAACCCTAACCCAAATCAAACAAATAAGAAATGTTTCAGACCGATTTGGAACAAATCGTCGGGAAAAACCAAGTGGGCACCTCTCGATTTCAAAACTTTTTCAGTAAATTTTCGTTCTTTATGGCGTTAAAACCAAATTTATCCCAAATATTTTACAACATAACAACAGATGGTAAAGGAGGAGTAATTAAGTAGTGAGCTCATGAGATGTTGTATCTTGCCATGGAAGTGGTGCTTGTTCTTGAAAATGGCGTTGTAGTAAACGTCCATGCGGACTCAATCGGAAAGCTTCTCCTTCTGGTGGTAGTGGAAGGCATAGGTGCAGAAGTAGTTGGCGAAGTCGACGCCTTTCTCCACCAGGGCGCCACCAGTGTCGCCATTGCTGGTGCATCTTTGGTCCCCGCCACGACCGTTGTTTCTGATAGCTCCTCATGCCCTTGGATGGAAGCGAGGAGGAAGAAGGAGACGGAAAGGTTATAATTTGTGTTCCACGGATGTGGAACGAGTCTTTCCAGGGGGTGGAGGTAAATTCACTCAAAACTCGTCCCGTGGAACAACGCGTTCCACCCGTTTTAGGTGTACCAAACGTGGGACGGAATGCCTCGTCCCACTCTGTTGGGACGGAACGCCTCGTCCCACTCTGTTGGGACGGAACGCCTCGTCCCACTCTGTTTCGTCCCGTCCCACATACGAAACGATACCTTATAGTCCCGAACTCGTAGACAAGAGCTTTAAATTGTGGCAGATAAGCAAAAACATTGGGCCAAATATAATTGTCTGGTTGTGATGGTTAACCTCTACGAATGGAGCAAAGATCATACCACACTTATTTGTGTTGTAGGTCGTGTCAAAAGCAACTACATCACCAAAAAAGAAGTATGCTTTTCTTGTAGGGGAATTGACCCAAGAACAACAGCTCAACCTATTTTCCTTATCTCTATCAACTTCGAAATAAAAAGATGGGTTTTTTTTCTTTTTTGAATCAAAATATTCAAGAAGCATGTCAGCATCAAGGTACACCCAACATTTGCAATTCCACCTGCATCATTCTCCATTGTTCTGGATTGTTGACTTGTAGGTACGTACATTTGCACTGCTTAGTATTTTCATGTAAAGCTTCTTTGCTTTCGAAACTCTACGATGTGAAACTAATAGGTGTACCTTTGTAGGAGTTAAAAGTACACGATTATGACATTCTTCAAAGTTACAAACGGACCACTTTGTCTCATACTTGTCACAAAAAATGCTTAACTTTTCCTGATAACCCACATGCGTTGATCCAAGATTCCCTCCTTCGTTGGCTATGAAACGGATATTCATTATGGTTGTTGATGCATTTTCCACAGTATCGATGGATGTCCGTTCTCTTCACACGTAATTCCTGTCTAAACATACACAGATGGACTAAAGCTTGACTATTTAGGGTGCCATGGCAGCTCAATTTGGACAGAGCTACAACCAAAAAGCAAACTGGATTAAACCCAGCGCGCTTCAAAGGCTATTATGCAAGTGGCATTTCACCAAACAGTTGATGGGCATCAAATGTTAAGCATGAATTCACATATTCAAAGAAGCCAAAGATTCAAAATTTACACTAGCAATCATACCAAATTCAAAGAAGCATTTCATCGAACATAGGCATCAAATGTTAAGCGTGAATTCATTGATTCAAGCCATCCAAAGAACAAAAATTGACAACAAAATTAGGAGTCTTACGAAAGCTGAGCCAGTCACTGCACAGAGAGAGAGAGAGAGAGAGAGAGAGAGAGAGAGAGAGAGAGGTTCCGAGCCAACCAGACTTTGCTGGCTGTGACAGCACTTTGAGCAATCTAATCTGCTTAAGTTCAACGCAGCGTTTCATTTCACTTATGCGAATTCAAAGGATGGGCATGATTACTTAGATAGCATCAGAATTGTACCTGTTGTCTTTATTCCTTGTGTGTTTAACAAACTTTATGCTCCATCAAAAATCCGTACGGGCAAGAATACGCATTCTTAGAAAGTAAACACGATCAGGAGACTTGAACATAAAAGTATGGTGGATGAAATCACTGCTGGTAAGTCTTAACCACCTGACTTACAAGCTACTTTGCATTAGTCTCAAATCTCGATCGTGGAAGTTTTATTCCGCTTTTAAGTTTTTGGTTGATATAGTAACTGTGGACCATGAAATTTGATCCCAGCCACCAAAACAAATTGTATACTTCTTTCCTCTTGAAAATCTCATACTCATTAGCCTATCTTTCTACAACATGTGTTGAATGATAACTTGTCTTGGCCCAAGACAATTGATCCAGCCCATACACAAAGAAAGATTCATGCACATGTTAGAGAATTCTACCAAAGTTTAAGCCGGTGGTAACTAACTAGAAAGTTCTAACTAGTTGTAAAATAGTGAGGACATTAGGCAAAGCCTAAGTCGGTGTGCATGCTAGAAAGGTCTAGCTGGTTGTAAATTTGTGTGGTTGAAATGGAAAGCCCAAAGGCGGTGGGCAGTAGTAAGTCGGTAAAGTACGCCTATAAATATAGGTATGTGTGTGTGTGTGTGTGTGTTGTGATGTAAGAACTAACAGAGCAAGAAGTGAGGAAGAGTTAAGAAGTGTGAGAGTATTTGAGTGTTTCGTCTTGTATTAGTTTGTTGTGAGAGTTAAAATAAAATTTTGTGTAATACTTTGTGTTCTTTATTTCTTTTGCCTATCAATTTCGCTGCGTTACATTCTTCTTTGTGAGAAACATCTCCCAAGTAGTGAAGTCATTTTAAGACCCAACAAAGTGGTATCAGACCTATGGCTAGCAACGCTATGGCAGCCTTCCAAGTTCTAGTGCTCGACAACAACTTCGATAATTGGAGTATCAAAATGAAGGCCCTTTTGGGTGCACACGATGTCTGGAAAGTCGTGGAGAAAGGCTACATTGAGCTAGAAGATGAAGCTACTCTGTCTCAACCCCAGAAGGAGAGTTTGAAAGATTCAAGAAAGAGAGATGATGGCTCTCTACCTTATCTACCAATCATTAGATGACAATGGCTTTGAGAAGGTCTCGAGTGTAACCTCTGCCAAGCAAGCATGAGAGAAGCTTCAAACCTCTTACAAAGGAGCCGAACAAGTGCAAAAGGTTTGTCTTCAAGTATTAAGAGGTGAGTTCGAATCTCTACAAATGAAAGGGTTTGAATCAATCTCCAATAATTTCTCAAGAGTCTTAGCCGTTTCTAATAAATTAAAAAAAAACGGTGAAAAGTTGGAAGATGTTAGAATTATGGAGAAGATACTACGCTCGTTGGACCCCAAGTTCGAGTACACTGTCGTGACTATTGAAGAAACCAAAAACTTGGGAAGAAATTACTATAGAGCAGTTAATGGGTTCACTGCTAGCATATGAAGAGAAACATAAGAAGAGGCAAGGGAATGATGAGCAACTCCTCAAGATGCATGTCCAGCCAAAGAAGAAAGAAGAAAGCTTAAAGCCAATACGGGAAGAAGTCGTGGCCGAGGTCGCGGATGTGGACATGGGTGTGGAAGTGGTTGGAACTTCAACAACCATAGCAACTACGGGAGAGGAGAAAGCTCAACAAAAAGGTCGTGGAAGAGGGCGCTTAAACTAGAGGTATGAAAAATCTCAAGTTCAATGCTACAATTGTCAAAAGTTTAGGCATTATGCTTGGGAATTTAGAGCTCCAAGCAACAGACCTGATGAGAAGGTCAATTATGTGAAAGAAGATAATGGCATTGTGCTACTAGCATGCAAGAACAATGGTGGAGACCAAGACTATACATGGTACCTTGACACCGGTGCCAGCAACCACATATGCAGAAGAAGCAACATGTTCGTAGAGCTCAATGAATCGGTGAGTGGCAATGTTTCTTTTGGAGACGAATCCAAAATACCCATAAAAGAAAAAGGTAACATCCTTATTCCCCTAAAAAATGGCGGTCACCAATTAATTTCAAATATCTATTACGTGCCCAATATGAAAAGCAACATTTTGAGTATGGGCCAACTCTTAGAAAAAGGTTATGATATTCATATGAAAAATTATAGCTTTTTTCTTAGAGATGACAAAGGAAGATTAATTGCCAAGGTGAAAATGTCTAAGAATTGGATGTTTGCTATGAATATTCAAAATGATGTTGCAAAGCGCCTTAAAACATGTTACAAAGACACATCCTGGCTTTGGCATCTTCGTTTTGGGCATCTTAACTTTGGGGCTTGGAGTTATTATCTAAGAAAGAGATGGTGAGAGGCTTACTGTGCGTCAGCCACCCTGATCAAGTTTGCGAAGGATGTTTACTTGGAAACAGTTCAGGAAAAGCTTTCCAAAGAAGTCGACCACATAAGCCCAGAAGCCATTCAAGCTTATTCACACCGACGTGTGCGGTCCAATAAAACCAAGCTCTTTCGGTAAAAATAATTATTTCCTTCTCTTCATTGATGATTTTTCAAGGAAAACTTGGGTATATTTCTTAAAGTAGAAATCAGAAGCATATGGAGCATTCAAGAAGTTCAAAGCTGCTATAGAAAAAGAGAGTGGTTGTAAGATCAAGGCCATGAGATCTGATCGAGGAAGAGAATTCACTTCGAAGGAATTTCAAGAATTCTGTGAAGCTAATAGAATTCGTCGACCTTTGACAGTTCCAAGATCTCCTCAACAAAATGGTGTGGAGGAAAGAAAAAATCGAACTATCCTCGACATGGCTCGAAGTATGCCCAAAAGCAAGAGGTTGCCTAAGGAGTTGTGGGCAGAAGCAGTAGCATTTGCAGTCTATCTATCAAATCAATCTCCAACAAGAAGTGTGTGGGGAAAGACTCTGCAAGAAACATAGAGTGGAAGAAAACTAGGTATTTCTCATCTAAGAGTTTTTGGAAGCATAGCCTATGTACATGTACCAAACAAGAGGATAACCAAACTCGACGACAAAAGTGAAAAGTTCATCTTCATTAGCTATGACACAAATTCAAAAGGCTATAAGCTATATAATCTGAACAATGGGAAGACCATGATCAGTCGAGACATGACGTTTGATGAAGAAGGAGAATGAGATTTTGGTTCTCATGCAAGTGATCTCAGCTTCTTTCCTCAGTTTGCAGAAGAGAATGAATAAGGGATGATAGAGTAAGTAAGAAACGTTCAACAAGAATCCACTACTCCACCTGCTTCACCAACATCAACCAATTATGGCAATTCACCAACATCAGCATTGTCAAGTGAGAGTCTAAATGAAATAGAAGTACCATGCACAAGAAGTATACGAGACCTCTATGACGTAGTTGAAAGACTTGATAAGCCTACACTTGTCTGTCTTTTTGCTGATTGTGAACCAGTCGACTTCCAATAAGCAATGCAAGATACTAAGTGGAGGAAAACAATGGATGAAGAAATCGAAGCAATCCAAAAAAATGACACATGGGAACTTGCCATTCTTCTGAAAGGACACAAAGCCATCAGAGTCAAGTGGGTGTACAAGACAAAGTAAAATGCCAACGGAGAGGTCAAAAGATACAAGGCGAGACTAGTGGCGAATGGTTATAGTTAAAGAGCTGGAATCAACTATGACGAGGTATTTGCACTCGTTGCTTATTTGGAAACGATATGATTATTAATGTCTTTGGCAGCTCAAAATAAATGGAAGATTCAACAAATGGATGTGAAGTCTGCTTTCCTAAATGGAGTCTTGAAGAAGAAGTCTACATTCAGCAACCATCAGGCTATGAAATCAATGGGCATGAAGACAAAGTTCTGAAGCTGAAGAAAGCCCTCTGTAGGTTAAAACAAGCACCACGAGCATGAAATAGTTACATTGACAAGTACTTCCAAGAAAACAACTTTACCAAGTGCCTTCATGAACATGCTCTCTATGTCAAAGTCAAAGATGGAGATATTTTGATTGTGTGCCTATATGTGGATGATCTAATCTTCACCGGAAGTAATCCAAGCATGTTGGAAGAGTTCAAGAGAGCGATGACCAAAGAATTCGAGATGACCAACATCGGGCGGATGACATACTACCTAGGCATTGAAGTCAAGCAGAACGAAGAAGGCATTTTCATCTCCCAAGAAAGCTACATGAAGGACATATTGAAGAAGTTCAAAATGGGCGACTGCAAGCCCATAAGCACGCCAGTGGAGTGCAGAGTCAAACTAAACAAGCATGATAAAGGAAAAAGCGTAGATCCAACATTTTTCAAGAGTCTAGTTGGAAGCTTGTGCTACTTGACTTGCACAAGACCAGACATTCTCTATGCCGTCGAATTAGTCAGTCGCTACATGGATAATCCCACAACTACACATTTGAAGACCGCCAAAAGAATTCTTCGATACCTTAAAGGTACTATTAACTTTGGCTTGTTCTATTCAAGTTCTAGTAACTACAAACTTGTTGGATATAGCGATAGTGATTTGGCAGGAGATTCCGACGATAGAAAAAGCACTTTTGGATTTGTTTTCTTCATGGGAGACACTGCATTCACATGGATGTCGAAGATGCAATCGATTGTCACATTATCTACCTGTGAAGCTAAATACGTAGCCACTACAGCATGCGTCTGTCATGCAATTTGGTTAAGAAATTGCTGAAAGAATTAAGCATGCTGAAAGAAGAACCAACACAGATTTATGTTGACAACAAGTCTACAATAGCTTTAGCAAAGAATCCGGTGTTCCATGATAGGAGCAAGCACGTAGATACCCGTTATTACTACATTTAGAGAGTGCATTGCAAGAAATGAAGTGCAAGTGGAATATGTGAAGTCTCAAGACCAACTAGCCGACATATTCACCAAGCCACTCAAATAAGAAAACTTTGTCAGATTGAGGACCTCAATTGGCGTCACAAGACAAGATTAAGGGGGGATGTTGAATGATCTTGTCTTGGCCCAAGACAATTGATCCAGCCCATGCACAAATAAAGATTCATGCACATGCTAGAGAATTCTACCATTTAAGCCGATGGTAACTAACTAGAAAGTTCTAGCTAGTTGTAAAATTGTGAGGACATTAGGCAAAGCATAAGTCGGTGTGCATGCTAGAAAGGTCTAGCTGATTGTAAATTTGTGTTGTTGAAATGCAAAGTCCAAAGGCGGTGGGCAATAGTAAGTTGGCAAAGTATGCCTATAAATATATGTATGTGTGTGTTGTGATGTAAGAACTAAGAGAGCAAGAAGTGAGGAAGAGTTAAGAAGTGTGAAAGTGTTTGAGTGTTTCCTCTTGTATTAGTTTGTTGCAAGAGTTAAAATAAAATTTTGTGTAATACTTCGAGTGTTCTTTCTTTCTCTTGCCTATCAATTTCGTTGCGTTACATTCTTCTTTGTGAGATAAATATCTCCCAAGTAGTGAAGTCTTTTTAAGACCCAACAACATGTTCCGTTTGAGCTGGTTTTTCTTGCATTTCTTTAATCTGTAAATGTTGCATAGAAACGTGAATCATACAACGTTGCCACTTTATTTCATCGCCCGATGTAAATGAAAGAGAAGGAGAAAACCCGAATTTGACTATTATATACGACTACTTACTATTACATGACGAACGATAAAACTGTTGAGGAATAACAAAACGAAAATCTCTTTGCGCCCTATATATAACTATAACATTGTAATCAGATAACCAAGCTCATGAAGAGCAAGACAGCATGCAAACTCCAGGCCTATAAGCCCAGGCAGGGGGTAAGCGAGCGTATTTCTCCTTTCCTGGTTGCTCATCATATGGTCGTTCCATTACTTCAAGCACCCTCCAAACCTCCTCAAAATCACCTTGTTCAGCTGCATCGATGGCACTCTGGCACAAGTAGTTTCTGAGAACATAATTAGGGTTCACCGCATTCATTGATGCCTTCCTCTCCTCATCTGAGCTGCACAATTAGCAACCATAATGTGTGAGAAAATCAAATGACACGTTCGCTTTTGACGAGACTCTAGCCACTGGACGAGTTTAATAAATATTCTGAGCGAAATAACGTCTATGATGAATACAGCGTCGGTATCAAACCAATATACCTTTCCGAGATAGAAATCATAAGAAAACCAGCGTTCATCGTACCTCCTCTATGTAGATATTCACCCAGCTGATCCATGCCTCCTTTTGCTCCTGCCCATTGTCTAATAGAACAGCCTTTAGTGGGTTCAACAACTCCTCTTCTGGAATGTTAGGATCAGCTTTGATATTGGATAGAAACCAAAAAAAGTTCGTGTAATCCACTTTGTCAATAGCCATGTTATTCAGAAGTTTACTGATCAGCTGTTTAATGTACTTGGGGAGACCAAGTTTTTTGGTCATAGCTTGATAGTCATCCATGAATTTGGTTCCATATCTGTAAAAGATCCCCCGAAAACAAAATTTTAATTAATTCCCACTTCAACATACATTTAATTACGATGAAGGTGTAGGAATGAAAAATTACCTTTCCATTGCATAATTCGCCTCCTTATCATCTATCAACTTGGCAGCTACAAGAGTTCTGGTGAATTGTGCAATATTCCACAAGCCAATATCAGGCTGATTTGTAAAACAATATCTCCTCCCAGGAAGATCCGTGGTATTCGGCGTGTAACTTGGAGCAAATGCATCCAGATATCCGGAAGGACCGTAATCAATTGTAAGACCCATAATGCTCATATTGTCAGGGTTCAACACACCGTGAGTAAAACCAACCCCCTGCCATCTGTCAACCAAGGAAGCAATGCCCTCAGCAACCTGCACCACCCAAGCTGTTAAAAAAATTATGATGGGAGCAAAGTTCAGAAAAATAGCTAATTAAGTACGCCTGAGTGTAGAACTTCTATCAGAAACTATTTTCAGAGTGGCCGCAAGGGTAGATGACAGAAAAGACCAAGGTTCAGCATAAAGTGAGATTGCCATTCTCAATTGTTGCAACCACATTGGCAGAAATGTTGCGCTAAAAACTATATAAACTAGATAGAATGCATCAAATCATCACATTCTGTGATACACAATGACTAAGTCCTATTAAAAATAAAAGAAAACTAATGAAAAAATCTTGAAAACTTTAAATTTTAACAATAAGGACAAAATAACGAGTAAAGTGAATAATACCAGAATTGACTTTTTAGTGTAAAAATGTGGTTTTTCGTTAAAATGAACAGTGCCGCAGACTTTTCGTTAAAAGTCTCTAAAAATAATAAGATGGTCCCTGAGTAATGTGCTGCAGCACGGACCACAGTATCAACAGCAGAAGCTGAAGAAGCCAATTGCATCTTAATTAGCTCAGAGTGTACATTGCAAACAAGAGATATACCATCCCATCTTAATCACTTTCCATGCCCGATATGGGAGGCCACCACACCACTAGGAAAACAAAACTTCTTACAAAACTACTGAACCAAGTAGGACTGTGCACCAACACCTTTACTCCAATGGAAAAATGAAGTTTTAACGAAAAAACTGCGGTACTGTACACTTTAACGAAAAATCATATTTTTACACTAAAAAGACAAACCTAATATTATTCATTTTATCCTTTATTTTGTCATTATCGTTAAAACTCAAAATTTTCAAACTTTTTTTTATTAGTTTTTCTACAGAAAAATGGTTACCTACATACTTGTTAAATGTCAGATCAAGAACTCCTTCGTTGCCTGTGCTAAAAGAACAGTGACTTGGGTGGATTTTTTAGTTATTTACAAAATTGCCACAGCCTCTTCGCTGCCGTTCAGATTGGAAATTTTAATTTATTTACGAAATTGTCACTGCTTTGCACAGTGGAAGGGCGCCCACGCGTCAATCATCGTGGATTGCTTCGACTACTATTCCGTCCGTTTCCATCCCCTTTTCTTTCCCTCCATCAAGTCCCCCCATCCCTCCCTTTTCTCAGCAGTACATTCCTGTTACGTTCGTCCGCTTTCCGAATTTTTTGCTACGATTCCGGCGAAGGCCGTGTCGAAGCAGGTCAAAAACGATTCCTCAGTGCATCAGGCAACTTCTATACGGTTTTCCCAAAATTAGATCGTTTCTAATCCCGATCTGTGTTCTTCAATCATGTTGTGTTCGTCTGTTTTTAATTGTTGGTGCAGGTTCTTGACTATTTTCAAGGTATGTGGCTGCGAGCCCACTTCAGAGGCCGGTTCGACATTCCGTTGTTTGTGAGGTCGCAACGAAGAAGCCCGACTCTGCTGTGAAGAGAGCTCGGCAGGCCGAAAAGAGGAGGATTTACAACAAATCCCGGAAATCCGAAATCAAAACCCGGATAAAGAAGGTACTTCTCTTTTCTGCAAGTTAATTTGATTTTAACTGAGGATGGAGAAACCCTGCAAACAATTGCACCAGGCTCCTTTTTGGATTGCCACTGCAAATAAGGACACGAGGAATTTCTTTTAAGAAGAGAATATGAGCAGCATATATTCCTAAAATTTATTCCTTTTCGAGCAACATATTGATATTTTAGCATCAGATCAAAGCAACGTAGGGTATATTAATATTTTCGTATCAACTTTTGATTATAATTATCATAAATTTAAAATTTTAAAGTGGTGGCTATGATTTTATTTGGGGTCCAAATTTTAGTTAGTTTTCCAAAATTTCCTATAAAATGAAAGTGTTTGAGAGAGGAGTGGATAGTTGGTGAAAAGAAGCTATAGAATGGCAAGGGTAGTGAAAAGGAAAGATGAGAGAATTCTGCCAAGGCTGGCAGATGAGTTCGAACAACTGGCCGCTCAGCTGAACTCTCGGTCGCCGATCACCATGGAAATTGGCAAGTTCACCCAAGCCTGTCGTCTCGTTTCTCCTCTCATTCGACACTTAGGCGTCGCTATGAAGTTCGCCGACATAGAGTACTCTGCTAAGGTATTATTCATCTCTTAGACTTGAGAGTTTGATGCTTTTTGGTGATGGGGAGATTTGGGTTGCAACCTTGTCATTGTCTTCTACATTTGAATCAAATTTCAAAAGTTTGATATAAAACTTGGGTGTTCTTTAGGGTTTGGTGGATTGTGATTGATGAGTGCTTTGATTTCTTTGGTGCGTTTGACTCATGGGAAATATACACACGATTAAATCAGTTACTCTTTTTTAAATAAATAATAAAACTAGAGGATAATATACAGACAATAAAAAGGAGCCAAATTTTATTTTATGTACGTCCTTATTGTTTATTCAGTGTTCCTCAACTTTATAATTGATTTGCTCATATTTCCTTTTGATTTAATGGATTTTTTATATAAAAATATTATTATTATTATTTATGGGAGGGAGAGGGTTTTAAACTATTACAATTATTTAGGAGAGAGAGTTTCGAACTTGAAATGAGTGGAAACTCAACACTATATATACGCTAAGATATTGAACTACATGCTGATTTAATGGTTTCAGCTAATTCAGTTTCGTAGAGCAACTTCCTGTGCAAGGATGTAAATTTGAGAATATAAATGAACATTTTATAACTCTGGAGACATGTTTTGCTCTAGTAGGAGAATATAAATTTCATGATGAAAATGAAATACATCTAACTTTTTTTGTTATTGATTTTTTTTTTTAAATTTAATGTGATGAAATATTTATTCATTGCGTTAAAATAATAAAAGGAAGGCAAAAATACTAAATAAAAACTCAATTACATAAATTCCTAAACATTTCTTATTATTCTCAGGAGAATACTTGGGTTTGGGTACTGAACAGTCAGTAACCCAATATAACTGACCATCTATGTGGCCCAATGATTTTAAGAAATTTGTTAATCCCAACACTCTGCTACCTTTGTAACCAAACGCGAACCAACTCTTTAAACCCAATACCAAACAGAACTCTTCCTCTTCGATATCTGCAAATCTTCCAAGCCATCGCTATGGTTTCTTCTTCAGCCCGCCTTCTCTCCTTCATCTTCTCTCCTCAACTGATCCCATCACCGCCCCAGTCCCTCTTTCAACCGTTGATTCAACCGCTACAGTGCGATTGACGGCTACGAAATCTGCAGCTATGTGGGTTTGTCGGCGGCACTTTATCTTGGCGAGTGAGATCGAGCTCGGCGTGGCTGTGGAGGACAAGATTGGTGAAAATGAAGTCTATGGCTTGTCTCTGGAAGATGATGGTGGAGCCGACGAGGTCGCCGTGACCGGCTATGAAGATCTACGCAGACTTGTTGGAGAGGAGGAAGACTATTGTTTGGTCACGGGTTTAAAGCATCGATTTGTGTTTGGTTACAGAGATGGCAAAGTCCTCGGATTGACAGATGTTTTAAAATTATTGGGCCACGTAGATAGTCAGTGAAATTGGGGATTGACTGATCAATATCCAAGTATTGTTCTTATTCTTATGTACGGTGATGCATGAGATGTAAAAATGAAAATATATTACTTTATTTTTTCACATCTTCTGGTGAGGGTGAGTAATTTTGTGACATCCCACATCGTTCAGAGGAGTGATTCATATATATATATTCTCATCTTACCTAACACGAGGTTTTTTGGGAGCTTACTGACTTTGGGTTGCATGGGAACTCTGAAGTTAAGCGAATAGCGCGTGAGAGTATTTCTATGATGGGTGACCCACTGGGAAGTTCTCATGTAAGTTCCCAAAAACAAAATCGTGAGGGCGTAGTTGGGACCCAAAACGGACAATATCGTGCTATGGTGATAGAACGGACCTGGGATGTGGTGGGAGCTCGGGTTAGAATGTGATAAATTTCGATATTGAAATTTTGGTGCACTGGATTTCAAATATATTTTTAAGTTATATAATACACAATAAAGACATTTTACATATTTCAAAGATGATCTTAATTATTAATATTTGCCTTTTGATTTTGTTCATATATAATTCCCTTTGATGTGAGTGTTTCTTTGTTTTTTTTGTTTTTTTAATCAAATTTTGATTCATGTGGTGGTTGCTAGGTTAATGGGATTGAAAAGGCAGGAAAGTTAGTTAATACCCTAGAAGATTTGCTTGACCGTGAAATACAACAGAATACCATGAAGGACCAAAGTAGTGCTTCGAGATCCCTCGTCAGAGTGAAGCGTTCACTTGAGATGCTTAAGATAATATTCGAGCAAACTCTGGCCTCAAGGTTTTACTTATCTCAAACCTAGCCTCGATCTTCATTGAATTCACTGTTTCATTAACATGTCTAAAATCATTTTCATTTGCAAATGCAATATCATATTAAGTGTGTGCAGCTACATCCACTCATATGTTCTATTTTCTCATATCCACTTAATTTATATTTCCATTCATCATGAATTTTTTTAATATTTAATATTCATTAAGTGCTTTTAAAATGACTGCAAATGCTTCTAAGAAAAATGTTTTTGGGTTTTAAGAGCACTTAATTAAAGTGTTTCTTACAAGAAGTATCAATTATGTGATTTTTGCATGAAGCACTTTAAGTGTTTTTTCAGGATTCACTTACATTTTTACTAAGAATTGGTTTGAAAAGTACTCTCATCAAACACATGTTCAGTCATTTTAAAAGCACTTCCAAATGAGTTCATAGACTCCTCGTTCTAAACTCGTGATATCCATTATACCATGATTAATTATTCTACTGAAGGCACATAATTATTTAGTGACTAATCTTTGAATTAATTATTCATAAAAGAACAAACCCTAAATCAATGACTGCTATCTCTAATTTTCTAATTTTTGTATGTCTCTATAATTTTGCAGCTAGCTGCTATTCTACTATCACAGATTCACAGTTACTTATAACTTGAATTTCTTTTTCTTTTTAATTTTTTTACTTGGGCAGCGGAAATTCAATCATGGATGCGGTTAACACAGCATATAAACAAGTTTTTTACGCCTACCACGGATGGGCTATGAGAAAGGCTGTTGCGGGTGCACTGTACACCCTTCCTACAAAGTCACTGTTCTTGAAAAGGCTAAAATTAGATGGTAAGACATTTCTAGTATGTAACTCATCATTGTCATATTATCTGCTTCCAAACCAGGCTTCTCGCAGACTAGCTAATATCTAGTGACATTAGGCTAGAGATTTGGGATTGATCGGTTTGACTGCTCATGGTAGCGGTAGCTACCGTGGCCGGTTGCAGGTTCTTTTTTTCGTATCCAATATAGAGAAGAAGAAAAGAAAAAAAAATCTTACGTTCAGATATTGAGCATGTATAATTAGCATGAATTTTCTATGAATGCTATACGTACATGGGTATTTTAGGGTTGGACTTGATTGGTTACACAGTTTGTTTGGTATTATATTTTATCAGAGGCATCGGCTTTTGTTTTGATGCAAAGGACAGTTACTGCATTAGCTCCTCTGATACGCTACATCGACAACTTATTCCATTCAAGGGAGTCAGCTCAAGAACTGCTACGCTTGATTTGATCGATTTCCATCTTTTGCACTTACGCATGCATTTTTACAAATATGCTTTGATTTCCGAGTTTCATATGTATGTTATGATTGAATATCAGTGTGAACCTTGTAAGGGTTGTTATTCTATTTGGTTATAGTTATGATAATTTTCCTTTTTCCATTGCCTACCATTCTATACTTCATGTACTGTTGGTCAACTTTTTTGAACTAGAAGGTCAGGAGGGTTCGAAGCGTTGTAAAACCGAAAAAAAGTGATGCTCTTATGTCTAAGTGCTTCGAAGTTTCTACAATGCAGTTGGATCTCTCTATTGTGAAGAAATTTTCTATGCTCTACGTTTTCCTTGGACTTTGTTTTCCATAACTTTTTCTGTTTAGCCATTTAATCCTCAACCAGATTATAACCTTGTTGAAGACCCTTGATCTGAGTTGTTAATTGTTTTTGTGGGACCATGATTTTCTAGAGCTGGAGTAAGGCTAATCAGAATGCTGTTACCTTAGAAGTCTAGTCATGGACTCATCAACTCCGAACGGAGCTGTATCAAACGGAGTAGGGTGCCACCATCACTCTACTCCAGGGCACTAGACGGAGTCCAAGCGACTCTGTTGGATGACCATGCTTGTTTCGTGAGACAAGCAATCTGATCCGGAATTGGATACAATCAAATCTTATAAGTCTTGGAGTTCCTACAATCTAGGAAGAGGCATGTCCCGCAAATAATCACAACTCCTGAAAAGAAGCAATATCTACTTACTAGATATCCTCTAGGATTCTCTCAGCTTAGAACGAGGATTCTATTCTAAAAAATCTCTCCCACAATATAAATACACCATCTTAGGGTTCATCTAGGGTAACGCAATCTAAACGCTTTAATTCTCTAGCCTACTACTTGAGTCTCATATCATCCACTAACTTGATCGTCGGAGAGTCTTTGGCCGGTACACACCTCCAGTCTAAAGTTTGCTCACGGTTGTATGCAGTTTTGCAGGTTGCTCGAGTTTGTGCTCAACCGCCGTTTATGGAAATGCACGGATTTGGTTCTAACATTATTGATATCAATTTTGGTGGACAAGCAAGCATATGACGGTATGTATAATGAGATTACTTGAGCGAGACACATTAATCTACAAATATGAGTGAATAATGTTTTTCCTATGAATAGCTCATTGATTTACATATGATGATTTAAAGGAGCTTGGAATTGCATTGACATGACTACCTCTCACACGACATTGATTTTGGGGGAAAAATATGCAGACGGAAGAACAAATGCTCCTCTCAAATGCCCATTAAAATGTGTTCCGTTCGGTTTAAGAATGAACCTACACTCCAGTTGGACTCCAGTAGCCGAAAGTTGCAAGAATTAATATTTCTATGGTAGGGAATCTAGCATGATGGAAATAAAGGAATAAAAGAAATGGAATTCGAAGGAATAGGTGGGCTGAAAAGGATGAAAGGAATAAAATACAGTGATTTCAAGTGAAATTAGAGAGTGAGCTCTCGACAATGAGACCGAATTATGGGGAAAGTGGCCAGCTAAAAAGGAATAAAATAATGAAAAGAAATCAAAGAGCAGCTGCTGGAAGGAAGAAAAAGCAGACTTCAAGTGGGTGGAATTGAAGAAAAAAAAAATGAAAGAGGAGGATCCAAGAGAAAAAAAAAAAAAAAAAAAAAAAGAGAGCTCCCAGTAAGAGAGTACGGAGATGGAGTTTGGTTGTTGGTTGCAGGTTGCAGAAAGAATAAGGAGAGCTTAGGAGGTAGCCTTGTGAAACGGGTTGTACTCCCTCTTTGTTTTATCATGTATACTGTTGTATGTATTTGTATAATTATGTTGGAACTAATTTCTTTTTGTTAGAGTGAGATTATGAACCTCAACACAAATTTGTAATTCTCAACACAAATTATCTGCAACAAATTTGTACCGTTAAACCATAGTACTGAGTGATAACTAATTAATAATTACTTTCTTTCTTTAAAAAAAGTGAAAATAAATAAAAAAGTGTTGTAAACTTTCCTAGTTTAAGTGTGATTGTGTAAATCTTATATTAGGTTTGATTCTAGTTATTCTTTCTTACATGGAGTTGTATTCCTTGGGGATGAAGGAATTCTTCTCCCTCTTATTATTATAAATAAAGGCACAACGTATGAGGGAATAACACACATATTCCCCCACGATTCTACAAACACATCTCTCTCTACAATCTCTCCATGCCGCTGGCCCCCTTCCCTTAGTCACGCAATCATCATGCAATCAAACTAGTTCATACATATCATCACGCAATCAAGTTCTTCCAAATCAACGGTTTTTATCTCGATATTTTTGCAATCCTGATACCATGAACATTCACCATAATGAATGACCCAACTTTACGTTTTTCAAATTTTAGATTCTACATAAATTGTGTATGCATTATATTCATAATTGTTGAATTATGTGAATTTGATATTGCCATGAATTGCATCAAATATATGTCCATGCATTGAATTATTTGTTTAAATATGCATTGAATTAATATGGAATTAAAACAAAAAAACAAAAAAAAATTCATTTAGGGTTTCATCAAAACCAATCCTTGTTGTTGGGCCCTCGAGCCAAGAACCCATCCTGGAGCTAAGACTCCAGGCCTGGGCGTCGCTCACACTAAAACCATCATGATGCATGGGCGGCAACCATGCCTAGCTACCGAAAAAGTCAACGGAAAGATTTTGTAAAAAGACAACGGTTGACCCAAAAAGTCAACCGAGACGCTGAGCTGGTCAACTGAATTAAAACTTTGGAATTTCACTAAACGGATGTCAAAAATGGAGTCAGACGTCTAAATTAGTCTAGGAAGGTTCTTGAGAAAATTTTGTAAAAGTCGATGTAAGGAAGTCGTTGGAAATCTGGAAATTTCGCCCGATTTTATGGGAAGTTTTCAAATGACCATATCTCTCTCATTTCTCAACCAAATTTGACTTATACTATATCAAAACGAAGATAGGGAAGTGCAGAATAAGATTATACTTGATTGGACATCAAAAAGTGGACGGAGGTAGCCGCAAAATGCCTGCAAAGGCACGGAGGTCGCCGGAAACTGGGTAAAATTCAAATGGTTATAACTTATTCTATACTTAACGAAATTGGGTGAATCAAAAACAAAAATCATACCTCTCAAGGAGATGAGAGAATGGTACCCTTCTCGACTTCTAACTAGCTGTAGTTTGGCCTAAAAATTTACGGTCCGATTTTGTTTCGATCCCAACAGTCCGGAAAGAAGTTCGAGGTTAGGTTGGGTGTTTTGGGTTCGTGAGGACGAGACGAAGCTTGTGGTGCTCTTGATTTGGATGGTGGTGGTCGGAAAATTTGTGCACCGATGTGTACAGTGACAAAGGAGTGTTTTTTTAGTGGGGAATGGATCCCACGGTCCACAAAATCCCACCAAAAAATATTATAAAATAATATATAATAAAAAATAAGTAATAAAATAATATATAATATTAAAATATCTAAAATAGTAATTTTACAAAGGTATCTTTCGGATTCGTAGATTCATAGTCTCCATCATAGTTTTGAAATCGATTCCACTTGTACCCACATGTTCGTAATGACGAGTCCTACAAGGATACGCTAATAGAATGGATTACACATCTCACAATATGAGGGTCAACAAAAGTCTACGATTTCACCTTAAATGGTATTTTCATAAATTCACACTTTTAAAATTATAAAAATATTGAAATTTTGGGATGGGTTGTTACACAAGGTTTCCAATTGAAATCTGAAATTGTAATACACTCCTGGAAACATGATTTCTCATTGTGAAACTTGTTTATTTCAGTGGAGAATTATATATATGCCCAAAGCATATCTCCACAAGTAATTCCCTCAAGTGCACATGGGAACAAATTGCTCTGTATATGTTCCAAAAGGGTAATGTGTCATGAAGTGTAGAAAATCCATGAAGGATTCAAGTTGCTTAAAGTAAGCCTCGGAAGGGTAAAGCACAAATTATGTACTTAATACCAATGGATGGTATAAATTGCCTTAGTGAGTACTATCATTATGATATTGTTGCAACATACTAAATCTCCTGCAAGAGTTGATATTAGATTGAGACTCCTGAAAAGTATAAATATTTAAGTGTTAAAAGAAACATTGTCTCGAGTTGCAGATCGAACAATATGTCAACACTATTCTTATCCTTTTAAAAGGATCTAATGATATCGCTATCGAGAATAAATTTTAAGAACATGTGTATAATGTTAATAACCTGAAGTTCTAACATTTTGTGTGGACATATATTTATATGATATTATGAACAATCTATGATATTTCATTGTTTCCTCATTGATTTATTGATTATGGAACCAGAAGTTTCCATGTTCTCTATATCTAACAAGCTAAACTAAAAGTTTTTAGGCATAAGAGAGGGAATTTGTATGCATACATGCAGGTGAGGTACAACTGCAAAAACAAACAAAACATGGGGGAGTCTTCACAAAGGTTGATCATGTGAAGCCTCAGTACTTGGCGAAACTCCAGAAAGAAAAGGCACCAGAGGTTGATTATTTATAGCCTCAGTATTGGTAAAACTCCAGACGACAAAGGCAATTGGTGCCTTTGGAATAAAGCCACAAACCTCTGATAGTCACTTTGAGTCTAACTTTCGGATTCCTGCAGCTGGTCAAGCTTTCTTTTCTTGTTTGTCGAGTAATTATTTGCAAGCATGTATAGCTCTTTGTTCTTGTGCTTGAGCCCTATAATCTCTTGTCTAAGGCTTGCCACCTCAGCCATTAATGATTCCACTTGGTGTGTTCGAGCAAGTAGACGTTGGCCCATATTAGATACAGAGCCTGCACACTGAACGTTGAAAGCTAGAGAGTCTTAAACAGCTAATTCATCAGACCATTTTGAAAGTATCATTTTATCCTTGGGAGTGAGAAGACTCCTAGCTACCACCATAACGGTTATGTCATTCTTCATCATAGAGTGTCCAACCGCAAGAGGACCATTAGAGGATAAGAAGGATGAGTGCCATATATTATCTTGAGGAGACATCTATGCATCTTCCACAACATTCAAATTAAAACGAGGGTCAGATGGGTAAGCCATTTTCAGAAATGATGAAGAAAAATGAGGTCAGTTAAATTGAAATCTCATAAGTGCAAAAAGGGGAAATTTCTACAGGCAGCAACTTTCTGAGCGTGTTTTCGAACACAATTGATATTTTTATAAAAGAAGAGGCAATATGACCACTTGTTCAAAAATCAAAGAGGCACCGTTCTTCGAATTTCAAAAGCTAGATTTTGCTGAATAATTTCTCAAATGTAATCTCAGCTTTTCGAATATCACGTGCAACTTTGTCAAAGATGTCTGACAAAGTTGAAACACGTAAACTTTACTATTCCAACTACACCACTGTTGCTAACAAGAGTAAGGGAAATGGTCCCAACAACACCACTACTTGCTATTGGAAAATTCTTATATATGTCAACCTCCGTTCTCCATGGCAAGGCGGACCTGCAAGAATGCCTAACTCTTCCTCTTATCCGAGAGTGCATCTTCAACAAAGCATCTCGAAATACTCAATTTTCCTCCACCCAAGAATACCTCTTCAACCAAGTCACTCAAAATGCTCAACTCATTTCCTCATTAAGATGATAGCTTTGATCAAGAAGTTTTACATCAGCATTAAATTCTTGAAGAGCAAAAGTATCTCATATTGTTAGGGTTGAAGGCAAAAGTATCTCATATCATACTTTTTCCCTATCATTTTCTTTATCCTTGTTCTTACCTGCAAGACAAGGAGAAAGAAAGCAATCAGTCGGAACCTGAAATCAAACTTCCAATTTGGAACTAATTGCCTGGAACCTTTGCCTTATTGCTTACCTTGCATTGCTCTTGAGTAGTCATCTTCAACTGTTGTTAGCTCTCGAATTTCCTTAGCAAATACCTCAAAACAGTTGATATGATGTTGACTCTTTACATTGAAGCTGCCAAGTATGGATGAGTCGCTGAGAAGTAATGTTTTGAAGAATCATTCAAAGGAAAAGGTTGCGCACCAATTCTGCTATGCAAGAGACTGAAGCAGAAGGATCAACGATGAGCCCACAAAAGATCAAGCATTGCTTCAATACACATCAGCCTAAAGAATTTGAAAGCAGGGGGAGCGTCTAAAGTCAATTAAAGACTTGTGGTTATCCAATGGGGAGTGTAATAAAAGTGGATAACCCACTTGAATGAAAAGCCCCATTTGACTGCCAACAATTGTTGGAATTTTGTTGTCCACCTTATGCAATTATGATGTCCACCTTATGCCCTTCTCTATATAAAGGTCCATTAGTTCACACACACAGTATGTGCACGGACGTAAGAGAGAAAGAGGAAGGAAGAGGAAAGAGAAGAGAGGAGAGAAAAGAGAGGGAGAAGAGGGAGAAAATAGAGAAGGATATTTTTGTACTCCTATTATCCAGATAATGAATAAAAGCACTATTGCTGCCCCGAGGAAGTACTCCAGTTACACTGACTGTTGAGGACCCTCGTAAATATTATGTCTTATTTTATTTATTCCACTGTACACATACCGCCAATTTTACAACAATCTGGGCTTTATCATTATTGCAAAATATTAGTCCACGCACTTTTGAAATTCTTGCCTCCGCCCTTATATAATGGCAAATGCTACGTCAATTACGGCATATTTTCATGGACTTTTGTGTTCAGCTTGATAATTGAAATAAGTTGTCGCTTCCTTTCATATCAAAGCACACCCGGAACGACCGATCAAAACAAGGACGAAGGCAAAACAGGGGGAAGCCCTGAACAAACCCCAAGCGGGTTGGCAAGTTTTGCATGCACCCTAGATTGATATGTGTAAATATTTTTTATATAGTGCCGCGTTATTAATTTAGAATGTTAACATAGTGACGAACTCGGTATAGATAACTTCTTCTTGACAACTACAAGTGATGACTGCGGGAGAAATATAGGAGTAAGTAGGGATGACACTGGATGTGATGTGTTCAAACATGCACGCCTTATATTTTCTCTCAAATGTATCCACCATTTACGACGTGATCCTATGAATGACGTAGCTAGCCATGGCGTAATAGCTTGTGAATTACCATCGGACAAGGATTGTCTACCCTCCCACTTCCGATACCCTCCCACTTCCGATGCCCTCCCATGTCCTTCTGTTTTGTGTAGTCACGGTTAAGCCACATCAACATTTTATATATTTTTTTATAGAGATAATAAAACAAAAATGAATAGTAATATAAAATGTTGACGTGGCTTAACCGTGACCACACAAACAGAAGGGTATGGGAGGGCATCGGAAGTGGAAGGGCAGCCAATCCTTGTCCTTACCATCCAGCAAGAATTAATGCAGAGAAAAGGGAGACAGCCTGTAATTGTCAGAGCAACTAAAGGCTAGAGAGTCGATAGGATTTTATGCTAACTATGTAAATAAAAAGCATTTCCGAATTCTGATGTTTAGGGTCCGTTTGGCAGAGAATTAAAAATTACTGTAGGGAACGAAAATTTTAAAAGCACACAATCTATCTAGACAATACCTAGCGTATAAGCAAGAGCGAGACATATTTAAGTAAATTTATTATCTATTATATAATTTAATTTACTATATAATATATAAAGAAACATTGAATAACATGTTTTTTATCTTAAGAAAATAGTCAGAAATTATTTGGTCGGTGGGCTAAACTAAAATTATTACTAGGAGATCAAATGGTTAAATTTTTTTGTTACTTACATAAAGTTACACAATAGCAAGCCTGAAAGCAATAATTTAAAGTAAGAAATTTAACTATGAATAAAGCAAGTTTTAACTAGATTTTAACAAAGAAAACATTTGAAGCTACAATTCATAGTAGAAAGAAACATACATCATCAATCTTGTAATAACAATTTAACAAATAAAAGAAAAAGTACCTATTCAAGTTGTGCCCTTCGATCCTTCATAGAATTGAAATCCTTTGTTATTTCTTCTGAATAAATCTTTTCGACAAGCTCTTTTTCAACGTACACAACCATTGAATCTACTAGAAATTCACTCTCCATCTTGTTGCAAAGTCTTGTTTTAATAAGATTCATTGCTGAAAAAGCTCATTCAATAGTAGCTGTAGAAACGGGAAGAGTCAATACAAGTCGAATTAACCTATCAATCAAATAGTACATTTCGGACCTCTTTGTTTGAACTAATCCTAGACATAATTCCGAAGTAGTAGACATTTTTTGAAACACAGGATGATGCGGTACGTTTGATTCATAGATTTTCAACTCACATCTCAACGTATGTAGTTCTTTTTCAGTGAAACCCAGAGGATAAAATTTCTCTGCAAGCTTGCAAATGTGATCAATGTTGAACACCTTAAAAGCTACTCTTGGTTCTAAAGTTGAACTGAGAATAAGAAGTTCCATTGCCTCCTTACTAAACCTGCTATTTAGCTCTGTCAGCTGAAAATCTATTGCATTATTGAAGATATCAATGTGATAATGATGCTTAAATGTAATATGATCTGTTTGCTGACAAGAATGACCAGTTCCTACTTTGTATTGAGCATTCATATCGGGCATATCAACATCATGTTTCTTGCAAAATAAACTCACTTTATCAATAAAGGTAGCCCAACCATCCAATCGCAACTTTTGAAGGACATCTTTTGTAGTAGTGACTAGGTTCATAACATTCAGAATGTCTTGTGACTAATTTTGCAGTTCGCGACAAAGGATATTAGTGATTCCCATGATCTCCTGCAATAGATGCAAGATGAAAGTAAATTCAAAAGATCTGATTGCATTATAAGCACCAGTAGCTTCCCCACGCAAAGAGTTTGTAGCTGATCTATCATTCTTTATGTTCTTAAGTATTGTACAAGACGCGTCGTACATTTGTATCAAGTCACACATTGAATCATACTAAGAACCCCAACAATTAGCTCCAGGTCGATGTATAATACCGATTTGATTAGCTCATCTTCCCGTCTTAAGTTCACCAGCACCCACCAACTCTTCAATGTTCACTGTGTGTGCAACTTGCAGCTGAGTATTACGCTTTGGAGAAGTAGTAATAACATTTACAATTGAACCTAATGTTGAAAACAAAAACCAAATAACAGCTACTTCTTTTGATGCTGCAACTAATCCTAATTGAAGTTGATGAGCAAAACAATGCACATAATAAGCAAATGAACACTCTTTAATAAATAAAGATTGTAGCCCTTTCCACTGACCTCGCATATTACTCGCACCATCATAGCTTTGACCTTGTATGTCACATCCCGGCCCGGGACGGATCACTTCTCGAGCCCGCTGCACCACCGTAGCACGATATTGTCCGCTTTGGGCTTACCATTCCCTCACGATTTTGTTTTTGGGAACTCATGAGCAACTTCCCAGTGGGTCACCCATCATAGGATTGCTTTAGCCCCCTTCTCGCTTAACTTCGGAGTTCCTACGGAACCCGAAGCCAGTGAGCTCCCAAAAGGCCTCGCGCTAGGTAGAGATGGGAATATACATATAAGGATCACTCCCCTGGGCGATGTGGGATGTCACATTGTAACTTGTTTATAGGCAACTCATGGAAAGCAAGGACTTTTTTTATCTCCCTGTGAAGTGTTGGTGCAATAGTGTCTTCAACCCACACAATATCTAAAAACTGTTCTCGTAGAAAACCATCATTATCAACAAATCTTAAAATAATGGCCATTTGCTCTCGGTGAGCAGTATCATGTGCTTCATCAACAAGAATACAAAAAACACCATCCCCGACTTCTTCACAAATTTTTCTTTGTACTATGTTGGCGAGAATGTTCAAAACCTCCTTTTGGATCATGGGGGAGGAATATTTGGCATTTTTTGGTGCATTTTCTAAAACAACTGCAACCACCTTATCATTAAACTTGGTTGTATGCTTTACCAATTCAATAAAATTCCCACGATTTTTCAAACCCATTGATTCATCATGTCCTCTAAAAGGACATGCTTGAAATGTAAGCCATCGAACACACTCAATTGTAGCCTTGAGTCTCAACTGATTCTTCAAAATTTCTTCTTTTGATTGTCGATTAATAACCTTATCAACATGTTAAGATGGATTCATCAATTCCTCTACACGCCAAACACAAGTATTATGTAATGAAGATGGACTTCCAATATGAGAAAGAAATATACAATTCTTTCCATCGTTAACTCTTTTCCAATTGTTAAACCCATCAATAGTTAGTGTCGGACGACTTGCTGGACCAGTCCTAAAAAGAAAGCATGGGAAACAATATACTCTATCTATTGTCGGAGAATATTCTAAGCATGGAAATTGTGAAAACCAAGAATACTAAAATCGACGATATTGTGATCCAAACCAAGACCTAGGATACTCAAGAAGTTTCGGTCAGTAAGGCCTAGCTTTGATATAAGCACGCCGAACTTCATCTTGTCGATTAATAGGATACTCATGTATTTGAATCCGTTTCCCCAGGTCTCGTTCCAATTCCAAAGAAGCATCATCAAAAACTTTTTCTTGAGCTTCAATTATATTAGATGTCTGGTGAGAATCATGAGGCTGCTCAGTTCATATTGGTGCGTTATCATTAGATGCAGAAGGTATATCACTTTCTAATTTATCACCATCATTATTTTTTTAATAATGAATCAATAGTTCTTAATCTCTTTATTGAACGTTAACCTAACAATTGAACAACAATAATGCAAGTTTATATAATAAATTATATTTCTAAGAAATCTATCAGACTATTAGAAAAAAATATATTAAACTTGAAATTGAATTTTTAAAGTACGAACTTTTAAAATTAAAGCAATAAACAAATAAAATCATCAAGACATAAGAATAAAGTTTCTCAGAAAAGTGAAAAATAGTTTCTATTGATGAGAAAAATCAATAAAGTTTCTCTTGGTTTCTGTGAACTGCAGACGAGACGGGATAACGACTTTTTGAAAAGTGAAAAAGAGTCATTGTTGTACCCCAAAAGTTGAAAATAATAATAATAATAATAATAAACTACTCCTAAGAAACCTAAAATAATAAAATAATAAATCTACTTTTCAAAACTGAATGTCTACTCCTTGGAAACCTAAACTAATCACTATAGACTACTTTCTAGAAACTAATCAAAGAAAAAGACTTATTGGGACGTGTGTCTCGGTGTGTGTAGATTTGAAATATAATAATAATAAATTTCAACATTGATTAAAGTAAATAATTTATTTAATATTTATTAACTCTCACTTTTTCTAAAAGTAATCTTATTTTTCAGAACTTTTACTTATTAGGTGGGCTATAACAATTAAAAATAATAAAAATAGTCTAAATTATTAGTATTTTTAATCTTATTATAGGAAGAGGAACCACTTCAGATCCACTTTATTAGTTTTTGTTAGATACTATTTGTGTTTAATTTTAAATAAAAAATTTAAATAATTTCTGATCACACAATACATAATAAATGGATAAGATGTAAGGATCCTTAAGATCCTCACAATTTAGAGTCGAATGGGATTCAAATCCCTTATTACATGGCGGGTCTAAAAAAAAGTCATAAAATAATACCTACAAAAGAATAAAAAAAGTTTAGGAGGCAGAAAATGATTGTTTTAGTTGACAAAAAAAAAATGATTGTTTTAGAGAAGTTCCACCGGGAGGTGGTTAGGCCGGCACTCAGCCAAAAAACAAGACTGGCACTCAGCCAATCCACTCCAGCCCGTTCCATTGCCTGGCACCCAGCTCAAGCTGGTCTCCAGGCCAGCTCAAAATTGACAGACCTTGAGACCGGTCCATCTGACGTCAGCGTGGCGTTGGAGGGCATATGATGTCCGCCTTTTTTTTTTTGTTGAGCCAGAGAGGGCGTTGTTGTGGAGGTGAGGAGCGGAGCTGGTCGAGGCGGGAGAGGGTGTCGGGAGGGAAGGAGCCACAGAGGGAGAAGGACGGGAGGACGAAGCGACAACATCGGAGGTGTGGAGATGCAGGAGGATGAAGCGACGGCGTTGAAGGACAGGAGGTGTAGAGGAGCTTGTTATTGAGGTTGGCTTGGGATTTGAAGGACAGGAGGGCAACGGTGTCAGAGGAGGTTTGCAGGCGGCGGTGGGGATGGATTATCTGTGCTGGGTGGATGGCGTGCAGGAATGGAAGGGAAGGGAAGTGTGGAAGATGGGAAAATAAAAATATTTTAATAATAATAATAATATTATTTTTTTTATAAAGTCAGAAAATAAAAATAAAAATATTATTTTTTATTATTTTATAATAAAAAATAATAATATTTTAATAAATTGACTAGGCTATTTTTTTTAGGGGTGGAGATGCTTTAGCCTATTACTATTCATTAGAGTATATTACTGTTCACTTGAGTGGATAAATGCGCTTGGTGCTGGCGCAAAGTCTTAGGGATGGAACTGCTCTTAGGAGTAGAAGAAAAGATGATGAGGGGCTAATAAATTAACAGAATAAAATACAAAGAAAAGATAAGATGGGGAGGGCACCTTGAAGAGAACACCGAACGCAGCCTCAGCAACGATTTTTTCTTTTTTCAGATTTCGGCGTTCTCAACATACGTCCTCCTAACCCCCACCCAGCCCCTGCCAGCTTCGCCTAATTCTGTCCAGGCGTACGTCTACTATACTTTCCGATTTTGTGACCGATTTTTAGAGCAGTAGTCCATCTACAACTCTACAACTAGAGAGAATTATCTGATGAGTGAATAGCTGTGCTAACACCCCACCCCAACAGCAACCTACTCGAAGTTGAACGGGACGGCCATGGCGGCGGAGTCGAGTTGGTGAATCAAAGCTCAGATCATCAGGTTGTCAGGTATAAAGAGAAAACGCAATATTTTCTGATGAGTGAATTACGGATGTCATTTTATTTCTAAGTTATTTTCTTCTCTCTATGTTTGGAAGAGAAGCGATTTAAAATTACTAATTAATTTCAAAATGACGGGATTGGAAATTATGAATTTAATATTTTTAGAATTGGTGAGCTTTCTTAATTTTGTCTAATAATTTAAAAGAATAATACCAGGGGAACTAAAATTTTAAACTAAATGATATGTCACTAATAGAAAATAAATACGTTAATCAACATTTAAGTAATAATTTAATCATATTATTTATTTTACAAAATTTAATTTAGAAATTTAGTGTCATTAACATTACCCAATCTAAAAGTATAATAAAATTTAGGATAAAGTACAAAAAATACCTCAACTATTGGTGTCACGACACTTTCATACCTCATCTTTAGAAATTGTGTCAATGTTATACCTTCCGTTAGTTTGGTCGTTTATTTCTCAGTTAAATGTTGACGTGGCTTAATCTGGGATCATTTTTTATTAAAAAACTAATAAAATATTATTAAAAACAAAAAAAATCATTTAATATTATTTAAATATTAAAATAATAATAAAAAGTACATAAAAAAATAAAAAATAAAGCTCTCCTTTTCGTCCCTCCCTCCTCTCTCTCTCTTCCCCCATCTTCCTGCAACCCAAAAAGAAAAAGACAAGAGGAAGAAGAAGAAACAAAAAAAAAAAAAAAAGAAATCCCAAACCAAACCCAGTTCGTCATCCCTCCCCACACCACAAACCCAACCCCCTGCAACCCAGAAAGAAGGAGGAGGAAGAAGAAGAAAAAAATAAAAAAAAAATAAAAAAAACCAACCCCAACCCAACCCGAAGGAGGAAAAAGAAGAAAGAAGAAGGAAAAAAAAAAAAAAATGAGAAACTCTCATCCGCCCCCCCCCCCCCCCCAAAAAAAACAAAATACCCCCTGCAAAAGAAAAACAAGCAGAAGAAGAGAGAAGGAAGAGGAAAAAAAAAAAAAACAACCCCAATCCAACCCGAAGGAGGAAGAAGAAGAAGAAAAAAGAAGAAGAGGAAGAAGACAAAAAAAAAAAAAAAAAAAAAAGGAAAAAAATGGAAAACTACAAACGAGACAGGACAACGACTTTCTGAAAAGTGAAAAAGAGTCATTGTTGTACTCCAAAAATTGAAAAAAATAATAATAATAAACTACTCCTAAGAAACCTAAACTAATAAAATAATAAATAATCTTTTTAAAACTGAATGTCTACTCCTAGGAAACCTAAACTAATCACTATAGACTACTCTTTAGAAACTAATCAAAGAAAAAGACTTATTGGGACGTGTGTCTCGGCGTGTGTAGATTTGAAATATAATAATAATAAATTTTGACATTGATTAAAGTAAATAATTTATTTAATATTTATTAACTCTTACTTTTTCTAAAAGTAATCTTATTTTTCAGAACTTTTATTTATTAGATGGGCTATAACAATTAAAAATAATAAAATAGTCTAAATTATTAGTATTTTTAATCTTATTATAGGAAGAGGAACCACTTCAGATCCACTTTATCAGTTTTTGTTAGATACTATTTGTGTTTAATTTTACATAAAAAAAATTTAAATAATTTCTGATCACACAATACATAATAAATAGATAAAATGTAACGATCTCTAAGATCCTCACAATTTAGAGTCGAATGGGATTCAAATCCCTTATTACATGGCGGGTCTAAAAAAAAGTCATAAAATAATACATACAAAAGAATAAAAAAAGATTAGGAGGCAGAAAATGATTGTTTTAGTTGACAAAAAAAAAAAATGATTGTTTTAGGAGTAGAAGAAAAGATGACGAGGGGCTAATAAATTAACAGAATAAAATACAAAGAAAAGATAAGATGGGGAGACCACCTTGAGGAGAACACCGAACGCAGCCTCAGCAACGAATTTTTTTTCTTCAGATTTCGGCGTTCTCAACATACGTCCTCCTAACCCCCACCCAGCCCCTGCCAGCTTCGCCTAATTCTGTCCAGGCGTACGTCTACTATACTTTCCGATTTTGTGACCCAATTTTAGAGCAGTAAGTCCATCTACAACTCTACAACTAGAGAGAATTATCTGATGAGTGAATAGCTGTGCTAACACCCCACCCCAACAGCAACCTACTCGAAGTTGAAAGGGACGACCATGGCGGCGGAGTCGAGTTGGTGAATCAAAGCTCAGATCATCAGGTTGTCAGGTATAAAGAGAAAACGCAATATTATCTGATGAGTGAATTACGGATGTCATTTTATTTCTAAGTTATTTTCTTCTCTCTATGTTTGGAAGAGAAGCGATTTAAAATTACTAATTAATTTCAAAATGACGAAATTTGAAATTCTGAGTTTAATATTTTTAGAATTGGTGAGCTTTCTTAATTTTGTCTAATAATTTAAAAGAATAATATTAGGACAACTAAAATTTTAAACCAAATAATATGTCACTAATAAAAAATAAATACGTAATCAACGTTTAAGTAATAATTTAATCATATTATTTATTTTGCAAAATTTGATTTAGAAATTTGGTGTCATTAACATTACCCAATCTAAAAGTATAATAAAATTTAAATACAGAAGGTGGTAGTTGGAAAATGTGCTAGGGGCACTGATAAATAATTTTTTTAAATTTACTATTATATTATATCAAATTGTATAAAAAATGAGCATAAAATATTTGATTTGTGACATGGGTATTTTAGTAATTATAATGTTTTATATTCCTATTCGACTCTGTTGAATTAGTAAATAGTTTTATGGATTTAGTACCATTTTTATTCTGATTCCAGAACATTTTAGTAAACAACTTTTATGGAAATCTGGATTTTGGTTCTCTTCAATCCAATTCCTCTTCAATTCAATTCCCCCTCGATCCAATTCCTCCAATTTTGATTACGAATACGTAAGCGAGACATAAGTCTCTACCATCTTAAAAATAAACTCTAGTAGTTCCTTGTAAATAGATTATAAATATCTTTTTCAATGCTCGTAAATACTCAAAAAATAGTAATCGTGCACTCCAAATTACAATCACTATATAAACATCTTTTCTTTAGTTATATTGGCCGCTACTCGTTGTAATTCTCAGAACTAGACATCTTAGTATTCTTTTAAGGATAAATTCAATATAAATCCAATTTTGTGAGTTATTATTAGGAATAGTCCACTTTCTAAAAAATAGGTCCATTGATTATTATCTTTTTATTAAATCTATGATAAAACTGAAAATTTTAAGGAATTGTAAATTTAAATTCCTTCAACCGTAGGCATTCAGTCTCTTTACTAAATAATATACTGATATCATCACTTTTTTGTCGATAATCTACGTATATCACAAGATAAATCACTTTTAGTTGCTTTCCTTATAATCTACCTCTTCATAATTAGTTGCATTCAACACTATCTTAAATAAATTCGGTTGAAACATTTTATAGTCTTATTATAATATAATATAGGTATGGTACAATTAGACTCAATTTGAAAAACAAATTAGATTTTTGGACAGAATCTAAACAAACTCTTTTTAATTAGCAGACAACTAGAAAGTCCACACTATCCTTTTTTAATTAACAGACAACTAGAAGGTCCAGTTGAAGTTTAGCTAAAATATAATTTAACTTCAAAATAGGAAGGATGAGAGAGATTTTTTAGTGTGACGAGAGCGCGGCCCGGTGCATAGTGCAAGAAGTGTCATAATACAACTGATTGGAAATTTGAAAAAAAAAAAATCTCCAACCAATTGTATTATGACACTTGGTATATCCGGCTGTGCTACTGGTAAACTGAAAAATTTCTCGAAGAAAGATTGGAGATGCTCGAAAGTGTTTAAAGAGTCCGTTCCCTGTCCTATTCCGAAAACTACAAACGAAGAAAATATTAGTTGGATTCTTTCTCTGCTGATCCTTCGTCTACCTTAACTGTTATCAGACATCAGAAGAACCAAGCCTAAACATCCTCTCATAATCATTGACATTCGTCCAACGCACAAAAACGTTCTCAAAGTCTGTATCAGTTAAAGCTAAGGAAGATCCGGGTTAGTCATCTAGTTATCAAATCCCTACATAGTTTTTCTCCCTTTTTGGTGGTAGCTATTTTATTGTTTGAACTTTGAATCTTACGTTTGTTTTTCTCTGTTAATTTTTTTTTTTTTTTTTTTCAAAGGACAGGCATGGAAATTGTTAGTTTCGTACTACGAGTTGGTGAGTTGTTATGGACTCCAGTGAAGCGTCATCTGGTTTACTTGGTGCATTACAAGAGCCACATGCAGTCTCTTGAAGTTCTGGTCGAAAAGCTAGAGGCCATGCAGAATGACTACCAGCGAGAAGTGGATGCGGCGCGAATGAATGGAGACAAAGTTAAGTCCGAGGTTCAAAAATGGCTCAAGGATGCTGACAATGCCATAATCCATGCGAAGCCCGAGAAGACAAAACATGCCTCGGAGGCTGCTGTCCGAATTTGAAATGGCGTTACAGTTTAAGCAAGAGAGCAGTTAAGGAGGCAGAAGAAATGAACAAGCTTAAAGAAGAAAAAAGGTTTGAAACAGTTTTGCTTCAAGTTCTCCGACCCATTGAGTTTGAGTCCACCATGTCAGCAGGAGATTTCGAAGCATTTGAAGCAACAAGGCAAGCCATGGATGGGGTCATGAAGGCACTGAAAGACAATAACGTCACTGTCATTGCGGTCCATGGAATGGGAGGCATAGGCAAGACGACCTTGGTGAAACATGTTGGTTTGCAAGCGTGTAAAGACAAGCTCTTTGATCATGTGATTATGGCTGTCATTTCCCAAAACCCGAACCTGGTTAAGATTCAACAACAGCTTGCAGAAATGCTGGCCTTGAATTTGAATGAGCAGACAGAAATAGCCAGAGCAGCTAGATTGAAGGAGAGAATAATGAGAGGAAAAAAGATCCTTATAATTTTGGACGACATTTGGAAGACAATAGATTTGTCTCTCATAGGGATCCCCGATCACTACGAGCTCCAAAACTGCAATTCCAAAGTTCTACTCACCACAAGGATATGGAATATATGTCATACCATGAAGAGCCAAAAAAAGATTCATCTCGATATCCTGTCAAAAGAAGATTCTTGGGCCTTGTTTGTGAAAAAGGCGAACATGTCTTTTCAATCAACCAATTTTTATGACACAGCGAGGAAGGTAGCTAGAGAATGCGGTGGTCTCCCAATTGCTTTGATTGCAGTTGCAAGAGCACTCGGAGATAAGGACTTAGAAGAATGGAGAGAAGCAGCTCGACGACTGGAGATGTCCCAAACTACCAACCTTGATGACGAGGGGGATGTGTTCAGGTGTATAAAGTTGAGCTACGATTACTTGAAGGACAATGACGCCAAGTCATGCTTCTTACTTTGCTGCTTATTCCCGGAGGACTCTGACATCCAAATCGAAGACTTGCTGAAGTATGGTATCGGGAAAGGATTGTTTCGAGATGCCAACTCAATGCAAGATGCCAGAAGAACAGCACATTTGGTGGCCAAGTACCTTAAAGCTTGTAGCTTGGTTTTGAATGGTGAACAAGACGGATGTGTAAGAATGCATGATGTGATTCGGGACATGGCAATACTAATTGCATCATCTGGGGATGGCCAAGGATTTTTCGTAAAAGCTGGCTGCCACTTAAAGGATTGGCCAATGAATTCACTCGAAGACTACTCCGCAATCTCCCTAATGGGGAATGAAATTTGCAATCTTCCTGACGAATTGGTATGTCCAAAACTCCAGATTTTATTACTACAGTCAAATTTTCGAGTAGAGGAGATCCCAGAAGATTTTTTCCAAAGCCCAAATGCATTAAGGGTATTCGACATAAGTAGTACCGAAATTTCTTCATTACCCTCATCATTTAATCTCTTAACCAAGCTCCAAACGCTGCATCTAGATCGTTGTCAGTCAATAATGGATGTATCAATTCTCGGAGAACTGAAAAAGCTGGAGGTTCTTAGTTTGAGAGAATCTGGTATTGAGGAATTGCCGGAAGAAATTGGACATTTGACCAATTTAAGGATGTTGGATCTCACTATGAGTACCTACATTGCAACAATTCCATCCAATGTGATATCGCGGCTGTCCAAATTAGAAGAACTATACATGCAACAGAGTTTCGCTGACTGGGGCAAGAAAGTTGAAGGAGAAGATGACAAAACTAATGCTAGTTTTGATGAGCTAATTAGCTTGTGTTACTTAAACATTTTGAAGGTTGACATTTCTGATGCAGAATGCCTTCCGAAAAATGTAGGGTTCCTTCGAAATTGGGTAAATTTTGATATATGTATCAGCAGAGACCTATTTTATCGGTCCGTGAATGTGCAATTATCAAAGAATACTATTACTCCATATTCAAGAGCCTTGCTTCTGGACACAACAATCAACAAGCTGCCAGATTGGTTTAACAGCACAGTAACGGAGAGAGTGGAGAAAATAATCTACATGGAGGCTAGAAGTTTAACTGACATTCTTGTCGAGTACGGTCATGGGAAGTTACATGGACTCAAGTTTTTGCATCTCCAGGAGTGCCGTGAGATGGTAACTTTGATGAACACAGTAACTAGGGTTCCAAATAAGCCTGTGTTCGAGAGCTTGGAAGAGTTGCATGTCTTCTACTGGGACTGCTTGCAACAGTTATGTGTTGGTGAATTACTGCCGGGGTCGCTTGGAAATCTCAAGATCTTGGAGGTGGAGCAGTGTGAAGGTGTGGCGGATGCACTTGTTCCATCTAATCTGTTGCGGAGACTACAAAATCTTGAAGTACTTATTGTATGTGGGGCTGATATGGTTTATATATTCAGATCTCAAGGGCTTGAACAAGGAGAAACGGTCTTGACAAAATTGAGAGAGATGAAACTGGAGAATCTGCCGGAACTGACAAACATATGGAACGATCCTGCTCAGCCTGCAATGTTTCATAATCTTAGAATTCTGACAATTTCCAAGTGCAAGAAACTGAAAAGTCTCTTCACATTCGACATAGTTCAATGTCTGCTGCAATTGGAAGAGCTTTGGGTGGACAAATGCCATAGCTTGGATCAACTTTTCGGCCTAAGCGAGGGATTAGTAGTGCAGGATTCCGAGATCATTTTTCCACAACTGAAGAACTTAGCATTGCAAAGTCTTCCAACGCTGACAAGCATCTTCGCTGGAAAGGCTAGACTTTTGTGCCCTTCATTGGAATACTTGCATGTGCTGGACTGCCCCAAGTTTTTAACCTCTACTTCTGACTTCCGCAGCCAGATGCAAGTCCAACTAAACAATGAGCAACATTTCCTCCTCCTAAGGAAAAGGTACACCTGTTTCATGCGTAAATTTCATTTGTCTTTTCATTTTCACTCTATTTTCTCTATTTCCTTCAAAGGAAATGGCTAAAATTACCACAAATCAAATACTAATTGATTAACTAATCAAAATTAATTACCTACTACATATCAATCAATGAGAATGCTAGTGGGAATCTATCAAAAGTTGACTCTCTCCTGTATTCTGGTTTCTGCACAATGTTTTATATTGTTGGTACGAGAATTGACGATAGCAGAGAATCCATAGAAGGTGCCACTTTTGAGAGAGTGTTTCATCAATCAATTATTGACATTGAAATTTGAAAATAAATTGGAAAAAGGGTCCAATTAATGATCTGCAACAACATTACTAAATGTCATTTACATACATTCAAATCTTTTCTTTTAAAGCAATTGAGTAGCTTATTATGACAATGCAGATGGTTTGTTTACACTAGCAGAGACCCGTTAAGGGTTACCCTGAGCTATAGCCCATGTAACTTTCAATGAAAAATAATATTTTACATGTAAAGTTTATTGATTTTCGAATGTGGCTTACCATATATTTAGTCACTAATCGGAATTCTATCAGTTTAATTATATAAAATTATATAACTACAGTTTACAAACCATCTCTTTTTTAACATCCTTTTTCTCGTCACTTTTCATACATATACAAGTTTGGATTGTTTTGAATTTTAACACGTATTTATTTAATAATGAAAATTCTTATCTCACCTTGTGAAAATTTGATATTGTGAAAAAATATTGTATCAAGTTTCCTTGTTTATAAAGATTCAAATAATTAAGTTAGCCCACCCGGTGAAAAATTCCTAGCTCCGCCATTATTTATCTTTTGTTTTGAATTTCTTTTAATACTTGAATTACACAAATAGTTATAAATTTATTTGGAGAGCAAAAACCAAAGCAAATTGCTAACTTATACTTGTCCATTATTTTGAATTGACCAAAAGGTTGTGGGAGCAGAGGTAATTAATTTTCCTGGAAGAAGAAGTTGATGAGAAACACATTATTGCATAAGGTCGCACATCTTTCACCATCCAGGTGGTGGCACCTTCTCTCCTTGTGAGAGATTTTCTCTCCTTCTAAGAGCTTTTTTCACTGGTGTGTGTGTCCTCCACTTCGTTCTTCCCGCAGCCGCCAATCCTAGCTATGGCCAAGGTTGGTGGCCGTCCTTCCCTTCTCCTTCATCTTCCATTTTCCACTGCCCAGTGGCCTGTTTGCCACTCAGCCCCCTGTGCATCTGCTTTCTTTGACTTCAATATCTTTTCCAACTTTTCTCATTTCTTCCTTCCTTCCACTGTTCCCCTTTGTTTCCTTTCGTCTTCCTTCCACCTTTTCCCTTCTTTCCACCTTTTCCTCCTTGCCCCCCCCCCCCCCCCACACGTTCCCCAATCCAGATTGGCTCCATCCTTCTTCGACTCCACAGGATCGCCTCCCACTTTTTTTTCAACGCGATTTATCGCGCTTCTCCCGGAAGGTGAGTAGAGCGTTGGTTCAGGTGTTCACACCACCTCCTTCCTTTGGTTTGCCTTTGTTGGCACTGTTGCTAGTGGGTTTTTTCCCACTGACTTTCTTCGATTTGTGGCGGCTACTGTTGTGGTGCTCTGTGGAGGAGTTTGGGGCTCTGTTTTGGGGTTCTGCTGTGGCTTAATTTTCATTTTGGGGCTCTGGTTATTTTTTTATTTCAGATGGTTGCGGGGGATGTTCGTTCGGCAAGCAGGTTGGCGGCAAAGGTAGGAAGCTGTTAGGGTTTGCTTTTATTTTTTTTTCTGTTTAGGGCTCAGAACTATTTTTTGGGCTGTTGGGTCAATATGGAGGTCCATCTTTTTGTTTGTGTGTTTATTGTATTTAGACATTTTCTTATGTAATTTGTTGACTCCATATGTATAAATATCTGGGAGACTACCATATTTCCACGTACGAGTTATGATACAGTAGTGTCATGTTATTTGCACACTAATCTAATTTCCTAAAGTGCCAACCGCAAGGTTCTTGTGCAGAGGTAAAATATCCTAAATTATGGGATTAATTGTAAGAATTTAATCTCCTAAATCATTGCACGTTGGTGGATTCACAGTGGCCTTAGAAGCCAAAACTTCCAAGGCTCCCATTGTATGCATATATAACAAGGATTGATATCGCAAGTTAATTTGGACTCTTCATCTCCCAATTTTGTTTCTTCTTTTCCTTCTTCCATGAATGATATGTGCGGCATTCTCCTATTTGCGTATAGGCATGGTAATCTGATTAGTGTACTGTTTTCTGTGTGCGCCTCACTGTCAGCATATAGGAATTTGTATATGCATTTCCATGTCGATTTTCTTGTTGGCAAACTCATTTTTTTTTTAGGAAATAGATAAAAGTGACTCATTTTCTTAAACTTAGGACAAAAATAGGAATTTTCGAATATACAAACGTCATGCACAACAATACGACAAAAATGATATTTTTCCTCGTATATAGATGGGTTATTTCGTCCCACCCAGAGGTCATTTGCAGAAAATCTCTCTTACACCCTCTCGGTTATCTCTCTTCTCTCACTTTCTCCCTCACGCACTCTCTCTGCCATTTTCACTGTGCACACACGGTGATGCCTACAAAGCAGAAAACTAATGATGCCTAAAAAGTAGCATCATACCAAAAAACCGATCTCCCAAGCACATCCTCCATGTCCATAGAGCAACCAATTTGATCACAAAAGAGCACCATACCAACAAAAAAAACAAAAAACAAAAAAACAAAGAAATTCCTTAAGAAGTGCTGAGCTAATTCTCAAATCTATAGGAAACTATTATTGAATGCAACCTGGAAAATAGTAAAACGAGATAGAATAAATAAGTGTATATAAATTAGAGGTTTTTTTAACTTTGATCCTTCAAGAAGATTGAAATTTAAAATAAACTTGGTGTTAGATTATATATTGATTATAATTCATTGATGTGTCCTTACTTCAAAATAATTAATGTGCATTTTATTTAATGTCTCCCATTAAATATTTAAATTTATTAACATATAATTTTTAATTTATTTTTTGACCAAAAAAGAGCTTTTTAATTTTTTAATTTTATTTAACATTCTTCAAACTTGAAAAACTCGTTAATGTACCTAAATGTTAGTACGGAAATGTATTATATTGAACTAATGTATTTAAATGTTAGTACTGAAATATATGTACCGAAATATATGCACCGAAATGTATTATATTAAATTAACGTACCTAAATGTGTGTACTGAAATGTATGCACCGAAATATATTATATTGAATTATTGTACCTAAATGTTTGTATCGAAATATATGTACCTAAATGTATGCACTGAAATGTATTATAATGAATTTAATGTACCTAAATAAAGAAGACAAAGTACATCAAAATATATTGTATGGCAAAAAATAGTTTATCTAAATGTTTACAACAAAATATATTACGATAAATGAAATGAAAATTATAATTATAGTGAAATAAAATTAATATATTAAAAATTAGGAAGAAAATGAGAAATAATTAAAAAATCAAAATATAATTAATAAATGAGATTATTAATGTATCAAGGGACTAAAATTAGATTTTGATCTTACTCATGGTTATAATCTAAAAATCATCTTTACCAAGGATTAAAATGAAGTTTTCTATACCAAGGGAACCCAATCAACTTATCATTTTTATTATTTCATATATACACAAACGGCTTCTATGGTGGTGCTAGATATATCTAACCAAATTGATACTAGAAAGTTCAAGTAAATATACAAATTGAAAATACAATAACAATAAGCTCACAACCAATTTTAACAATGAAACTAAATCCTTTCTACCCTATTCACCTTTAGATCATGAATCATGATCCTTCTCTTTCATTTTTTTTAATTGTATCTCACACTCACTTTTTCATAATTTTGTTGCTGAAGGCCCTAATAATTTCTATGTTGTCCTACATCTGTCTTAATATCAAAATATTTGAAAATTATCACACTACGTACCATTGAGCAGTTATAAATAAGTTGATGGACCAAAAAGAAGGTGTCTTATAATCAAACCATCTGGTACACCACGATGTTTCAATGTTTTCAGAAATAACTTGCAGGATTTGAAAAAAAAATAGAAACCAGTAGATGCGGAATTATGAAAAAGGACCAAAGCATCATAACTTTTAACTAAGTTAATGATCATTTCTAGTGTCTCTAGTTAGATTGAAAATGGCAAAGCTTTTAACAGAGTCAATGAGCATTAATAGTTAGAAGGCTCATTGAAAAAGTGTATCAACCTGGTCACCACGGTTCATTTGTTGCGCATTGGGAAAAACGAGTTTCAGTTCTTGCGATAGTATCAACATGTGCCTCAGGAGCTGCAACCTGTGTGTCAGGAGATGCCTCTCGGTAGATCATTACCCTGTCATTTGATGTGTCACTAAAATTGATTTCACAAATATTCAATATGATCCCAATGTTATTAAATCACTAAGCTGATTTTTCATAAAAAGATGCACCAATTCTGTCAGTGCTCTGACCCGATTAGTTAAATTGTGCACCTTTTCATCCATCTGGTGATTACGCAATTTCTGTTCTGAAAATATAATATTTCAAGCTTTGTAGGAGGAACACCACCTCCGACTCCTCTTGCACAACCATGGCGCTCAGCACCAAAAACTTTGGAAAGAACGTCACCTCGAAAACCAGATGATGATCCATTTCCATATTGCTTAATTTTTTCGTAACGTTGCACATCAAAGTTAAGACCTCATCAGTTTGCATATCAACAAACAAGAAGAAATAAATGGCTAAAAATTACTTACAATAGTCTCCGCAGCAAGCAAATTGGATGGTCCACCACCCTTCTTAGTATGTGCTGAAATCCAAACATCACCTCTAGAAACTAGAGAAGGGTCTACACTTTTTCTTTTCTACAAAATAGAAACATAAATGTAGTAAACACACAGTAGAACACAGAATAAAATTAGTAAATTGTTCTTGTCCTGTAGAAAAGAAGGCACTAGAATCAAATGTAATTACCAAATCCTCCGCCAACCTAGCATATCCTTTGCGTCTACATGTGTGCGGGAGTAGCTTAGACTTCATCTCTCTGAATGTTTCGCTTTTGTCCTATCAAAAGGAAACAAATGATTCATATCACGTATCGATTAGCTAGCATGTACCAAATCTATCTTCAAACTAATTTAACATGCAATCAAGATAGAATCCCACACATGTTTAACTAACACCAAATTCTTGTGTAGACGGGCTTGGTGTTGAAATAGACTTTTAACTACTATCAATTTGATTTCTGTGACCCAATTTTGAACTCAAACGAAGATAACTAATCTTAGAAATAAAATAAAAGGAGAATGAGCTTACAATTTCATCTTAGAGTCATCTTCTTTGCAAGGAAAGTCTTCCAATCTTGAATTAATTTGACATTATTTGGTATGACCCTTCTTTCTTTTAGTTAGATTCGACTCCTCTGTGAATAGGTCATCTGGTACTTCTTCGTCTTCTTCTTGTAAGATCGTCAGGTGCAATTTCAACATAATATTCTTTAGATCAGCCTGAATGCCGCGATCTTTTCTTTCTTGGAAAAATCATCCTCAACTAATGAACCTGGAAAACAAATACTGATAGTACATATTTAACAGAATTTTGTTATAGAAACCATTGTTATACTCACGATTATAAAGAATTAGAAACTGTCTATACTCATGATTATAAAGAACTGAAAACTGTACAGTCAACGATGCAACCCTTAAATTAGTGAGAGTCATGTGCATTTCATACATGAATCATATCCATGTAACGCACTCCACAAATTTGTAAAGGAAAAAGAATCTTGGGTAATTTGGACATGTAATCAAAATTATGTATAAATATGGAACTAAAATTATGCGTCAATATGTGCTTACTTTTCAGTATTGTACGTATGAGAGTAAACAATGAAAGTATAAAAGCGATGAACACCCCTTCAAAAGAAAATTATAAACGTCAACAGCACCCTGCTACTAGGGCTCTACAACTTTGTCTTGGCCATCTTATCAACAAAACATAATCCACATAAGAACGATTGACTACTGTAATTAGAACACACTAGATTCGCAGCCACCTTTCTTCTCAGTTATGTTCACTATATTATTGAAATCACCCATTAGGCACCACGGTTTTATCCTTTGGATCTAATTCAAGGATATCCTCCCACAATTCCAACTGTAACCGTTTTTTAGAAAAAGCATACACAAACGTAAAAAACTGATCTTAAGTAGAACAAGGACCGATCACTAAACAAGGCAAATAACGAGCAGTCAAGGTGATAGCATTAACTACAACCTTGGACGAGTTCCAAACTAAACATAGACCACCATCCCTGCCAGCAGGGCTACAACTAATCATCTTATCAAAAAACTTTCCATAAAAGTTTCCACGGACCTTCTCCACATCTATTTTAGTTTCCATTAAACAAAAAAGGTCCACCTTAAAACTAGCACACAAATAATTAAAATTACTCTTAAAATCAGGTCTTCCAAGACCCCTGCAATTCCACATCATGCACTTCATTAATCTATTTCTTTAGTCAGACTAATGTAGCTCGGTCTTGCTTCTGCATCTCCTCACAGACTCTTTTACTTGGACTTAACACTTCGTTACTTAGCCTAAGGGAAGACGTCGCAGCTCCTGCTGCCTTAATGGATGCCACAACATCCCCCACAAGCCTATTTCCCTCCCCCACAATCCTACTTCCTACCTGAATCCCTACATCCTGGCGATTAAGCATACAATTACCAGCAATCATATTTAGACAAGCCAAGTTCCAACTTACATAATTCTCACAACAGTAAACCATTAACACCTTACTAGTAAAATCAATCCATAGTTGATTATTTATCAGCATATTATCCCAATAAAACCAAACAGTACCAAGCTTATTATGCCTAATTAAAGGGTAAGCAAACAAGGAACTATACTTTTATCAAACCATAAACTATAACACCTAGTACTCACCTTTTGCATACAGTCAGCAACCTTCTCGGTCCTTCTCCAGTCCCGTACCAGCCCCGCTCTCGTAACCCACACCTAACAGGCTGAGGTGAGGATTTCATGAAAACCAACTTCGTCATCACTCCCAAAGATCTTCACTCCTTTAGCGCCCTGCATCTTTACTTGTTCCCCAGATAGCCCGCATAGCACATGAACCCTCACATAGGCTTCTATCTCATGTTCGTCAAATTTATTGAACATCAAATAAGCTACAAACCCCGTATATTTGCAAGGGATTGAGCAATTAAGCTCTAGAAACCCGAAACCACGGGTTTGTGAGGCACCATTTAATTGAATCACAGCCAACCCGAATTGTATTTGAAACAAATGCAAATGCCTCAATTCGACATCCCACTGTTGGTGTCTAAGATTTCTTTGGAGAAGGATCCTCGGACCTTCGCACAGCTTCTTAAGGGATTGGCACTTTGGATGTGTAGTCGGGCTCTTGCTTGTGGATGTGCTACAAGAAGAGGACAAAGTTAGTTTTGAAATGTGCCTTTGTGGGGCCTTAGGTGAAGGCCTTGAGGCTCGCAATCAAAACTAACTAAGTGTTAGGCGTGCCACTGCTATCTCAATACAGTAGATGTAGAACAAGAGTATTTTTAGTCGATTACTTACGCCCCAAGTTACTCAGACTTCTTGTTATCAAAGGATTGTCGTGGATGGGTTAAGTCCACATTAAGTTCTTTTTCTTGCCTTGTAAATGAGGACTTTTAGTTCATAGTCTTGTATGTTCGAATGAAGAGAGTCCAAATCCCCTTAAGCTATTTGCTTGGTTCTTGATTGATTTTAATGAAAACATATCCATTAAACTAACCAGATCCAAATGCAAATGGAACTCTCAAAGTAGGAAAACTGATGGAAATGACTTGAATACATGCTGAAGAATGCATTAAGTAATAGATCTACAAGTTTAGAAAACAAACAAAGAGCTTCGGGTAAGATTTCACCTTGTCTGTCAAGGTTGAACCTCTTACAATCATTTCTCTTTGAATTAACAGGGGTTTATATGTTAAAAAGGGATGAATGGTAAACAATTTTACACAAAGGAATCGATACTACACCACCGAGGGAGATAGCAGAGCTTTAAACTGGACAAGAGATAGCTTGTCGCTAAAAAGGACTGAATCTGGGTTGATTTCAGCTTTTGAATGCAAAATCTGGCTTGAGAACAGAGTTTGTATGTTTGTTTGTTTGATTGGTTGAGTGTCCTTGTTTCTGGGACCTCTTCCTCCTTTTATAGGCAAATGAGCCCGACTGCTGTGACTTTGTTCTTGCCCAAAAGCACTTTAAGGGTAGTGAGTCATCAGCTTTTTACTTGGAATGCCACGAGAAAGTGTTCTTTGGCTCGTAGTAGGTTAGTCCCCATCACTTGTCACTTCAATGGTAAGCACGTGGCTTATATCTTGGCTGAGAAGGCTTCACTTTGCCTGTGGGCTTGGTGCTGGGCTTCGAGCAAGTCCTCTTTAATTTGGCATCCTTAGGCTTTCTTTCATTTAAGCCCAATGTTCAAATATTAACCCAAACACCCACAATAACCAAAAAAATCTACCCCATATTTTAATTTTCTCCAGTTACCTTCCTTGGCTCTTACATTGTTGCATGCCCAAAAACCTAGTTTTAAACTTTGCCTCTAGGCTCCACTCCCTAAGACCCACCATTGATAATTAGCTAGAGGAAAAATCCTAACTACAACCCAATTAGACACAAAGCTGCAATTTGGATTGTAAATTGGACGAATACCTTCAGCCCACCCATACTTATCGTTGAACAAAGCATTTACGCTAAAGCGATTAGCTAAATTGCAAAACTGAACTAAATAACTGCAATTATCTGTTCTCCAATTAACCTTCAACCCATTAAATAGCCTATCTACTTTCACAAAAATGCAAATTAGAGCAAGAACCAGGGACCAGAATTGAATTCGTACCAAGATACTTGGCCTTATGCGCTGTCAGCGCCTCCACCAGTCTTTAGATAACCCTAGCATCATTTTTCTGTTTCGAAATCCACTCTATATTTCTCTTTCAAGTTTACCAAGAAAATACAAACCCTTTTAAGATTTGAGGGGGAATTTTAAAAATAAAAAAAAAAAAAACCAAAAAAAGAAGCGGCTAAATAAAAAATAGACGGCACGAGAATGAATTATTAAGCGGGCTTCTTTACACCAAAACTTCTGTGCTAAAAGCCATTATTTACCAAGTGTTATGTGTACCATAAGAGGTACGAACCCCAGTATATGGAAAGTCCACTTTATGACATAACGCAAAGCTTTAAAAGAAAAAGGAAATGCTTTGTATAAATTGTCAAATACAACACACAACGCTTAAGTTATATATAATTTTATTTACGACTTACACAAAAGTGACTCTGTGAATGACAGACCATGCACAAGTATTATGACATGAGCTTTATAAATGTTATGAATAATATCATTTATAACATATCAGTATTATACGCCCTATATTTCAAGTCGTAATAAACCTAAAATGTTGTAGTGGTATGAATGAACAGAAAAATATTGAAGCACAAGTATTTAAGGAGAGGAAAAGAGCTCAGCAAGGAGCTGTACAAGTCAAAGAGAGCGGCTGCAATATTCAGGGGGGTAAGCTAATCTAGCTGACTTTGACACTAACTGCAAACTTTGCTTTGCTTTTATGTTCAAAAAAGGTTGAGAGTTAATTGTGTGTGGGGAGAGTTTGTCCACGTTGGTGAGAGACAAGTCTATTTAAAGACTTATATAATTTTAGGCTACTTTTTATATTGTCAATTAATTTTATAGTTGAATTTTAATTTTATCGTGGTATCAGAACATATTGTCTCTCTTGTGAAAGTCTAAAGGGTCACACGTGCTCACACGTCACACTTATTGCCCATGTGTAGGCTTGAAAATCAACCATACGTATTGTCAATTGATTTTATGGTGAAACCCTAATTTCATCACTTTTGTATATATTTTCAGGGTAAAGTTTAAGAAACAAGTTATCTAAAGCTGGTTGGGGAGGGCTAACTGTAGAAAGTGTGACAGTTATGAAGGAATCAGTTTGACAGGGGGAAAGTTTAGAGAAAGATTGAATCTAAAAAAATGTACTCTCATTAACCTTCAATGAATGTACATGTGGAGTATAACAATATGCCCACTATACTTGCTGACTAAGCAATCTTAAGAAACAAGTTATCTAAAGTTAAGGTGTAACTATGTAAATAAAGGCACTTGTGATGCTTAAGCCATCTCTAACCGAAGGCTGGCCAAATGGTTCGTTTTAGCCAAAGTTCTAAAAAATGCTAGGCGCTAGTCGGATGGTGGGCTAGCGCCTAGTGCCTAAGTGGCTAGGCGGGGTCTAGGCGGGCGCCTAAGCGGATTTAGGTAAATTTCTTGTATATTTTGTAAATAAGTGCATATTAACACTTACAAAAAATTATACTTGTATGAAATCCATGGATAAGATAATAAAAAAAATGATAAAATACAAAAAGAGTATCCAACAAGTCCAAAATTTAAAAACACATTAAGCATATATGCCATATAACCATAGTAAGGAATATAGGATAACACATATACAACAAATTCTCAATTTTAAACCACTTAGACTTAGATAGGATTTTTATTTTTAATTTCATTAAAAAAAAAAGGCCTAGCTCCGCCTAGCCCCGCCTAGAGCCCATCTGATTTTTCCAACCAATTTGCAAGAAAACGCCTCGTCTTGCCATCGCCTAGCGCCTAGGCAGCTGCCTAGGCCCTTTTTTAGAACATTGGTTTTAGCCCTCTAACTCTCTAAGAAATTAATATTTTAATGAACAGTACATGGCCATATTTGCCTCCATCTCCAACTGAGGACCATATGGCTCGTTTTAGCCCTGTTATAAAAAACCGTCTTCAACCGAGGGCCATAGGGCCAAACATAATTTATTATTTAAAAACTACAACTTAAATTTAAATACAATGTAATGTTGTTTCATGTTACTTAATTTAATTTAATGTTGTATAATGACTTAGGAAGTTATAGAAAAAAATAGAATTTAAAAAATATATGAAACAAATTTTGTAAAATAGAAGTTATAGGAAAAAAATATAATTTAGAAAAAAAATATAAAACAAATTTTGTAAAATAGAAGTTATAGAAAGTTATAGAAAAATAATTGTGTAAAAAAAATTCAAAAATAACGACTAGCTGACGTCAACTAGCCATTGCATTTGAAATTTGGCCTAGAATTCTGTCGATTAAATTCGACAGGAATGCTAGAATTTTTGGCCCAATTCGAGGCTGGCTGGTTGGATTAGGCCAGCCAGTTGGCACTTTGACCCTTTCAGATTCCGTGGGGCACATGAACCCTTTGGCCTAGCCCTCGATTGGAGACAGCTTTCAGACTAGTTTTGGCCCTTTGGACTCTTCGGTTGGAAATGACCCTAGGATCCGTTTGGCAGAGAATTAAAAATTGTTTTTGAAGCAAAGAAGTCTATGCATAAACTTCTACGGAGAGAGTCCATCTACAGCTCTTACGAATTACGAGTGAGTAGCTGTGCTAACACCCCATGCCAACAGCAACCTAGTCCAAGTTGAACTGGACGGACATGGTGGCGGAGTGGAGTTGGCGAATGAAAACTCAGATCATCAAGTTGTCAGGTATGGAGAGAAAATGCAGATGTACAGAAAAGAGGAAAGTATTTTTGAGTGAACGAGGATTCTCGCCGGATTCTCTTTGTGAGAATCTCGAAAATCTTCTAATCATATCTGTTTATTGTGCGATTAGAAATTATTGTAAATTTTTTATTTAAAATTGAATATAAACAATACCTGACGAAAACTAATCGTAAGATATACGACAAACGGATGTGATTGGAGGATCCTCATTCTTTTTGAGTGAGTGAGTTAAGGATGTCATTTTATTTTCTTAACTCTCTGCATTCTAGAAGTGGAAATTTAAAATTACTAAGTAACCTCAAAATGATAGAATTTGAAACTATAGATTTTAATTTTTTAGAATTTGTAAGCTTTCTTATTGGATTACTAGCCCTCGTAGTGATAGGGTAGTCAAAAGAAAGTCCAAAATTGAAAATTCTATCAACTTTTTGTTAATTATTAGCACGTGAACCACTCATATTAGGCTAAAAGTTGACGAAATTTTTAATTTTGGGCATAAATCCTAGGGGTGTGCTATTCACACACCTCATTTTACTTCTCACACACCCTTTGTTAATTTATGTCTGCTGATCTTTTTTAATTCATCCGATCCGACGGTCGAAAATTAGAAGGGTGTGTGAGAAGTTAAAAAAGGTGTGTGAATATCACATCTTTAAATCCTAATAAACTTCACTACAGAGGCTTAAATCCTAATTTTTTTACCACATGCATTATCTTCCAACTACCCTATTTCCACGAGAACTATTAATCTAATTAAATCTAATCTAAAAATAATGAAAGCTTTAACAAAAATGATTTGAACTAAGTTTAATTTAACCAAAAACTACTGTGTACTATTATTTAATCAAGAGTTTCATATTTAATCATAAGGACAAATTAATCTATATTAAGCTCCGCAAACATTGAACAGATATGGGCTGAATTAAAAGCCCAAAACGGAATAAATTATTTTCCAGCTTTTGCCCCTAAGACCATCTCCAATGGTTAGGCTAAAGGTCAAATTTTTTAGCCCGAAAAATTTAGCTTTTAACCCAGAAACAGCTTTTCTACTCCAACCATTCTACCCAAAAATTTTAGCCCGGGATTATTAAAGAATGAATTTAGGCTATTTTTTTTGTTCAATTAAATTTTTTTTAAAAAAATAAATATGTAGACTATCGTAAATTAATTTTATGAACATTTTAATCTAAAAAAATTTAAATTCCGAAAAATATTGGGTAGAGTCCACCCTGATTTCTGGGCTAAATTTCGGGGGGAATTTGGCATTGGGTTGGCATTTAGCATTTAGCTCAAATTTTCCTCTTGGGTTGGAATGCGTTTGGGGAAAAATTTTGGAGGGTAATTTGGCTTTTAACCCACCATTGAAGTTGGTCTAAGAGAAAATCCCACTCTGTCAGCCAATTCTGTTAGAAATAAACTTTTCTTTATGTACAGGTATGCCACTCCCTCATAATCCACCAGACAAAAATTAATTTTGTTATTCAAATTTCCAGATGCAAGCCAAAAGTAAACCATTTTACAAATTTCTAGTTCCTTCTTTTTTCTTAAAAAATTTGAAAATTTTAGAAAGAATTCTGAAGATAAATCTACTGAAATTCTAACCAGATAAATGTTTGAACAAAGTTGATCAGATTCATGAGGAAACTCGGGATCAATTAAACATTTAAAGAAAGAAAATCAAGAATGTGCCGACTAAACTTCATAAAAATACAACGACAAATAGAAACGCAAGTTCAAATTCCAAAAACAAATCAAGAAACGCAAAAATTTGAGAAAATAATTGAAACACAGTAGAGAAAAATTAATTCCAAAGAAACCTGCGAACCTCTCGGAAGAGTGACTCATCACCGAGTGGAGGAGCCAATGCATCCGTCGCCGAGACGCAAAGCAGCCATTTTTGTTTTTTCAAATTAAAGCAGAGAAGAGGAGAGAGAAGAGTGCGGGCGAAAGCCTGAAACCCACACCCATTATTTTTCTTCTTTCTCTCCTGGTCCTGACAGAAATCAGAAAATGAAAGCTGGCATTTTTGTAAAATGGGTAAACTACATTTTACCGCTTTAAATTTGGATGCAATGGTAACTTTACAGAACATGTTTAAAACATTTCATTCACGTACATTTTTGAAAATGGATAAATTACGTTTTACTCTTTCAAATTTGGATGCAATTACAATCTCATACAACATGTTTAAAACATTTCAGTAACATATATTTACTTATAATTTAATTATAAATTTATACATTCATTAATCAAATCGTCAATTTAACTGTTAAGGGATGACGTGACAAATACAAAACTCACATGTTTTTAATTAAAAATCAATTAAAAAAACTAAACTAAAACAAAATCATTCAACTCATCTCTATCTCCCTCCCTCATTTCTCTCTCTAAAAAACTTCATCTCGCACAGCCCCAAACTCAGTGGCTACTGCCACTGCTCATCGTCTTCTTCGATGATTTTCCCAACGTACCCAAACAACTTAGACGGCGATGAAGTCGTCGTTCCCCGTCGACGTCAGACCACCAACATGACCCAATGTTTCCCATGGAACAAACCCATGTCTTTGCTTGGTGATTTTCAAACCCCAAGCCCTCAAATCGAAGAGCCCCGTCGAGGACAAGGAAATCGAAACTTAAGTCTCTGCAGCAACACTCACCCTTATCAACGCTAGAAACCGAAATCGCGGAGCTCCCAATTCAAGACCCCGAAGGCCACACAGTCGCGTTGAGATCTAAACCGTCGGGGATGAGGAAATCCTCGGCCACCGATGGCAGGTAGAGGTCGTCCAAGTCGTCGAAGGTGAGCTCGAACTTGCAATTTCAGCGGCACCGAATCCAAAGTCAAGATTGGACATAAATGCGTTGTTGGAGGGCACAACGACGGTGACCATGCTGTTGTCAGATGAGAAAAATTCAGGGTCGAGAGGAGGAATCGTGAGGGAATGACGGTGAAGCATCACTTTCTTCTAAGTCTAAATTGTGGACGGAGTCCCATTTTAGGGTTTTAGAAAGGTTTCTTTGAGAATTTAGAGGGAGAGGCCCAGATAGGGAGAGATGAAGATTGAGGAGGAGGAATCTCCTTCGATTGTCAAATACCAAAATCCCATTCGATTTCGTTGCTGGCTGCGTCTCACGGTTCTGATTGACGCTAATTCGAGGTTGGAGTGAGAGAAAAAGAAAGAGAAAAAGATGGAAGAGGTCGACGGAAATAGGTGAGAGGACGACAGTGGTGTTTTAGGGGTTGTTGACCCTAAAAATTACAAAACCTACGTGGCGCGCAGGCCGAGTAACTAATAAGCTAATTACGTCATTCAGTTAAATGCGGGACATGCCAACTCGTCGGCTGAGCTCAGCCGAGGAGTAAAATTTGTTAATGTTGCGTTGAGCGCGTTACTGACTTTTATATCTTGTGACTACGGCCGAGGAAGAAACAGATCTCGGCCTTTGGATTCTCGAGCCTGAAGACAAGGCTGCTAGTTCTACGAAGTTCACAATTTGTCGGTGCCCGATTCGGTCATAATGATTATATTCGTAAGGGTATAAGCACGTCGAATCGACACCAGACTATACAGACACAAGTACTCAAAGCTGATGTATGTCTTGATGGTGAATGTGGTTCGGTTGTTATAATGCTGAACTCTGAAACTCACTCGTGAATATCCAATCATAAAGACATTCGGCGTCCAATACGCCGAATGTCATAACTCGTTCTTACTTCGCCAAAAAGGCTAATAAGATGACCTCTGCCAATAAGGATTCGAAAACCCTTCTCGACCGAGACTTGGATAGGTAACCAGTCGGCCTCAACGCAGTGCTGTTTATTCAAACTGAAGGTGCTCCTCGGTCGGCTGATTCTACAACAACAGTGCTGTTTATCCAAACTGAAGGTGTTTGCCGGTTGCCTTCACAGTGTTATTTATCCAAACTGAAGATATGTCGGCGGGAAAAAGAAAATAAAAATCTCAAGATGTTTGAGAGGTTTTGTACAGAGCAATTGTGTGTTGAATTGAAGGTCCAGAATTGTTACATGATGTCTTGTATTTATAGCACCAACTCCTTCTTGAGATCGAATTAAACTCATATCTGGATTGGGAGTTCTTGTTTCGTTCCAACTTTGCTTCAAACAACCTTACTCCTACTAGGACTTTGAACTCACCCCTTTTTAGGGCTTTATTCATTGTTGGTCGAGAATCCTAATTGCACTAGGACTTCCTTGACCCCTTTGCTTATCTAAACTACTCCTTCTTGTGATAGGACTCAACCATCCCTGCTAAATGGCCCGGAATCACCAGACAGCCCATAGTACTTTTGACACGCCTTTGGGCCTAGCACAAACAAATACTCGGCCCAACAATATTATTTTGGGCCCAAACAGGGGTATTTCCTTTTTTTCTTCTTGGTAATCTGTTTCAGAAGGTTGATTCTTCGGTGTGTGTGTGTGTGTGTGTGTGTATATTTACATATAATTTTTTTGGTTGATTCTTGTGTTAGGAAAAAAATCTGGGTATTTTGGGATGTGGGGGGTTAGGTTGCAGACTTGCAGGGACGGGAAGAAGGTTGAAGGTGAATAGTTGTAGTGGTGGACCCATTATGTTTTAAAACTTTTAAAATTATTTTCTTTTTTCTGTGGCATGTTAGTGACATCCACTTCAGCAAAAATGTGAGCTGTATAAGTTTCACGTCATCATTTAATGATGAAATTGACGGTTTGACTAACAAATGTATGAAAATGTAATCAAATTCAAATTTGTGTACGAGATTGAAATGTTTAAAAAATTATGTATGAAGTCGTAATTGCACCTAAATCTGACGGGGCACAATGCAATTTACCCATATAAAAAAAGATACCGTGTCTAGAAAAATGAAAGGAGAAAGCCGAGAGGAATAAATTGTACAGGAGATAGACTCTGAACTTTCTCTCTCTGAGTTTTTTTTTTCTTTTTTTTTTTGCTGACGTGCACACTAACAGCGCCAAGGCACTTGCTTATAACTGATTAATTATACGTAATTAATTATGTTGCGTAATTATGTGAGATTTTGCTAGATTATCAAATATTTTTGTATACGTAATTATGTTGCACGTGTCCTTATTTTGTTATTTTTGTTGTTGGGTTTGATTGCTTATTATCCCCTTTCGTAAAGTTTGGCATGATTACAATGGATTTGAATCCTCTCCTGAGCCTAAGGACAGGATCCTACTGATCAAATAGTGTGCGCCGTTGGATTTTCATCCAATGACTATAATTAATATAACTTTAAAATGACCTCTATGTTTATAGCCATTAGATAAAAATCTAACGACCTACACTGCTTGGTGTCATGAGAGGATCTTCTCCTTGAGCTAAGGAGAGGATTCAAATCCGACTATAATAACGAAATGCAAGATGAGTATAACGAATTGAAATACTGATTAATATATATATATATACTTTTTTTTTTTTGAGAACGTAAAATATTACAATGCAAATTTAACATTTTATTGGATACCTCCTATATTTGAAATAAAAAATAAAAAGTCTTGGATTAAAATTGACAACATAGTGGCTCATGAGATGGCGAAATTCAAATTACATAGGTTTTATCACTTGGATTACATAAGAAGAACCTCCTTGGTTGAGCAAAGCTTCCTTCTCGGAAATTGTGGGGACACTGTTAATTATGGCTCCACTGTCCACTTGGGTTGGGAACGAGGTATGTAATTATGACATCACAGTGTCATTGCTTTAACATTTTTACATAGTAATCCCATCATACGATTGGTTTGAAATATCTGCACCTTGGCCTTCTTGCATGTAAGCATTTTTGTGATGGGAAATTGAGCTTTTGTGTGAAAATTTTGTTCCTGTTTGAAAATCGAGTGGAGAGAATTGACTTTCATGAATTTGGCACTACTCGTTATTGAATTTGGATGGTTAGGAATTGGGATGGGAAGTTGGTTTGGCATTTCTTGTACATGATGAGGCTAAAAAACGCACAAAATAACATACACTATTTTTGAAACTACTGTAAAATAACTCACATTAATTCTAGAATTATAGCAAAATAACTCGCATTATTTCTGAAACTAAACCAAATAAACCACACCATTTCTGAAAGGGAACAAAATAAACACTATTTATGAAACTACATCAAAATAGCGAACACTATTTCTAAAATCGAACTAAAATAACTCACACTATTTCTAAAAAGGAAACAGAATAAACATTATTTTTGAAACTACAGTAAATAACAAACACTATTTCTAAAACTAAACCAAAATAACCCACACTATTTCTGAAACTATAGCAAAACTGCGTATTATTTATGAAACTGAACCAAAATAACTCATACTATTTCTGAAAATGAAAAAAATAAACATTATTTCTAAAACTACAACAAAAAAAATGAACAACATTTCTGAAACTAAACCAAAACAACCCACATTAAAATTACGCACTAGTTATGAAAACTAAACAAAAATAACATACACTATTTATGGAAGGGATCAAAATAAATACTACTTTGTGAGTTACATCAAAACAACACACTATTTCTGGAAGGGAACAAAATAAACCCTAAACTAAACCAAAATAACTTAAACTATTTCTAGAAATGAACAAAATAAATACTATTTCTGAAATTGTATCAAAATAACAAATACTATTTCTGAAACTGAACCAAAATAACTTTCACTATTTCTAGAACTACAGCAAAATTATGCACTATTTCTGAAAACTAAATTAAAATAACTTTGGGTTGACAAGTGGGTTTCAAGGTGTCGTTGTGCATGGGGTAAATAACTTTGGGATTAACATGTAGCTTTGCCAACAACGGTGGAAGCTGGTGGTGTTGATGTAATCCCTTAAAGCCTCACACCTCATGGTAAATATAACAACTATAAATTGAAGTTTTGCATGTTGGACTAGGAAAGAAGCCATCTCATTGTCGGAGACCACTAGCAAATGAGATAGACTACACCTTGCAAGACTACACCTAGCTAATTGTACTAAACTATCAACTAGGAGTTGACAATGAAGAAAGTTAGATTGTAACATCCCACATTTTCCAGGGGAGTGGATCATGTAAGCCTTATATTTATATTCTCATCTCTACCTAGCATGAGGTCTTTTGGAAGCTCACTGGCTTCGGGTTCCATAAGAAGTCTGAAGTTAAGCGAGTTTGATGGGTGACCCGCTGGAAAGTTCTCGTGTGAGTTCCCAAAAACAAAACCGTGAGGGCGTGATCGGAGCCCAAAGTGGACAATATTGTGCTAAGCTGGAGTCGAGCCCGAGATGTGGTAAGGGCCCAGGCTGAGATGTGACAATTTGGTATCAGAGCCAATCCTTAGTCCTAGGAAGTTTTCATGTGAGTTCCCAAAAACAAAACCATGAGGGTGTGGTCGGGGCCCAAAGGGGACAATATCGTGCTACGATGGAGTCAAGCGCGGGATTTGGTGGGGGCCCGAGCCGGGATGTGACATGGGTTCCACCATAAAATTAATTGGCAATATGGAAGGTAGCCCAACCTCTTATAAGCCCATGCAAGGTCCTTTCTCCAATCAATGTGGGACTCATTCTCAACACACCTCTTCATGTGTGGCGAATTTTCAAGCTTAATACTTGAACAATACAACAGGGTGATGTGGAGCACGTGGGACAACCAGCTGTGTGGGACAACCTACTTTAAAACTATGAAGAAAGTTAAGGTTCCACCATAAAATCAATTAGTAATATAAGAAATAGCCCAACATTTTATAAATCCATGCAAGGTCCCTCCCTCTCATCCATATAGGATTCATTCTCAAGAGACAACAAAATGCCAATACTGATATAATATATATATATATATATATATATATATATGAAAAAGAAGTAATATCATAATAATAGTTTGAAAATACCATTTTTATTTCTATATTTTAAAACTACAGGTTATCACATGAACATTAGACCAGAACAGACACAGAGAAAAGTTTATTAGGCGCTGAAAATACAAGAAAAACTATATTTATATTAGTTTAGTTTGATAATTAGGCGAGCCAATTCTTTGTATCCATGCATGGAAGATCATGATATTATAAGTTTATATTGGTGAGCAATGTTATCAATTTTACAAGGGTAAATTACATTGCCCCGTCAAGTTTGAGTGCAATTGCAACCTCATACATCATGTTTAAAATATTTCAATCTCATACGCAAACTTAAATTTTATTACATTTTCATACATCCATTAGTCAAATCGTCAATTTCACCGTTAAGCGATGACATGGAACTTTTGCGACCCACATTTTTGCTAATGTGAATGTCACTAACATGCCACAGAAGAAAGAAAATTATTTAAAACATATAAATAGGTCGACCACTACAACTATTGCCCTTTCCTACAAGTCTGCAACCTAACCCCCTAGATCCCAAAATACCCCAATTTTTTTTCAAACACAAAAATCAACCAAAAAAAATTATATGTATACATATACACACCAAAGAATCAACCCTCTGAAACAAATGACCTAGATGAAAAAACGGAAATACCCCTAAAAACAACACTGTTGCCCTCTCACCTATTTCCGGCGACCTCATCCATCTCTTTCTCTTCCTTCTTCTCTCACTCTAACCTTGAACTGGCGTCAATCGGAACCATGAGACGCATCCAGCAAGGAAATCGAAGGGGATTTTGGTATTTGACAATCGAAGAAGATTCCTCCTCTTCAGTCTTCGTCTCTCCCCATTTGGTCCTTTCCCTCTAAATTCTCAGAGAAACCTCTCTGAAACCCTAAAATAGGACTCCAGCCACAATTTAGACTTTGAAGAAAGTTATGCTTCATCGCCATTCCCTCATGATCCCTCATCTCGACCCTGAATTGTTCTCATCTGACAACAGCATGGTCACTGTCGTTGTGCCCTCTGACAATGTATTTATGTTCGATCTTGACTTTGGGTTTAGTGCCACTGAAATTGCAAGTTCGAGCTCACCTTCGACGACTTGGATGACCTCTACCTGCCATCGGTGGCTGAGGATTTCCTCCTCCCCAACTGCTTAGATCTCGGTGTGGTTATGTCGCATTCAGGGTCTCTTGAATTAGGAGCTCCGCGGTTTTGGTTTCTAGCGATAAGGGTGAGTGTTGCTGCAAAGACTTAGGTTTCGATTTCCTTGTCCTTGACGGGGCTCTTTGATTTGAGGGCTTGGGGTTTGAAAATCACCAAGCAGAGACATGGGTTTGTTCCACGGGGAACATTGGGTCATGTTGGTGGTCTGACGTCGACGGAGAACGGCGACTTCACCACCGTCTGAGTCGTCTGGGTGCGTCAGGAAAATCGTCGGAGAGGACGATGAACAGTGGCAACAACCACTCAGTTTGGGGTTGTGCGAGATAGAGTTTTTTTAAAAAGAGAAATGAGGGAGAGAGATGAGTTAGGTGATTTTGTTTTAGTTTAGTTTTTTTTTATTGATTTTTAATTAAAAGCATGTGGGTTTATATTTGCCATTTCATTGCTTAACAATTAAATTGACGGTTTGACTAATCAATGTATGAATTCGCACACAAACCTGATGGGGTAAAATATAATTTCTCCTTTTTATATCTACACCAAATTCGTCATCAACCCACTTATCCAGGTGTAGCAAATAAACGGGCCAAAACTGACATTAAGGGTAAAATTGGAAGCTTAATTGAATATTTTGTTTGGGCCAGTCTTATTGGGATGATTTGATTTTAGGTTTTGTCCTAATCTTTAAATAAATGGTAAATTACATAAAACTACCTCAACTATTAGGTCACTCATAGTTTTATACCCTGTCTCTAAAAAAATTTAATGTCATACCTTATCTTCGAATTTTTTGCAATGTCATACCTTCCGTCAGTTATCTGTTAAATGCTGATATGGCTTGAGGCAGGGCCCACTTTCTATTAAAAAAATTAAAAAATAATAACTTACCTTGAAAAAAAAAAAAAAAAAAATACCCCAAACACCCATCTTCCCCGACCTTCTCCTTCCCTGCAACCCAAATCCAAAACCTCTCCCACCCACTCCCATCACCACACCCCTTATTCCAGTTCACCCAGACATCCACCTCACCTATCTTCATCTCATTCGCTTTGTTCTTGGAAGAGATCTAGATAGACATCCACATCACCTATCTTCATCTCATTCGCTTTGTTCTTGAAGGAGATCTTGATAGGGGCGGATGAGGTCTTGATGGGGGTAGTATGAACGACAAAAGCTTCCTTGGTGGGCTTTTCCCCAGTCTTGTCTACCTTTAAAGCGAACACATTATCCTTTTTGAAGTCGGTGATCGGCTTTTTCTTCCTATGATTGGCGATACTCAGCTCCATTTCTTGGGATCGAGTTGCCAACTCCTTAAATGTTCTCGGCTTTATGCCTTGGAGGATGTAATGTATCCCCCAGTGTATACCTTGAACACACATCTCAATGGCAGAGGTTTCAAAAAGTTGGTCTTTGCAATCCAAACTTAATGAACGCCATCTATTAATGTAGTCGACGACAGGTTCATCATTCCATTACTTCGTACTTGTTAGCTCCGGCATGCTTATAGTGTGGCGGGTGTTGTAGAAGCAGTTGAGGAATTCCCTTTCAAGCTGATCTCAGTTGTTGATAAACTCAGGCTTGAGGTCGGTGTACTAGTCAAATGTGTTACCTTTTAGCGAGGGCACGAACTACTTGACGAGGTAGTCTCCCTCTGTCCCAGCATTGTTACAAGTTTCGATGAAATGGGCAATATGTTGTTTGGGATTGCCCTTTCCATCGAACTGCATGAATTTTGGCGGCTAATAACCTCTTGGCATTCTTAAGGCGTCAATCCTTTTGGAGTATGGCATTGAGTACAGCACGAAGTCATGTGAGCTTCCTTCGTATTGTGCATTAATCGTGCTTGTGATCATTTCTTGCAGATGTGTCAGCTTTCTTGTCGTGCTGCTCTTCCAGACGATTGACGAGTGTAGCAATCTACAAGTCATTTTCCTCTACGGTCTTTGTTAGCCATGCAATTGCTTCGCTTATTTGTGCCAATTACTCTTCGATTGAAGTCGCACCAGTAGTCATGACTTGCATGACTATGGGATGTGATATGCTGCTTGAGTCGACATCGAAAGTTAACGACTCGGAGTACCTTATTGGGTTTTCTTCCCTTGGCGCCCTTAGCAAGGCCAAGGTGATCACAGGTTCGTGCCTCGGGTGCTTTTGCTCATTCGGCAGGTTTGATGTATGGGTGGAAGGCACGATAGAGAGAACTCTTGCCTTGCTTCGGGTTGTGACGCCCAAAGTGCCACAACTTACAGCAAAGATGTTCTTGTTATTCGCATCAGTAGCGGGAACAACTTGATCATTTCTTGATGCCATTTGTACTTTTTGTGGATTTGAAGACAGAGATGAGAGGCAGAGATGTCCCACTAGGCGTGCCAAATTTGTAAACGCGAAATTTCCGTAACGAATGAAACAAAAACACGTGTACGAAGTAGGTTTGTATTAATTGAATTTGTAGGATTACAATCTCTATTTACAAATTTCCTCTGATTTAGTCTTCAAATTTGATGTAGATGCATAGTTGTTGATCCAAGGGTTGTGATGACTTGATCTCACACAAACGATTGAACGATTGCTTCAAGTTTTGAGCTTGAAACAACTCGTGGATAGTCTTTACCTTAGGTTTAGGACTACGGCAAAGGTGATGTTGATGTAGGATTTCGTTGATTTATGGGTCTTGGCGACTTGATCTTGAAACGAATGTCGTTACAAATTTTGAGCTTTCAACAGAGTCTTGAAGGAATCAGCACAATTGCTTGTTGATTCTTCAAGGGAATGCTTTAGCTTTGGTCGAAAGAAAGCTTTGGCTTTGGTTATGCGTTCTTTGAAAAGAGCTTTGGCAGCATATTAGTTTTCAAAGATTTGGCAGAGGTTCTCATTTTGTGAGAATTTTGTCCTTGAATGTATAAATTGTTGACCCTTATGCTGAAGGAAAATTTGTGAAAAACAAGTTCATTTGAGCAACATCAACAACATGCAATTAACAATTAAAGGCGGAATCATGCTTGTATGCACTTAAAAACAAAACATTTACCCATGAAATTCAAAGCCTAGTAGATAGGTGAACCAAGACTCAACTCAAAACAAAGTGAGTTGAGAAATCAATACCTTTGTAGATTCCTCTTTGCATAAGCAAAGGCTAATCACCCAAAGAGAGGGCCTTCATTCCTTGCATCTTAGATCCATGGATTTGGATGGATGAAAAGGTTTCTCCAAGTTCCCAAAATTGAGAACCTCTAATGATTCATCACCAAGGCATAATGAAGAAGAAATGAGTGACCTTGGAGGAGTTTGATTGCTAGATGATCCCTCCAAGGTTGGCCGAAATTTTAGAGAGAAAGGAGAGCTTGTGTTCTCATCCTTTCCCCCAAAAATATCCCTTAATGAATTTTGGCTATTAAGTCATACTTATTCCTTAATTCATTTGAGTGGCAAACTTGTAAATAAGTCCAAAACCACTCCTTCTCTAACATGGCCGGCCTAAGGGGATTTATTGGGCTATTTGGGCCTTTGTGAATCATTATTCATTAAGTTGTCATACAACTTAAGTCAATGGACTTGACGTTCGAAGCCCATTAGGCCTTAAGATCCAAAACTATCCCGAGGTCTTTTAACGAACTTATTCGTTTGATTAATTAGCATATTAATTAATCCTTGCCATTGGATAAATAATTAAACCATTTAATTATTCTTACTCATCTCCGTTGTTTCTTCAAACTCTACCTTACTCGGTGAACGATCCATTAGATTCCTTTTAGCGAGGCAGTGGGCGATTAAAACTCTTTCTAATCGATTGTGAATTGAAACTTACTTTCAATTCTCCCGTTAGTGATAATATACTTTTAGGGCTTCCACAAACCATGGTTGACGCCTAGCAGCATGTCATGGTTACCCAAGCTAATCAGAAGAGGTGGAGAACCTATTCAGTTTTAGGATTACAAATGCAATACGGTCTTTCTCTAATACAATACTCTTGACCACATTGTTTGGTTTGATAGTTTATTCATGTCTACTATCCAATGTGAGTCTTGTGCTTATATGATTACCTTAAATGTGATTTGGAACATATTCCTAAATCTCATTCATACTTTGGCCAAAGATTCTTAATCATATCATAGAGTATTCTCCCTCAAACAGTTTGAAGGTTAGAGATCCCTTGTTGCGCATTCACTTGCCTTCATGGCTAAGTGGCTTAACCCCAACGATGCCTTGGACACCCTCCTGATGGAGTGACTTTGACATAATCAAAGATTAAGGACCTAACCACAAGACAACTGTGATGCCTCAGGTCAAAAGACTAATTTGCATTATCCCAACCATGAGTTCTCATGTGACATGAATATGAGAACTCTTCGTTGATCGTGTTCAGTGAACTCATTCTCTATTGAGCACCTACGTACTTGTCTTGATGTCATACACACCAATGACTCAAGACTAGTCACTCTCCCTGAGAGAAGACATAGCACGTACTGATCTTAACGGACTGTCAATGCCCAATTGACAATCCTATGATCAGGAACGTTTAGGATGTGTCAACGAAAGAATGCTCTCATGAATCTAACTTTTTTAGATCGCATTCTTCCAATCACATATTCCTTGGACTTATCGTTTAAGCATATAACATTTATATGAGACGGCTCAAACAATAATCTTTGCCCTTTACATTTAAACTACATTAGTTTAACTTTCTGAAATGTCCGTAAAGTATCATCATATGATTGGTTTTAGGGCACATTTCCAACATATGCTTGTCTGGGGACCTGGTATTTATAGACTTCCAAAGCCATGCCTTTGGATGGATTTGGCCTTGATTTGTGTCTTGATTCGTCCATGGGAGAATTTAGGCATGTTTTGTGTCTTAATTTCAACTACTTTCCCTTGTTTGGCCGAAATCTTTAAGGCTTGTTGCCTATTTTGTGAGCAATATTCAATTCTTACTTGTTTTGTGAAGATGCATTAGCTTTCTTTCCGGTTTTGGGAGCAATTTAGACCCTTTGCCGATTTTAAGGGATATTTCCCCTTTTTTGCCAAATTCAGAGGAAGTTTTGAGCTTCATTTCCTTGATTTGTGCCACATGTCAATGATGACTTGTCCATTTGTGATGAGTCATATGTCACGTGAAGCTTTGTGATGCATCATTTGTATGCAACAAAATTTACATGTCTACATCGTCTCTAGAAATTTTGGGATTATTTTAAGCTTCACATTATCCTTTCTTTCTAATCTTAGCACCTTTTAGAACTTTGAATATAACTACAATTTTGTGAGCCAATTTTATAAGTAGTCCATTTTATTTGTTACGATTGAAAAAGGTTCGATGAGTCCCTCATCTTTATTTCGATACCAAATTTATCTTACAAGTATTTAATCTCTTGATTTCAAGCTTATTTTTCAATTTTTTTTAAACATTTAAAGAATAAAATATCCTAAATCATAGGATTAAATGTAAAAATGTAATCTCCTAAATCATTGCAACGTCGATGGATTCGCAGTGGCCTTGGAAGCAAAAAATTCCAAGGCTCCCATTGTCTACATATGTACAAGGATTGATATTTCAAGTCAATTGGGGCTATTCATCTCCTAATTCTTTTTCTTTTTTTGTCTTTTCCTTCTTGGTTCCTAATTATGTAGAAAAATATGTCTGAATGAATATTTCATTGTTATGGGAATACAATATATATACAATGACATTCCTTGTATGACAAGAAGACTTCCTACAAGTTAGGGATACACTTATAATTACAATTTAACTCTAACTGATTTTCTAATTGTCTAACACTTCCCCTCAAGTTGGAGAGTGTATGTCAAGAACTCCCAACTTGCGTAACATGCTCGAAAATTTCTCCTTCCCGAGAGGCTTTGTAAACATGTCTGCCATTTGTTGTGTTGTATCAACATGTCTAGTAGCTATTGTGCCATCAACAGTTTTATCACGTATAAAATGACAATCCATCTCAACGTGGCGAGTGCGTTCATGAAAAACGAGATTGACGGCTATATGCAATGCCGCTTGATTGTCGCAAAATAAAAGAGATGGACCAGTTAAATGAACGTTCAAATCCTCCAATAGAAAACATAACCAAATCACTTCACAACAAAGCTCCACCCATAGCTTTATACTTCGCTCCAGCAGAATAGATCAAAACCGTTTTCTATCGTTTTGTTCGCCATGAAATCAAAGAATTTCCCAAGAACACACAATAACCTGTGGTCGAGCGTCAAGCAATAGCCAACCCAATCAGGATCACAAAAAATCGTTAACTTCATTTGGTTATCCGAACGGAATAATAAACCTCAACTCGGAGTAGATTTTAAATAAGAAACAACCCGTAATACGACATCCATATGTGGAAGCCATGGCTCATGCATGAAACGACTTATAACATGTATAGGGTAGGTAATATCTGGTCGGGTTATTGTGAGATAAATGATTCTTCCTACAAGACGTCGATATTTTTTCAGATCCTTTAGGAAAAGAAACAGGGCGTGCTCCCAAGAAACCATAATCTTTGAGAATCTCCAATGCATATTTACGCTGAGAAATATAAATGCCATTTTTGGATCGAGAGATCTCAATTTGAAGTATTAATTTTAATATATGTAATATTTATTATAATTTGTTATATTTTAATTGTCATGTTCTAACTGTATCCGTGTCCTATTTTTTTAAATTTGCCGTGTAACAGTATGGTCGTGTTGCGTGTCACCGTATCCGTGTCCATGTCGGTGCAACTTAGGCTACCATGACTACGACGTCAAGCCCAGTTTCTGTCTAATTAAATCTCGCGGTTCTTCCTCACTGCTTCCTCCCCAACGTTGAGTTTCCTCCCTGCCATGACCACCAAGTAGGTTCCGCAAGCTCGACCTCTCTGTCTTCGACACTCACTGTAGCTCCGCCCTAACTCACCTTCCTCCATTTTTTCTCCAACACACGAGAGATTTTTTAGTGTGATCGAAATACGGAGTGATACAACACGTGTCTCTGTACAAATGGTGGGATATGAGTGTTATAAAGTTAATACCTTAAAAAGTAAAATTTTTCACTACTTATATAAAAACACATGGTATATCATCTGTGGCCACACTAGAATTATTCTTCACCCTGCTGGAAAATTTGATCAGAAGTCCTCGCACAAAATTATAAATTACAACTGAAAAAGTTTGGAGACAAAAGGAAGAAGATGTTGATGAAGAAGCAAGTCCAGCAGCTATCCAATGCCAGAAATGATATCAGAGATAAAACCCAAACGGAAAAATTTGAAATATTTAGAAGAAAACCCAATACAACTCAACAGTCATTTAATTCACATAGGAGTTAAAGAAGTTAAGTTGATAATCTTATGTTCTAATTGTACCTATTTCTTCCTCCTCCTCCTCCTCCTTCTTCTTCTTCTTTTTGAATACCCAGAAGCCAAAAGTTGAAGCTTTTTAAGAATAGAGAGAAAGGTAAAAAAAAGGCAGAGAGAGAGAGGCAAAAACGCATGTATATAGCTGTTTTGATAAACTTGTATAGCTGTTTTGACTTTAGAGTAATTGCTAGCATGACTCTCTCTCTCTTCCCCGTCTTCTTCTCCAAAGAACCAAAAGCAAATTTCTCTCTCCTATGCTATCCCATTTCCGATTAAACTCTCTATCCGAAAATGCATATCCGATTAAACTCTCTAGCGGATCTGACTCTGCCTCCCTGCGAGAAGGTCTATGACTTTTGAAAGAGCCTAGCGGATCTGAATCTGCCTCCTCGCCCGAAACAGCTTAGCGAAATTCCGTCCACAGTGTCCGTAGTGTGTCCAAATGTGTCTTGACCATGTACAACTCGAGTCAAGAGCGTGTTCGAGACGTATCGGCGTGTCCGAGTGTCCTACACTCCGACACATCTAGACAATGAGAATACAGATGGGTTTAGAAAAAGAGTCCAAACACATCTAGACAATGAGAACGCAGATGGGTTTCGAAAAAGAGTACAACTTAGTCACTAAGGCTATATTAGTACTTTCATATCAATTTTTTGTTATACAAATTTTAGTTAGTTTTCCAAATTTTTATAAAATGAGAGAGTCTGAGAGAGGAGCAGAGACTCAGTGAGAAATTTTTTATAGAATGGCAAGGGTGGAGAAAAGGAAAGATGAGAGAATTCTGACAAGGCTGGCAGATGAGTTCGAACAACTGGCCGCTCAGCTGAACTCTCCGGCACCATTCACCATGGAAATTGGCAATTTCACCCAAGCCTGTCGTCTCGTTTCTCCTCTCATTCGATACTTAGGCGTCGCTATGAAGTTCGCCGACATAGAGTACTCTGATAAGGTATTATTCATCTATTAAACTTGAGAGTTTGATGCTTTTTGGTGATGGGGAGATTTGGGTTGCAAACTTGTCATTGTCTTCTACATTTGAATCAAATTTCAAAAGTTTGATATAAAACTTGGGTGTTCTTTAGGGTTTGGTGGCTTGTGACTGATGAGTGCTTTGATTTCTTTGGTGCATTTGACTCATGGGAAGTATACACATGATTAAATCAGTTACTCATTTTTAAATAAACAGCAAAACTAGAGGATACTATGACCTGGTTTGGTAGTGAAGTGATTCTGAAAAAAGCTGGTATCAAAAAAAGCTGGGAGCTGTTTTTGTGTTTGGTAAACATTCAGCTTCAGTTTTTTTTCATAGTTTTGAATGAAAAAAAGCCAAAAACAAGAAGCTGCAAAACCCAGCTTTAAAAAACCATCTTTTTTTCACATCTGTTTTACATAAAAGTTTACCAAACACTAGAATACTGCTTTTTTTTTTTTTCAAAAGCACTTTTACAAAAAAATTTACCAAACACATTTCACAGCTGCCTATTCTTACAGCACACCAGAAGCGCTTGTTTTCAAAGCACAACAATACCAAACCAGCCCTATATAAACAATAAAAAGGGACCAAATTTTATTTTACATAAGTCCTTATCGTTTATTCAGCGTTTCTCAACTTTATAATTGATTTGCTCATAAGTCCTTTTGATTTAATGGATGGGAAGGATATCTAACTTTTTTTGTTATTGATTTTTTTTTTTTTAAATTTATAGTGATGAAGTTTTTATTCATTGCGTTAAAATAATAAAAGGAAGGAAAAAATACTAAATAAAAAACTCAATTATATAAATTACTAAATATTTCTTATTATTCTTATGTATGGTGATGCATGAGATGTAAAAATGAAAATATACTACTTTTTTTCACATCTTCTGGTGAGGGTGAGTAATTTCAATATTGAAATTCCGGTGCATTGAATTTGGAAGAGACTTTAAGAAAAAATTTGGAGTATTTGGATCTAATGAAAGACATGGCACATAACCGAGCTCAATGATATTTAAGGATTCATACAATTGACCTCACTTAATGAGAAAGGGCTTTGTTGTTGTTGTATACTTCCCTTTGATGTAAGTGTTTCTTTGTTTTTTTTTTTTTTAATTATATTTTGATTAATGTGGTGGTTGCCAGATTAGTGGGATTGAAAAGGCAGGAAAGTCAGTTAATACCCTAGAAGATTTGCTTGATAGTGAAATACAACAGAATACTATTAAGCACCAAAGTAGTGCTTCGAGATTCCTCATCAGAGTGAAGCGTTCACTTGAGATGCTTAAGATAATATTCGAGCAAATTATGGCCTCAAGGTTTTACTTATCTCAAACCTAGCCTCGATCTTCTCTGAATTCACTACTTCATTAACACGTTGAAGATCATTTTCGTTAGCAAATGCAATTTCATGCTGCTACATCCACTCATATGTTCTATTTTCTCATATCCACATAATTTATTTTTCCGTTGATCATGATTTTTTTAAATATTTAATATTCATTAAGTGCTTTTAAAAAAACTAAAAGCGCTTTTAATAAAGATGTTTTTGAGTTTCAAGAGCGCTTAAAAGTGCTTATTGCAAGAAGTATCAATTATGTGATTTTTGCAAGAAGCACTTCAATTGTTTTTTTTTTTCTTTTCATAATTCACTTGCATTTTAACTAAGGATTGATTTTAAAAGTACTCTCATCAAACGTACTTTCAATTATTTTAAAAGCACTTACAAACGAGCTCAGTGACTCTTCTCATTCTAAACTCGTGATATCCATTATACCATGACTTAATTATTCTACTTAAGGCACATAATTATTTATTGACTAATCTTTGAATTAATTATTCACAAAAGAACAAACCCTAAATCAATGACTGCTCATCTCTAATTTTTGTATGTCTCTATAATTTGGCAGCTAGCTGTTATTTTACTATCACAGATTCACAGTTACTTATAACTTGAATTTCTTTTTCTTTTCTTTTTTAACTTGGGCAGCGAAATTTCAATCATGGATGCGGTTAACACAGCATATAAACAAGTTTTTTACCCCTACCACGGATGGGCCATCAGAAAGGCTGTTGGTGGTGCACTGCTAACCGTTCCCACAAGGTCACTGTTCTTCATAAAGCTAAAAGTAGATGGTAAGACTATTCTAGTATGTAACTCATCGTTGTCATACTATCTGCTTGCAAACCAGGCTTCTAGCAGACTAGCTCATATCTATTGACATTAGGCTAGAGATTTGGGATTGATCGGTTTGACTGCTCATGGTAGCGGTAGCTACCGTGGCCGGTCGCAGGTTCTTTCTTTCATATCCAATATATAGAGAAGAAAAAAATTCCTAGGTTGTGATACTGAGCATAATTGAAATGAATTTAGTATGACTGCTAATAATATATGTACATGGGTATTTTAGGGTTGGACTTGATATTGGTAACACAGTTTGTTTGTTATTCCATTTTATCAGAGGCATCGGCTTTTGTTCAGATGCAAAGGACAATTATTGCATTGGCTCATCTGATACACTACATCGACAACTTATTCCATTCAAGGGAGTCAGCTCAAGAGCTGCTAAGCTTGATTTGATCGATTTCCGTCTTTTGCACGTACGCATGCATTTTTACAAATATGCTTTGATTTCCGTATTTCATATGTATGATATGTTTGAACATCAGTGTGAACCTTATAAGGATTGTTATTCGATTTGGTTATAATTATGATAATTTTCCTTTTTCCAATGCCTGCCGTTCTATACTTCGTGTATTGTTGGTGAACTTTTTTGAACTAGAAGATCTGGACGGTTCGAAGCGTGGTAAAAAGTCAAAAGATGCGCCAGTAATGTCACTTTTTCATTAAGTATTTAATGAGAGGGAAAGAGTTCAGCAAGGAGCAGTACAAGTCAAAGAGAGCGGCTCCAATAATGAAGGGAGTAAAGCTAATCTACCTAACTTTGACACTGACTGCTGACTTTGCTTTGCTTTTATGTTCAATACTCCCTCACAAGCTGCATCAAGTGGGTTAACGAATCCAAGCATGCTAAGAGCAAGTCCAGCGTGGGTTCCAGCTCGATGGACCGGTTTCATTTCCTACCCAATAATCTCAGCTCCTTGCTTCAGCCCACGTGGACGATTGGGTTGAGGGGGCTCAAGTGAGAGGCCCGGCTCGAATTGGTGGCCTGAGAGCCTAAGGCCAAATGATGCATGGTTGACGTTAAGATAACGTCAGTCACATTAAAAAAATATAAAAAATTAATAAAAAAATGTAAAAAATTAATTTAAAAAATGTAAAAAATTAATAGAAAATTAAAAAAAATGTAAACAATTAATAAAAAATCCGAAAAAAATTTAAAAATTAAAAAAAAAAAAGATTTAATTTTTCTATAAATATCTTATCATTATCTTCCACCTTGCACCACAATTTTATATTTTCTCAAATACTTTGAGTTGTAATTTCTTATTTAATGAAATGTGGTACAACGAGACCGATTACAAATCATATCCGAAATTTGAAATAAAATTATTCTTTATTATTTTATAAAATAAAATATACTAATATTTTATTGCATATTGCCATGGCTATTCAGTTTAGGGGGTGGAAATGCAAAAGGCAATTATTGTTCATTAAAGGCAATTACTGTTCATTAGAGGTTATTCAATAGGAAGTTGCCCTAGAGGTTCTTGATACGCTGGAGTTTCTCTAAGTAGACGCTAAAAATGAGAAATGGCCAAGGCTCTGGTAAACAAATCGGCAATTTGATCGTGGTTGTGAGTGTAGACTGTCTGAATAACCTTGGACTGAACTTGTTTCCTAATGTGGTGGCAATCCACCTCAATGTGTTTTGTTCATTCATGAAACACTGGATTAGCTGCAATATGCATGGCGGCTTGATTATCACACATAAGAGACAATGGTTCTCTGCTAGAAAATCCCAAATCTGATAAGAGACTTTTGAGCCGAATGAGTTCACATGCAGTGGAAGACATTGCTCGATATTTTGGTTTGGCACTCGATCGAGCGATAACCTATTGTTTTGCACTCTTCCAAGTGACAATATTGCCCCCAACAAAAGTACATTACCCTATAGTGGATTTTAGATCAAGAGCATTTCCTACCAATCAGCATCTGTGTAGGCAGATATCTTGGTAAAATGGTTATTGCGCATAAGAATACCATGACCAATGAAACCCTTGAGATAACGCAATATCCGTTTTACAATAAGGAGATGTTTCACAGTGGAGGAATGCATGAATTGGCTAACAAGATGTACTGCATATGTGATATCAGAACAGTAATAGTAAAGTTAATGAGTTTGCCTACTAACCTTTGATAATAACTCACATTGGCAAGTAACTGTCCATCTAATTCAAGTTTTAACTTGCAATCAAGGGGCGTCGTGGCTGCTTTGTAGTCGAGCATGTCAGCTTCTTGAAGTAAATCAATCACATATTTTCTTTGGTTCAAGAACAGCACTTTATGGGATACGCTAACTGCTGACTTTGCTCTGCTTTTATGTTCAATAAAAAGTCATATTTTCTTAATTCAATTCATGCGGCTTGCACCTTTCAAATATTAGCCCACACTCCTTTTAAAACTATTGCCTCCGCCCTTATAAAATGACAAGTGCTACGTCAGTGCAAGGCATCTTTTCAGTTTTCAGACTTTTGTGTTCATTTTGTCCTTGATAATTAAAAAAAAATGAAATGCTAAGAAAACTCTCTTAAATTATAACTCTTCTTAGATTATTTGTCACTTCGTATTTATGGCATAATATTTTATAATGTTAGTATAGAAATTGTGCCAAAAATATGAGATGACGGAGAATTCATAAAGAGTCCCACTTTTAAGAGAGTAACCTTAATATTTCTCTTAAAAAATGTAGGAGTACTTGTATATTGTTTAAATACATCAAGGCACACCTGGAACTGTCCTTGACCTTTGTGCTTTTATTGACATTAAAAAAAAAAAAAAAAAAAAAAAAAAAGAAAACCGCACCGGAACAACCAATCAAAACAAGGACGAAGGCAGAGACCGGGGGAAGCCCTCAACAATCCAAGCCGATAGGCAAGTTTTGCATGCACCCCTCGGGGACTATGTGGCGTCCTGAGCCAATATAGATTGATATTTGTAAATCTCTTTATATAGTATCATGTTGTTGGTTCAGAATATTAGTACAGCGACGAACTCGGTACAGATAAGTTCTTCTTTTCAATTACGAGTGATGAATGCGAAAGAAATATGGGGCTACTTGTTTGAGAGGAGCATTTGTTCTTCCTGTTGCATATTTTTCCACCAAAATCTATGTCGTGTGAAAGGTAGTCATGTCAATGCAATTCCAAGCTCCTTTAAATCATCATATGTAAACTAGTGAGCTACTCACGGGACAAACACTCATTCACTCATATTCGTGGATTAATGTGTTTTGCTCAGGTGATCTCATTATACATGCCGCCATATACTTGCTGTCCACCTAACTCGATATCAATGATGTTGGAACCAAATTCGTGTACCCTGTAAGCGGCGGTTGAGCACAAACTTGAGCAACTTGCAAAACAACAAAAAACCGTGAACAAGCCTAAGATCGGGAGGTGTGTCGGCCAAAGGCTTTAAGACGGTCAAGGTAGTGGATGAAATGACACTCAAGCAGTGGGTTAGAGAATTATAGCGTTTATATTGCGTTATTTACACCATGGGAGAGAGACCTTTTTAGGATAGAATTCTCTTTCTAAGTCAGGAGAATCATGGAGGATATCTAGTAAGTAGATATTGTTTCCTCTTAGGAGTTGTGATTATTTGCGGCACATGCATATCCCTAAATTGTAGGAACTCCAAGACTTATAGGATCAGATTGTGTCCAATTCCAAATCAGATCGCTTGTCTTGTAGAACAAACGTGGTCAACCACTGGAGTCATTTGGACTCTGTCTAGTGCCCCGAAGTAGAGTGATGGTGGCACCCTGCTCCGTCTGATTCAGCTCTGCCCAGATCTGGTGAATCCATAATCGAACTTCTAAGGTAACAGTATTCGGATCAGCCATACTTCAATCCTGGAAAATCATGGTCCAAAAAATGACAAGTAACAACTCAGATCAAAGGACTTCAACAAGGTTGTAATGAGGTTGAGGTTAAATGGCTATACAATAAAAGGTATGGAAAACAAAGTCTAAGGAAAACGTAGAGCAATGGAAAATTTCTTCACAATAGAGAGATCCAACTGCATTGTAGAAACCTCGAAGCACTTAGAACACAAGAACATCACCTTTTTTCGTGTGTGTGTGTGTGTGTGTGTATTTTTTTGAATTTCATAGCACGACTTTTACTCTCTTTTTTACCTTTTTTTCTTAACAGAATTTTTTTATCACCACATTCATCCTTCATGGCACAAATAATTTAGCGCGTTATACGTACGATGTGTTGTGTATGTGCACTACAAGAAAACGAAAATAGCCACGGTGGATGTTGTTGGGAACTTGGGATGGTTATACCAAAGCGTGGCAATTTAAAAAAGTAACCATGGCCAATGTTGTGTAGTATTGTGAAGTTCCATACGAATGAACAGAAAAATATTGAAACACAATTGTTTAGGGAGAGGGAAAGAGCTCAGCAAGGAGCTGTACAAGTCAAAGAGAGCGGCTGCAATAATGAAGGGAGTAAAGCTCATCTACATAACTTCGACACTAACTGCTGACTTTGCTTTGCCCTTATGTTCAATAATGTTGAGAGTTGATTGTGTGGGTGAGAGTTTGTAGTTTGTACCACATTGGTGGTGAGGGACAAGTCTATTTAAGGACTTACATAATTTTGGGGTTTTTTTATATTGTCAATTAGCTTTATGATAGAATTCTAATTTCATCATGGTATCAAAACAGGTTGTCTATACTTTGAAAGTCCAAAGGGTCACAATAGTACTCATACATTTTTTTTAAGGAAAATGTTTAGGTGACTCTCTCAAAAGTATGACTCTTTATGAACTCTCCGCCACCTCATGTTTTTAACACAATTCTCGTGCTAACATTATAAAATATTTTACTACAAATATAAGATGATAAAGAATCTATAAAGAGTTATACTTTAAGAAAATCTTGTTAGCATATCTCTTTTTTAATTATCAAGGAGAAAACTGAACACAAAAGTCTAAAAACTGAAAAGATGCCTTGCACTGACGTAGCAGTTGTCATTATATAAGGGCGGAGGCAAGAATTTTAAAAGGAGTGTGGGCTAATATTTGTTAAAAAAAAAAAAAAAAAAAAAAAAAAAAGAGGAAATATATATGGACACTGAAGGGACGCCTAAATTTGAATTGTAAAACTTGAAAGGTGCAAGTGGCATGAATTGAATTAAGAAAATATGACTTGTGTATATGGTAACACAATATTTATACATTTTTATTGCCCATATTGCCTAAGTTTTGTGCTATGTTTTTTTGTGAAATTGGTTGTTTGATGTGTCTAGTGCGTATTTTGTAGATAATGGACCGTAGAGAAGACTTTGGAGTCTTTTGGTGATTTCCAGACTAAAAAGGATCAAAGCTGAGAAGAACTGAAGTCAAGAAGTATTCCAACGATTATTAGATGCTAATTTGTTCAATCCACAATTTAATGGCTGCTATTTGGAAATTATAAATGGAGCTGGAGGGTGCTGCGCAGAACTGTCATATTCGTTGGGACATTACAAATTCATCAGGACGAATTGGGTGTTGTACTACATATGTATGAAAAGCTCTGGATGTTTGGTTTTGGCAGAATTTTACAGATCATGATTCTGATGCATCTAGAAGAAGTTATACCTGTTTTAGTGCGAGAAAGTCAGTTCAAGAATTCTATGCGATTCCGAAGAAGTGGAGTCCAGCCAAGAAACCGAAGTGTAGTAATGTTGAGATTCCTGTTTGGGATGGGATTCAATAATTGTGGCAAAGGCTAACCTAAACTTTCCCATATATTCCTTGGATGGTTGTTAGAAAAAAAGAGGAGAGCAGCAACGTGGAAAGGAGTAGGAATCACTTCATCATAAAGGATTGACCTAGGGAAGAAGCCAAACACCAAGGGGTCCTTCATTGTTTTCTTTTACATATTTTCAAACTTTGTTTCATGATTATGTTTTGTTATAATTTGAGGAACCGGATCCTCTCTGGATCCCCAAAAACTAAGCAGCCTGAATAATAAATCAGGGTTGTTGAAATTTGATCCAACGGCTACAATTATTATAACTTTTAGAGGGGCCCCCTATTTGTAGCCGTTGGATCAAATTTCAATGGTCCAGGATCATTGCTTAGGCTACTCAATTTTTGGGGATCCGGTTCCATAATTTGATGGTTATGATGAACTAAATTCTTTATTAAGGATCCGATGTAGCCTTCATGATAATTCTATGTCGTAGTTAACTTTATTCTTTTATCAATTCAAATGTTTCTAGTTTCATTCATTGTGCTTAAATCATTCTTTATGTTCATGTTATTGATTAGCTACCTTTAATATGAATTTTTATGCTTAGCCTTGAAATAGCTCTCTTGGATGAATGAATTGTTGTTGATGCATACGCCATGCTAAGACATTTTTTTTGTTTTCTTTGTTCTTCCTACACTTAATAGTTTTTTATTATTATTGACTTAGACATTGTTAAGTTGATGATTAAGAATACTTGGTTACACTCGGACGCCGAACAAACAATCATAATAAAGAGAGAACGAACCCTAGAACCTAAATTGAATTGTTCTTAGTTTCTTACTAAGTTATCTAATGACATAGAATTGGATTGATATGGTGAAGTCGGATACCTAGTGTTTCAACCATTGTTTTTAGAAATTATTTACACAAATTCTCTTTTTAATTTACTGCACTTAAGATTACTTAATCAACTTCTCCTTGGTTAATTAATTGAATTTCTTAGTCTAGTTGTTTTCGTTATTTTTATTCTTGTGGGTGCTGCATAATTGGACTTAATTAGGTGACTTACAAATCTCTGTGGATACAACACTCGTATTTGCTTGCTATACTATCATATCTATTCGTGCACTTGCGAGAAATTTAATTTGTTCATCAAGTTTCTGGCTCCGTTGGCGGGGATTTGTGTTAAAGTCCTATCTAATTATTTCTAGTTATGTATCTCCTGAATTTGTTTATTTTATTTTTTCTAAATTTATTTGTTTCTGTAGGTAGTGAATGCAAAGCCGTCGATCGCAAGAAGGAGAACTATTGTTGATTGACGATAATATTGATCGAATAAGAAGAGGTACAAAAAAGCGTGGAAAAGAAGAAGAGTTGGATTGTGAATTTGATTCCAATCATAGTGCGTCCACATTAGAATTAGAAGAAAGAGAAGAGGACGTTAAAGACATCCAAAAGATGGTAGATGCAAATCTACGTCCCATGAAAGAATTACACGCCCAGTTGTTGAAACATCACCATCATGCATTTTATTAGATGCTACTGCTAGAAATTATGAGTTGGAAAATACTCATCATAATATGATTCCTTCTTTTTATGGTGTTGCTAGTGAAGATCCTTTGTCATTCATTCGTGATTTTTATGCTACAATTCAAACTCTTCCTTTGCAGGGATTAAGTGAAGATCAATTGCAGATGAGGTATTTCCCATATACTATGAAGGACAAAGCTAAACAATGGCTTATGTCTTTGACACCCAAATCACTTGTGATAAGCTCATATTTATATATATTTTACATCAAATTCACTTGTCATTTCTTAGTTAGTTCCTTATATTTTTGAGCTATTTACTTTGTTTTTGTGTTTTGTAGGATTTGTCAAGCAAAGAAAAGAAAAATAGCACAAGTGGGATTTTAAGTAACAAATTTGTCAAAACTGTCTGTGCAGATCAGCTAACTTTGGAAGCAAGTTTCGAACAGCTCAAAATGAATTAGAGAATGAGCTTTATATTCTTGCAAAGCTACGGATGTCTATTTTCTGAAGCATTTCACGGATTGTTAATATCATTTTTCTAGAAGAAGTTATGGCCGTTTTAACACTGAAAGGTTCACAAGAGGCTGAGCAGTTTGTGACTGCAATGAAAGCAATAAACCCAATAAATCTAGCATCCAAAAATGATGTAGCCAAGAACAAGCCAATTGACACCTATTCAAATATTAGAGGAAATGAAATTAAAGATGAGGATTAAGTGGGAGTAATTGGCATAAAGGCTGGCCAAAGAGTTACAATCCAGCCGCACTCAACCATTTCCTCTCTCACTCATCCAATCGATACAAGCCATTTTTCAAGGCCATCAAGAAAGCATAGAGAAACAAGTGGGACGACGAGTACGAGAAAACATTTCAAGACTTGAAGAGATACTTGACATCCCCTCCGCTATTATCCAAGCCAAAAGCATATGAGGAATTATGCATCTAATTGGTAGTCTTAGACATAGCAGTAAGCTCTGGCCTCATACAAGAAGAGCTAGGGGCCCAACTGCCAGTATTCTACATTTCTAAAGCACTCCTCGATGCGGAAAAAAGATACCCGAGGATTGAAAAGCTAATTTTGGCACTAATTGTGGTAGCTTGGAAGCTCAGACCATACTTTTAGGTGCATACAGTCATTGCCACTACTCAATATCCCCTACAATCTATCATATATGGTCCAGACATTTCTCAACGAGTGATGAAGTGGGTGTTGTAACTCAACCAATACGACTTGGTTTTCTGACTACGCATGGCAAAAAAAGCTTAGGCCTTGGTAGACTTCATAGCGGAGTTCACTCCTGGCTTAGAAAATGCAACAGCACAGCCTGAATGAGCTTTTGAAGCAGCTGAGCATGCTCTGGCAGCACCAACCCTTGCCAACAAGGACTTTTGGTGCCTGCACGTCGACAGTTCATCCAACTACAAGGGTTCAGAAGTAGGCTTGGTTCTTGTCACCCCAGACGACTCGATGCTCGAGCAGGCAATCACTCTAGGCTTCAAGGCATCAAATAACGAAGTAAAGTATAAGGCCCTATTGGCAGGCATCTGAATGGAATAAGATTTGGCAATCAAGAAGCTCGCAATCCATTCTGATTCTCAGCTCATCACTAGCCAAGCTACTAGGGAGTATGCAGTAAAGTATCCAAGGATGACACTATACTTCGAGAAAGTATGTAAGAAGCTTGAGGCATTTCAGACTTACACCTCACACAGGTGCCACAGGCAGACAACACATATGTAGACGCCCTGGCAGCCTTAGGCTTTACTTTGGATTACCAGTTCAGACGCTTCATCCCGATCGAGTATTTGGATAGCCAAGCATAAAAGAAGAAATGGCAGCCGAGGTGTTACAAGTCAACACAACCCCAAGCTGGCAAAACCCCATCATTGACTATCTAGTTAATGAGACACTCCCTGCAGAAAGATTGGAAGCTAGGAAGCTCTAAATAAAGGCGGCACGCTACTACATGTGGAACGGCATTCTCGTCCAAAGATTATTTTCAGGCCCATATCTCCGCTGTCTAGCGTCTCCAGACGATTTAAAAGTTCTGGGCTCGATCCACGAAAGAGTTTGTGAAAACCACTCAGAAGGCCGATCATTAGCACATAAGGTCTTCAATGCTGACTATTATTGGCTTATTGTGCATCAAGATGGTAAGAAGTTTGTATAAAAATACGACAGATGCCAACATTTTAGGCTTGTACTCGTACTGCCTGCTAGCGAGCTCTACCCGCAGACAAGCCCATGGTCATTCATGCAGTGGGCAATCGACCTGGTAAGGCCTATGACGCCCGCTACTGAGACTAGGGGCATGATGATCGTGGCTATTGACTACTTCACCAAGTAGGTAGAAGCCGTGCCCATGGCCACCACTACTCAATCAAACATAGAGCGCTTCATATGTAGGAACATCATATGTCGATTCGGCATCCCTCAATCTATCATCAGCCACAACGGCCCGCAATTCGTGGGCAAATACTTGGCTAAGTTCATCCAGAAATATGGCATCAAGTAGCATATGTCTACGGCTAGATATCCTCAAGGCAATAGGCAGACGGAGAAATCTAACAAGACAATCCTAGACTGCCTCAAGAAATCCCTCACATACAAGTAGGGAAAGTGGCCAAACGAACTTCTCGATGTCCTATGTGTGTATCGCACAACCAAATGACAAGCAACCAGTGAAACTTCTTTCAAAAGCAAACATCCATCCCAGTGTCATTGTGCCAAGCATCAACACCATACTGCTAACTTTGGAATAGAACAGAAAGGAGATGGCCACAAATCTAGATTTGGCAGAGAGGGAACGCGAGAGGGTCATCATTCACATCGCAACCTACTTACAGCAGCTTCTCTCTAGCTACAACAAAAGGGCAAAGATCCGGCAGTTTCAGCCTGGAGATCTAGTCCTAAGAAAAGCATTCATCACCGCCTAAAGAGAAGGCTCCAAAAATATGACTCTAATGTGGAAAGGTTCATACAAGGTCAGTAAAGCAGGCGGCAAGGGTAACTACACCCTCACCACCATGAACGACAAAGAGATTAACAAGCAGTGAAATGCCTACAATCTGTAGAAGTACTACACATGACCTTTCACTTCTTCCTAAGCATTGCTCAAACGAAATAAAGCTCGAAGACTCAACCACCTCGACAAGCACTACCTCGCAAGCCGAGGACTATCCAGTTGCTACGCAGTTTCTACCTTTCAGCTAAGTTCGATATCCTTCATCTCATTTTTCAATAAAGATTTCCAAAGTTATTCACCACTTGGCTCGATTGTGTATTTGCAACAACTGTCTACTCCTGCTCTCATTGAAGATCATGCCCAATCAAGGGACCTATCGCAAGAATTGCACCCCCTCATGGACCAACCTTGCGCTCCCTCTAGGAGATGGTAAACTACGCACTTCGAATATCTAGACGTGGATGGGTCGGGTTGCCCTAGTGTGTAACTAGAGCACGATGGCCTGCGCCGGCTTCCCTAGAAGTAGCCACAATGGTCTTTTTCAAGGCTTAGTGTGGTCTTTCTCAAGGCTTAGCTAGATTGAAAGATTTTAGGCCTTTGGCTTGATTCACGGGGACCTGGGCCTCAGAGACAGAGGAGGCACGCTGTGTAGTTCGCCCTTTGGACGGCTGATAAGATTTTTAGTACTTATGAAAAGAAAGTCAAAATCACATAAAATGCTTGCAAGAATACAAGGTTGTTGTAGTATATATGCTCATGCAAGGTCATTCTCCACAAGGATTATTTAAATAATTTATGTATAACTAATTCCTAATTAATCACTTAAAAGTAGAAATTGAGAAAAGAGATTTTGAATTTGGATAATATGAAAAACGAATTTGAATTAAAAACCAAATAATAAACTCAAACCAAATTTTATAAGAATAAAAGAAAAGAGTTTTTAAAAATCAATTATAGGGTTCTGCCATCACCTAGCAATCCTATGTATTTTTACCAATTATTCATGATCTACACATGCCACTTTGAAAGGTTAGGTTTTCCTAATATATATTTGTGGGAGGATAAAAACCAGTTTCAACTCAAGGGCCAATACTGATCATCCAAGGAGAAAGTGTTGTGCAAGATAAAAAGTCCACAAGGAATATACAGACGCAAGGGGAACGTGCCTAGATAACTACCCCACTACGAAGGAGAAGTGGGAGAGGAAGACAAGTCCAATCAACTGATTTGAGCATCGGAGTATCTTTCACAGGTACCTCGCTAGCGTTAGATAGGGAGGAAGATTGTTTAGGACGCCTCTGGTGAGGGATTCGGCGAACGTGAGCACGAGGATTGCAGTTAACGAATCTGTGGAGGTATTTTTCACATAAGAAATCTCGCTCCAACAATATTCTACTTGGAACCTCCAACATAGATCGTATATCTAACCTGCAATCTGTCCGGACGTTTGGATCAAATATGAACATGAGAGACTCATTATATTTTGTGAAAACCCTTTGAAAAACCATGCAACCCTTAAGACGTGGTGTTCATCTTAAGTGAAATTACAATATTTATCACAAGAAGCCAGCGTCAATTCCAAGGAACCTTCTGACCAAAATTGCATCAAATTACTTTTCTAAATATCCTAATGGTGATCAAGCATTAAGACAATTAGATAGTTTAAAACGGTGATCAATAATTCAAAGCATGCATGCAATCAATCATAAGCAATTAAATAAAAATTACATATTCATGCTAAGGATCAAGGCTTCACCCCTAGAAAAACAGATTAGTTACACATATTCATAATTAAAATCACAGAAAATACTATTATGAAGAAAAAGAATGAGAACACCTTAAAGTAAAAATCTAAAAATCTCTACGCTTGGCCAATTTCCTCTCTCAAAGAATGCACGGAGAAGAAGCCTTAATAATAGGGCCGGCCAAGCTTATTTAACCTAGTAAAAATTAAATTCTCCTACTAAAAGGTCTTCCAATCAAACTAGGAAACTAAAATAACTAAAATAAAATAGGAAACATAACCCTAAATTAAATGATAAAATTCGCCTAAAATCTACATAGCCACGTTTTGGACCTATATTTGCTCCAAAACCGGCCAAAATAGCTGGATTTAAAGTTTGGAATATTCCGAAAACTTCTCCAGAAGGCCACAAACCCATAAGAGGTCATCTTGGGCTCCAAAAACACAATTTAAGCCCATAAATGTCACTTTCCAATATCGCGCACTACTTCTTTATTCCATTGCCAGAAAATAACCGCTTGGTAGAAAAATCCCAAATTTTGACAAAAACACACCAAGAGACACACAAACGTCCACCAATTTGAATCACTCCAAAATTTGTCCATTTGACAATGTTTTGCTCCAGAGGAAGTCAAATGTCCTATATTGAAAATATAAAGCAAAGTATCAAAATTCTACCACAATTACCATTTGATGGTCTTGAATGTGTAAAAAATTATTTCCATTAATCATCAATTTTATCTTAAAAGTAATAATACTTTAAATTCCTCTTATCCAGTATAGTACCAAATATAGTATAAATAATATAGTCGTTAGTCCGATACTGTACCAAACGTTAGACAAATTTAATCAATACTATCTGATGACTATTTATAATATCTGACTGAAATAGTCAGTACAATTTGAGTTGTCAAACGAGACCTAAGTCTCTACAATCTTTAAATTGAACTCCAGTAGTTCCTTATAAATAGATTATTCTTATAGATATCATTTTTTATTGGTTGTAAATACTTGAAAAATAGTTATCACGCACCCCAAATTATAATCACTGTACAAACTTTTTTTTTTTTTTTTTTTTTTTTTTTTTTTTTTTAAGTTCTAACGGCATCTAGTCCCTAGAACTCTCATAAAAATACTTATTTACTCATATCGTAGATTTTTTGTCGACAATTTACCTATATCATAAATGGGGTAACCCCCGCGTATGCCGCTTTTAAGCCTTGTTCTAATATCCGGATGTGCCAAGAAAAGGTATTCAACTCTATCTCAAACATATTTCGTTTCAAAAATTTTGTAATCTTTTTATTTTATAGGTATGTTACAATTGGACTCAATTTAAATAACAACTTGGATTTTTATACCTAGATCTAAACTGCCCTTTTTTTAATTAACGAACAACTAAAAAGTTGAGTTGAAGTTTAGCTAAAATTTAATTTAGGAAAAATTAGTATCATGTCTCTAGTTACTAATTTTCATTGACTGAAACCTTATTAGTTTTCAAATTTTGATTCAAGTCCCTAGTATTAATGTAATAATGAATTTACATGTCTGTTACATAATTTTTTAAAATAAAAATTAATAATTGATTTAGAATTTCAATACTCACACCTTTATTAAACACCTAACTAATTTTCAATTCAAAACATTTCCAAAATAAATAAAAAATTAGAATAAGTTTGTACCATTAGCTTTTTTAAAAAATGTTTTCATTTTTTTAATCTTATAAGTACCCATTCATGTAATTTTTTCAAATTTTTAATCTTAAAATGTACTCATTCTTAAATATACCAATTTGTTATATGTAAAATGTACCCTTTTATATATATATATATATATATATATATATATATATATATATATATAATCTATTCAATTTTTTTCTAATCCATTTTTAAACTTATATGGGTACATTCTTTTTTTTATTTTTTATTTGAGAATGTATCCATGTCACATCCCGGCCCGAGCCCCCACCACATCTCAGGCTCGACTCCACCGTAGTACGATATTGTCCGCTTTGGTCCCCGACCATGCCCACACGGTTTTGTTTCTAGGAACTCACATGAGAACTTCTCAATGGGTCACCCATCCTAGAAATGCTCTCGCCTGAACTCGCTTAACTTCAAAGTTCCGATGGAACCCGAAGCCAGTGAGCTCCCAAAAGGCCTCGTGCTAGATAGAGATGGGAATATACATATAAGGCTTAGGAGGATCCACTCCCCTGGACGATGTGGGATGTCACAATCCATGTCAAGTTTAGTCGAAGAAATTTACTAATGTTAATAAGCCTAATTTCCTTTTTATTCTTTTTTGTGTGTTTTTTGAAGAATGTACCCATGTTTTGGTACAATAATTTTTTGGCTAGTTTTGATGAATGTACTCATGTTTATATATATACACACACACAATAGTATAATTTATATTTTAATATTTTTAATCCCACAAATTATGGTTTTTTATTTAAAATCTCATTAATATAAACAACTATAAATTTCAATTTTTAATTTAAAAATATAGTAACATACATAGAAATAAATTATCACTTTAATTTCAGAGATTTCGATCAAAAATTAAAAACTAACAAAGTTTCAATCAGAAAATATTAATAATTAGGGACTTCATCTAAAATCTCCCTTTAATTTAACTTCAAAATAAAAAGCATGATTAGAGACGCATGAAAGCGTATCGAATTTAATCCCAGTCCTCTCCAAAAAATACAAACCATTAAAATATTAGTTGGATTCTTTTCTCTGCTGATCCTTCGTCTACCTTTTCTGTTATCAGACATCATCAGAACCAGGCCTAACCATCCTCTCATAATTGACATTCGTCCAACGTACAAAAACGTTCTCAAAGTCTGTACCAGTTGAAGCTAAGGAAGAACCAGGTTAATCATCTAGTTATCAAATCCCTACATAGTTTTTCTCCCTTTTTGGTGGTACCTATTTTATTGTTTGAACTTTGAATCTTACAACTTTTTTTCTCTGTTAATTAAAAATAAAAAAAGGACAGGTATGGAAATTGTTAGTTTCGTACTAGAATTAAGTTGGTAAGTTGTTATGGACTCCAGTGAAGCGTAATGTGGGTTACTTGGTGCATTACAAGAGCCACATGCAGTCTCTTGAAGTTCTGGTCGGCCATGCAGAATGATTACAAGCGAGAAGTGGATGCGGCGCTAATGAATGGAGACGAAGTTAAGTCCGTGGTTCAAAAATGGCTCAAGGATGCTGACAAGGCAATAATCGATGCGAAAAGACTGAATAATGAAACCGGAGAAGACAAAACATGCCACGGAGGCTGCTGTCCGAATTTGAAATGGCGTTACAGTTTAAGCAAGAGAGCCGTTAAGGAGGCAGAAGAAATGAACAAGCTTAAAGAAGAGAAAAGGTTTGAAACATTTTCGCTTCAAGTTAACCAACCCGTTGAGTTTGAGTCCACCATGTCAACAGGAGATTTCAAAGCATTTGAAGCAACAAGGCAAGCCATGGATGGGGTCATGAAGGCACTGAAAGACGATAACATCACTGTCATTGCGGTCTATGGAATGGGAGGCATAGTCAAGATGACCATGGTGAAACATGTAGGTGTGCAAGCGAATAAAGGAAAGCTCTTTGATCATGTGATTATGGCTGTCATTTCCCAAAACCCTTTCAACAACAGCTTGCAGAAATGCTGGCTTTGAATTTGAATGAGCAGACAGAAATAGCCAGAGCAGCCAGATTGAAGGAGAGAATAATGAGAGGAAAAAAGATCCTTACAATTTTGGACGACATTTGGAAGACAATAGATTTGTCTCTCATAGGGATCCCCGATCACTACGAGCTCCAAAACTGCAATCCCAAAGTTCTAATCACCACAAGGATATGGAATGTATGTCATGCCATGAAGAGTGAAGAAAAGATTCATCTTGATATCCTATCAGAAGAAGATTCTTGGGCCTTGTTTGTGAAAATGGCAAACAGGTCTTTTGAATCAACCAATTTCTATGACATAGCAAGGAAGGTAGCTGGAGAATGTGGTGGTCTCCCAATTACTTGGAAGAATTAATGGAGAGAAGCAGCAGACTAGAGATGTCCCAAACTACCAACCTTGATGACGAAGGGGATGTGCTTAGATGCATAAAGCCGAGCTATGATTACTTGAATGGCAGTGACGCCAAGTCATTTTCCTTACTTTGCTGCTTATTCCCGGAGGACTCTGATATCCAAATCGAAGACTTGATGAAGTATGGTATTGGGAAAGGATTGTTTCGACATGCCAACTCAATGCTAGAAGCCGGAAGCACAGCACATTTGGTGGCCAAGTACCTTAAAGCTTGTAGCTTGGTTTTGGATGGTGAACAAGGATGTGTAAGAATGCATAATGTGATTCGGGACATTGCAATACTAATTGCATCATCTGGGGATGGGCAAGACTCCGCAATCTCCCTAATGGGGAATGAAATCTGCAACCTTCCTGACGAGTTGGTATGTCCAAAACTCCGGATTTTATTACTACAGTCAAATTTTGAAGTAAAGGAGATCCCAGAAGATTTTTTCCAAAGCCCAAATGCATTAAGGGTATTCGACATAAGTAGTACCGAAATTTCTTCATTACCCTCATCATTTAATCTCTTAACCAAGCTCCAAACGCTGCATCTAGATTGTTGTCAGTCAATAACGGATGTATCAATTCTCGGAGAACTGAAAAAACTGGAGGTTCTTAGCATGAGAGAATCTGTTATTGAGGAATTGCCAGAAGAAATTGGACAGTTGACCAATTTAAGGATGTTGGATCTCACTATGAGTACCTACATTGCAACAATTCCATCCAATGTGCTATCGCGGCTGTCCAAATTAGAAGAACTATGCATGCAACAGAGTTTCGCTGACTGGGGCAAGAAAGTTGAAGGAGAAGATGACAAAACTAATGCTAGTTTTGATGAGCTAATTAGCTTGTCTTTCTTAAACATTTTGAAGGTTGACATTTCTGATGCAGAATGCCTTCCAAAAAATGTAGGGTTCCTTCGAAATTGGGGAAATTTTTATATATATATCAGCAGAAACCCATTTTATCGTTCCATGAATGTGCAATTATCAAAGAATACTATTTCTCCATTTTCAAGAGCCTTGCTTCCGGACACAACAATCAATATGCTGCCGGATTTGTTTAACAGCACAGTGACGGAGAGAGTGGAAAAAATAATCTACACGGAGCCTAGAAGTTTAACTGACATTCTTGTGGAGTACAATCATGGGAAGTTGCATGGACTCAAGTTTTTGCATCTCCAAAAGTGCCGTGAGATGGTAACTTTAATGAACACAGAAACTAGGGTTCCAAATAAGCCTGTGCTCAAGAGCTTGGAAGAGTTGCATGTCTTCTACTGGGACCGCTTGCAACAGTTATGTGTTGGTGAATTACTGCAGGGGTCGCTTGGAAATCTCAAGCTGTTGGAGGTCGAGCAGTGTGAAGGTGTGGCTGATGCGCCTGTTCCATCTAATCTGTTGCAGAGACTACAAAATCTTGAAGTACTAATTGTATGTGCCACTGGTATGGTGTATATATTCAAATCTCAAGGGCTTGAACAAGAAGAAACAGTCTTGACAAAACTGAGAGAGATGAAACTGGAGAATCTACCGGAACTGACAAACATATTGAACGGTCCTGTTCAGCCTGCAATGTTCCATAACCTTAAAACTCTGGCGATTTCCAAGTGCAATAAATTGACAACACTCTTCACATTCGACGTAGCTCAATGTCTGCGGCAATTGGAAGAACTTTGGGCGGAGGAATGCCATAGCTTGGACAAACTTTTCGGCCTAAGCGAGGGATTAATAGTGCAGGATGACGAGATCATTTTTCCACAACTGAAGAACTTTGCATTGCAAAGTCTTTCAAAGCTGACAAGCGTACTCGCTGGAAGTGCTCTTTTGTGCCCTTCATTGGAATACTTGCATGTGCTGGACTGCCCCGAGTTTTTAACCTCTACTTCTGACTTCCACAGCAATATCCAAGTCCAAGTAAACAATGAGCAACATTTCCTCCTCCTAACAGGGACGAAGCCAGAGATTTGTATGAATAGGGACATCTTCAAACAAAAAAGTCATAATTAAAAAGCTCAAGAATTTACTAAACACAATACTTATATATTAATCCAGAAAGTTTTTCATACAACAGTCCCTTACAATATCCCTCGACGCGTTTTCATGTTCTGAAAGCGTTGCTTGACAACATCATTACCAATACCATCAAATATCTCTCTTTCTATAAAAATAAGCATGTTACCATACATCCATTGATCTCCCATCCGATTTCTTAATCGATTCTTCAGAATTTTCATGGCCGAAAATGCTCTTGCAACGGTTGCAGTAGTAACTGGAAGAGTTAGTGCTAATGTCACAAGCAAGTAAACCAACGAATACACCTTGTGTTTTTTGCATTGAACCATTTTTTTGCATTGGCAGCTTTAAGTATCACCAGCTCATTCATAGAGAAGTCTTTAGGATAAAACTGATCAAGACGCAATAGCTTTTGGCTATCAAAATCAGAGAAGAAGTCGACTGGACATAAACATGCCAAACAAAGAAGTAACTCAGAGTTGGTCTCATTGAAACGATTATTTAGTTCTTGAAGCTGCCAATCCAAAACAACATAAAATATCCCAACACGATAATGATGCATATTTGTGACTGCTTGTGCTTTTCGTTGCCCTCGCCTTCGAGAAAGAAACATATCATCCTTATTAGGCACATCAATATTATGTTTAAGACAAAATTCTGAGACTTCACTAAGTAAAGAATCCCAGCCACTTTTCCTCATTATCTCCAACCTTTGCTTACCAACTCCAACCAACTTCATGGCATTTACAATATCCTGATCCTTCCTTTGCAATGCTTGTGACAATTCATTGGTTATTCCTAGTATATCTTTCATCAAGTGTAGATTAAACACAAAATCAAATAATTGCATGGAATCCAATAAATGATTTGCTTCACATCTTTGTTGAGAGCTTACTCTATCATCAGCTATTACTTCAAGTACATCAAGTATGGATGAAAACATAGTCCTTATACTTACTAAAGTACCAAAGTGTGAACCCCACCGTGTTTCTCTAGCACGTTTCAAAGTAGTTTCTTGATTTTTGCCTTTCCCACTTGTAAACTCACCACTGTTTAGTGCTTCAATAATTGCAATAGATTGCTTCTCTCGAAGAAGATCACAATGCTTCGATGAAGCTCCAACAACATTTACCAAAATAGTAACTATACTAAAAAGAGACTCAATTTGGATATTCTTCTTTGCCACATCTACAAGTGCTAATTGAAGTTGATGTGCAAAGCAATGAATATAATAGGCACAGCCATTTTCTTTTATAATAAGAGCTTTAAGACCATTGAACACACCTTGCATATTGTTGGCCCCATCGTAACCTTGCCCACGCAACCTAGACATGCTCAATTTATGTCTAGAAAATACCTCATCAATGGTTTCCTTGAGTGAGAGAGCAGCGGTACTAGTAACATGCTCAATGCCAATAAAACGCTCAACGACATGCCCATTCTTGTCCACATAACGCAATACAATAGTCATTTGTTCCTTTGTTGATACGTCGTGAAATTCATCAATTAAAATAGAGAACAACGAAGTGCGAATGTCCTTAATAATAGCATTGATGGTCTCAGTTGCACAAGCATTTACAATGTCTTTTTGAATATCTGGTGATGTCAATTTGTGATTCTCTGGAGCATTTTTCAAAGTAACAGCTTTCACATCCTCATTGTGGTCGGCAAGAAACTGTAGAAGCTCAAGAAAGTTTCCATGGTTGCTTGAATGTTCAGATTCATCATTACCACGAAATGCAAATCCTTGTCTCAAAAGAAATCAACAACAATCAATTGATGCATTCAACCGAGCTCTATATTGAATTCGAGCTTCATCATGCGTTTTAGAGAAAAAAAATTGGATATGTTACTTTTGACTCCTTAAAGATTCAAAATTACTCCATGCTTGATTGTGTGCACTATTGACGCCTCAAATATGGGTTCAACTTCTATAAGGTTTTGGGACCGCACTGTTCTTGAAATTAGGTAAAATTCGGCGAATTGATCTGTTTTGGAGGGTACTAGTGGGTGCAAGTTCAAGTTCTTGATTAAACTGATCAAATTTTCGACGTGGGTTTGCTAAATTGATCGACTTTTGGCGTGGGTTTGCTAGGTTTTTAGCGAAAGTCTTGGTTTTGAGGAGCGGTGATGGACTACGAGCTCTCTGATAGCAGTGGTAAGCTAAGTTGAATTTGCTTATCTGTTTTTCAGTTTTGGTTTTAAAGTACCTTTGTTCTTCCATTGTGTAATCTATTGGTTCTCAGAGTAATTTTGACTCAAATTCTTGAATTTATGTTAGGTGTGGTAGAATTTGGGTTTAATCACTGCTCTGGAGGTATGTTTTACTCTTGAATTCATCATTTTAGTGGGTTTGTCTTGAAATTTAAGTTCTTTGGTCAACCACGGTAGAATTAGAAGAAAATTTAATTGTAATCTAGTTTACCCGGCTTGTGCTCCGAGGTAATAGGATTTTGTATTCGGCTTTGATCTTTCTTTTACTTCTTATAAGTTGGTTTGGAAGCACCATGTAAGACCTTTAAGTTCTCCCACAACATGTACTTTGATGCCATTATTTGGAGATTGACTCCGATTCGGGTATTACATTCTTCCAGTCTGTAAGTTGGTCTTGCTTATTGTTTTGAATCTTGTATATTTGCATTGTGAACACTGGGTGGACACCCAAAAGATAGGTACTCTTTTTGGTTGCTTGGAATTGTTTTTTCATCCTCTAGGGATTAAAGTCACTCGTAATTCTCTATGGAAGGTGAATGGTAGTTAGGTCCTACTATTCTGATTCTAGCCAAGGTCACACTGTGTTGGAGAAAGAGGCTAATTGTTTGAGAAAAGAAACCTACTGGCATTTAGAGTTTTCATATTGGCCACATTTTGTGTGGTTGTTGGTTTGGTTTTAGCGATTCAGTAAAGTTGATAATTAATGGTTTAACCAAGGATGCTTTAGTTTAGTGTAGAAATAATGAAAGATGCATTTTAAGCATATTATAATGTTTTTGTTTTAAATACCTGTAGGGCTGTTATTTAATGTTTTTGTTTTGCTTCATGGGTGGATTGGTTTCATTCCATTGCTACTCGGCGGTTCAAGTTTAAGGAGGAGTATGGTCTTTTGCTTTCTCATGTCGCATTTACTTGTTGGCATATTTGGAAAGTGAGGTGCAATTTTCTGTTTAATCAAACTCCAATTCTACCTACCGAGGTTCTTGCAATTTCAGATTCTTCTGGTGTGTTTCTGGAAGTTACTGGTGATCCTCCTCTTTCTCTCCCAGCTATCTTCACGGGGGATGCTTCTGCTGCACATTGGTCTCCCCTATGGCCCCTTTCCTGAAAGTTAATGTTGATGCTAGTTGGTCGGTTTCATCGCGGGATGGTTTTGTGGGGATGTGATTAGGGGTGCGATGGGTAGGTTCATGGCTGCGGCACGGTATGTGGTCCAGGCTCCAAATGTTGCCTCGGCCGAAGCTTTGGCTATTTTGCAAGGATGTGAGCTGGCTGCTGCTTTGGGCCACCGTTGGTAATCATTGAATCTGATTCGAAGGATTCGATTTCATCTTTATCAACTTCGTTGGAAAATGGCAGATAGGAAGCCTTTCCTCCCTTATTGACTGTTAAGTGAGTTAGGGAGTCTTTTCAGGGTTGTAGCTGGTCTTGGGTTCCAAGATCAGCCAATATGGCAGCGGATACTTGGGCGTCGCAAAGCAACTCGAAGATGAGCAATTTCACTTGTGTCAACCGCCTCCATCTTCGTTCGTTCATGTGCTTAATAAAGATGGCTTACCTTGTCCCCCTTGAACTATTATGGTAGTCGAAGGGGCGACGCTAGAACTCGGTTCTAGTGTCTTTCTTTTGATCCCCTTCGCTGCTGTGTTTTTTTTGCTGCTTTCTTGCTTGTTGGCCTCGGTGTAGGCTTTCTTTGTAGTTCTCTAGCATCTTTGCCCTGGTAATGTATTTTCAGTTTCCAAAAAAAAAAAAAAAAAAAAAAATTGGAAAAAAAAAACACCCGGAATAACCAATCAAAACAAGGACGAAGGCTAAACCGGGGGAAGCCCCCAACAACCCAAGTAGGTAGGCAAGTTTTGCGTGCACACCTCCGAAACTATGTGGCGTCCTGAACAAATATAGACTGATACGCGTAATTATCTCTTTATATAGTATCACGTTATAGATTCAGAATGCCAATAGAGACTATACAGTGGCGACCTCAGTATAGATAAGTCCTTGTCCGGTAAGAGTGATGATTGTTGGGAGAAATATAGATCACCATCCATCAAGAATGCAGAGAAAGACCCTGTTCTAGATTGAACTCTCTATGTTATATGGGTGTTTTTCCTTTGTTATATACGAGAGGATTTTATGCTTACTTATAGTGCAACTATATATGTAAATAAAAAGCATTTCTCAGCCTATAGTTGGCAGAGAATTAAAAATTGTTTTTGAAAGAGTACTAACATCCAAAGTAGGGAACAAAATTTTTAAAATTAAGCAAAGAGAAGTCTAGGCATAAAAAAATATTGATTTTTACAGTGATTTTGCTGTTTTTTTTTATTTTCTTCTGAAATTTGGATTTTTGTCTACTACGTTTGACTTAAGTTCTTCAATTCGACTAGTAAGTTTGTTTTTCTTTCTTTATTTTCTTATGAAATTTGGATTTTTGAGTAATGGGTTTTATTAAAATTTTGTATTAGGCTGTTTACCGGCCTTTAGTGAAATTTGTTCCAACTATAGTTATGTTCAATTTCGATTTTAAACGTAGAATGTTTGAAATTTGATTCGGGATTACTGAAATTTTAAACCAAAAACCATTCTGCAATTAAATGTAGAGATTGTTGGTTTTGCAACTAGGTCTACCTAGAAAAGTTGTGTTCCTTGATTCTATATTTGTGGTTTGTGAGTATATATATCGAATCTATGCCTGTTTGTAGTTAAGTTTCCAACTTTCATTTTATGTTTTTTCTTTCCAATGGAATTATTCTTGGCATAGTAGAAGCTTTCATGTTATGGATTCTCATTCAGCAGCAAATGTTGTGCTTAATGTATATCCAAGTGTCATTGTCTTTTACTTTGCATTTATATAATTGAGTAGGTAATTAGGTACAGTGACTTATGAACTTTATATAGGATAACGTGGGGGTGAAAATGGCAAAGAGATATAAGAGAATGGTTCTTGTTTCAACTTTGGTATATAAATCTAATGCATAAATCTTACCGAAGGCCACCTAAGTATTTCATTTGCTCTCATTTAAAAAGTAGGGCTAAGCTTTCTTTTGTTCACTTGCATGTTATGCATGCACTTACGCAGTCAGCAATTTTATGTACGTATGTTGATCACTTTTACCTAGTAAAGTCGTTATATTTGCTATGATTTCACTTTGTTGTTAAAAGAAAAAAAAATCTTCAATTTAATCATGGAGCACATAAAAGTGAGGCAAATATATTTCCTTGTTGATTCCGTAAGTTTCATGCATATATAGATCAATCATGAAACTACATCGAGTCTTTTTAGTGTGTAAGGTAAGTTTTAAGGAACCCGTATTCAGTAATTTTGCCCATTTGTTGTTATTAGCAATTTCTTTGATCATGTGAGTTTGATAGTGTTTGGCTGCCCAGAAAATTTCGGAATCATGTGAGTTTGATAGAGTTTGGCTTCCCAGAAAATTTTGGAATCTAAAACTATCATTAGATTGTAGTTCCCTTTGTTCTTATCAATTTCTCAAATTGATAACAAAGATTTACTTTTGTAGTTCCCTTTGAGTTAGTTATGTTTTTATTGAAATATTTTTGTTTACCACAGACCTACCTTTATGTTATAGCTTTGTTCATTTGCGATTAAGATTGCCAGTGTTTGGATGCCTAGAAAATTTTGAACAAAAAGAAACAGGGATTACCAAGTTGTGTAGTTCCTTTTGTTCTTATCAAATTTTCAAATAGATAACAAAAGGATTTACTTTTTTGAAGTGCTAATATGTTCATTGAAATGTTTTCGTAATTTTAGACTGAGGAGGAGAAACATAGCTTCAATTACCTCCAATTTGTTCAAGTGGATGTTTATTTTTAAGTTTGTTTTATTGGTTTTTATATAAAGTTCATGTTGCGGTTTACGGATGTAAAGGGGAATGAAGAAGAATGAAAACTCTGAAAGGTTGCATTGAGGTTATTTGGAAGGCGAAGACAAGCCAGATTGGTGAGTTTTTGCAACTAGACTTGCATTATCGTTGGACTAGATACTGTGTTTGTAGAGTATGGTGGATTCTCTTTTCTTCTTTTTTTTTTTCCTAAATTTGAACAGTTTACTGTATGATACAGAAAAAAAAAATGGAAAGTAAAAGTGAGATGATATGGATCCAAATCCAAATACCACAATCTCGGTTATTGTTCAAGTGAGGTGTTTTATTTATATGAAAATTTTTGTGTCTGAAATATCTTATGCATTGTATCAACATGAGATAATTGTAATGTAGTACATGTAGCTTTGATGCCTTTTAATGCTTTTTGCGTTAAACACGTATTTGTTTCATTAGAACGTAGAAATGGAATTTAGGAATCTTTGTACTATTTTTTGAAGAATGTTGGGTTCTTTCAATAATTCTTCCATCTATTTACCTTTTGTTTCTTAAATGAATCTCTATGAAATTCTCATAATTAAATAAAAAAGTTTTAGAAAGCCAAAGAGAGTGGTCAAAACACGTTTGGCCCTTGAATTTGGTTGTAAAAAAAAAAAAAATTTGACCCAAAACAAAATGGTAATTACCATTACCATACCATGTCAACTGAACTATTTAGCATGCCGAAATTCGGTAGACCGAAAGTTCAACACGGTAATGGTAATAGATTTTATCATACCAAAAATTTGGTATAGTAATTGGTATATGGGTTTTGGTAAGGTAATTGTACCAATACCACCCTAATAAGAAGTATGTAATTCATCATTGTCATTACTTTAGTCTAAAGTGGGGGAACGGCATTGTGCAATTTCGCCTCAATTTCACTTTATTTACGAGTTTGCCATCAAGTTGATTTCAATGGGTTTAAGAGGTACTGGTTTGGTACTGAGATTCTTTTAGAAAAAAGTGGGTATCAAAAAAGTTGAGCTTAAAAAGATATTTGGTAAACACTTAAAAATTGCTTATTTTCACAGTTTTTGATAAAAAATAAGTTTATTCTCATATCACAGCAGAAACAGTTTTTTTTCAAAGTAGGTTTGTTGTCATTCAGTGAGGGTTTCGGGGATGGGAGGCCATGCCTCCTCTGAGAGAGAGAGAGAGAGAGAGAGAGGGAGGAGTGGGGACCTCAGCGCCATTGCTGCAGATCCTTGATTGCATGAATGGGAGAGGGGGATAGTCAGAGAAAAGTATTGGGGGCCGTCGGGATTTGAGGGAGAGGGGTAGGGATCGTTGCCGAGGCTCTGGGTTCATCCCTTTGGGCCGTCTGCAACAGCACCACTACGCTCAAACACACACTCTCTCTCTCTCCTCTTTCTCTCGCTCGTACTATCTACTCCCAAACCAGGTTTCTAGCAGACTAGCTCATATCTATTGACATTAAGCTAGAGATTTGGGATTGATTGGTTTGACTGCTCACGGTAGCTACCGGGGCCGGTTGCAGGTTCTTTTTTTCATATCCAATATTGAGAAGAAGAAAAAAAAAAAATCTTAGGTTGAGATACTGATCATAATTAAAATGAATTTAGTATGAATACTATAAATATATATGGGTATTTTGGGTTGGACATGATATTGGTAACACAGTTTGTTTGGTATTCTATTTTATCAGAGGCATCAGCTTTTGTTTGGATGCAAATGATCGTTACTGCATTGGCTCCTCTAATACACTACGTTGACAACTTATTCCGTTCATGAGAGTCAACTCAAGAGCTGCTATACTTGCTTTGATCGATTTCCATCTTTCGCATCATTTTTACAAATGCTTTGATTTCCGTATTTCATATGTATAGTATGATTGAATATCACTGATCAACCTCGTTAAGGATTGCTATTTGATTTGGTTATACTTACGATAATTTTATTTTGCCGGCCCATACTTCGTGTATTATTTGTCCATTTTCTGGTTCTGTTTTTTTCATCACTCACATGCTCTCTACGCTTCACACCTTGTGCGACTCCTATTTTTTACGTTTGGATTCAAACACTACAACAGAGGGTCCGTTTCCTAGTTATGTTTTTGACATTTGGATTCAGATGTTGTGTTGCAGTGTCTGTTTCCTAGTTCTTTTCTTTTCCATCACTCATATGCTTCACATGCCTCCTAATTGAATACTCCCATCAAAATTCAATCCACTCCTCCCGTTTAGAGTGACAGGAGTAGAAATTTGGTGTTGAAGGTTCGGAAAGCCGATAAGCGATGGATTTGGAGACCATATTTGCAGCACATCCACGTCTTCGTTGACAAGCTGGACAGAAGAAACAAGAGTTGAAGCTTTATATGAACGTCAACGTGCCCGACAGAGCATGGAAGCCGGTCCCCTTCACTCACATGTCGACCTTGGAGACAATATCCATGGAGTTCGATCTCAAATCGAAAGTCAAAGTCAAATCCGATGGGTACAATACGTTGTTTATTTCAAAACCTACCCGTGTTTAAAGAAAATTATTATTTTCCTTAAGAAATCATTAAGTTCTCTTGTGGTAACTTTATGTAGGGGTACAAAAGTCTTTTTACTTTAAATAAAATTATCCGATTTCTTGATAAGATTTTTAACACCTGCAAAAGTAGGATAAAAATATGTAAAAATACTTGCAAGAGAATAAGGTAGTTATAATATAAACAACTCGAGCAAGATCGTTCTCCACAAGGATTATTTAAAACGATTTATGTGGAAACTAAATTTTAATTAATTATTTGAAATAGAGTTTGAAAAGGTTGATTTTTTGACTTAAAATAATAAAATTTAATTTAATTAAAACAATTTAAAAGATTCGGCAAGGGAAAATAATTGAAAGAAAACGGTTCACCTTAATAATCCTACGTAGTTTCTCCAATTACTTATGAATTACACATGCATATTTTGAAGGTTAGGTTTTTCTAAAGTATGCTCTACTTGGACCCCCAATCTAGAACGTATATCAAACATGCAACCATGTCCAAACATTTGAATCGAATGGGAACATGAAAGACTCATTAAGCTTTATGAAAACCCTTTGAAAAACCATGCAACCCTTAAGACCTGGTATTCATTCTTGTGAAATTAGTGAAATTACAATTATTAATCACAAGAAGCCTTCGTCAATTTCAGGAAAAACCCTCCAACCAAAATTTGCATCAAATTATTTTTCTAAATATCCTCATGGTAGCCAATTATCAAGACAATTAGATAATTTCAAATACGGTGATTAATAATACAAAATTTGCTTACATAATATTATAAGTAAATTGAAAAAAAACTACATATTTATGCTAAGGTTCATGGCCTCGCCCTAGCATAAATAATTAATTACACATAATCATAATTAAAAAGAAAAATATCATTAAGAAAATGATTGAAACCGCCTTGTAAAATAAAGATGAATCTTCAAAAGCTCTCTAAGCCGAATTCTCCAAAGTAGTGCGTTGTGAACCCTAATGGGTAATTAGCCTTATTCATACTACTACAAAATAAATCCTTCATAGAAAAAGTCTTACAATAAAACGAGGAAACAAAATAAATTATGAGAACCTAGGAAACAATCTCCTAGTTAAACATGGAGAAATCTACCAGCAAACTAATCAGTCACGTTTTGGGCCTTAGACACCTTCAAAACAGGCCCACGATGAATCTTTACAAATCTTAAGGTGTCCTGAACATATTTGCAAAGGGTCTGTTGTCAAAAGGCACCATCTTGGATTCCAAAAAGCCTAAAGAATCTCTAAACGTTGGTTTGACAGTTTCGCTCGCTGGTCTTTTCTTTAATGGGCATAAATTAACCGCTTAGTAGAAAAATCTAAAACTTTGATATGAACAAGTTGAGAGACCCACGAATATCCTTCAGTTGGAATTACTTCAAAATTCATCTGTTTGGTCACTTTTTGCTCAAGAGGAAGTTACATGTCCTATATTAAAAATATAAAGCAAAGTGTCAGAAGTTCACCAAAACAATTACCAAAGCATGCTAAGAATAAAGTTAAATATATAATATAAAATCGACTCACCAGGTGTCCAGAGATAAAACCTGGGTGTATAAAGAACTACTCAAAATATTTCATTTAAGGTTTTTTAGCCAAAATGGTTCCTGAGATTTGCATAACTCCTTACTTTGGTCTATGAGATTGGAAATCAATAGAAGTGGTGCCTAAGATTGTCCACTATCAATCATTTTAGTCCTTGGGTGAAAAATTATTTTAAATAAGGATCAAAATGACAATACTATCCTCAATTTAATAAATATAGGCCAAAATGATTTGACCAAAATTGACGATATTTTTGTCATTTTATTCTTATTTTATGGAGATTTTTCACGGAGTGACCAAAGTGATTGATTGTGGACAAACTCAATGACCAATTCTATCTATTTCAAATCTCATAGACCAAAATGAAGAGTTATGCAAATCAGATGGACTATTTTGGCTAAAAAACCTTCACTTGTTATAAATAGGTAAAAGTTAAAGAGATAACATTTAACTAGTGATGACACACCCCGATCGCTGGCCATCACGTGAAGGTGACGTAACTATGTGCACAGTGCGGAAGGTAATAAAATAGTAATAGAGGAAATACGAATAAATAAAAACTAGCATACAAGGTAATAGTAATAAGTGCTAGCGTAAGTGAGACACAAGTTCAAAGCAGAAGCCTAAAGCAGTCCAACTAAAAAGACGCGACAACAGTACACCCGAAGGTGGCCCTACGCTGGTGATCGTCTGTCAGAAATGTCGGGAAGCCCTTTGGGAAACCACCGAACCAACTGAACAGCTAGAACCTGAAGGGGCGCAAAACAAAAGCGTGAGTGGGCAAAAATAAAGCTTTTCTAAAACCATTTTAACAAATAAGTTCTAACCCCTCGCCGTAAAACCTGTATACTTCCCAGAAAGTAAACATATGTACGTATATATATATATATATATATATATATATATATATGCCAACCATGCATCGAGAATATGCCATGTTGGAACCTCAGAATGAAATGCAAGTGCTCAGGTATAAGTTACATCAATAACATATAATTTGGCAGCCGGAGTCACCTAACATGACCTGTACGGCTGCATCTAGAGCTTAAATCTCAATCACAATAACTAAACCTGCCCACAAGTCGGAACCACCTAAAGTGGTCTATACGACAGGCCTGGGTGTAATACATATAAACGCTCTAGTGCTACGATCACATGAAGGCTGTGCGAATAATCGCGGGTCACCCACGAGTTGGAACCACCTAAAGTGGTCTGTACGACAGGACTGTGCACCTAACTTGGATCCAAGCTGAGCATGTGGTGCGGGAGGTGAACAACACGTGAAGGACTGTGCCCTACTCTGGGCGGGAGCACTAACACCGGGGGTGCAGGTTATGAGCTCTCTAAGCATCTCGAATTACTACTGAATGTAAACATGAATAAGACTTACCTGGCACTTACCTGTGCGTCCACAGCACCAATACATACGAACATATATATGTATATGTAAATGCAACTAATCATGCATAATAACCAACAATATCAAAATGGTACATAACTAATAAACATTTAAATCAATTCCGGGGAAATATAAGTATATAGGTATATACGGAAAACCAAAAGCCCACTCACTGATAAGTGGAAGGGTCATAACCCCCCTGCCTCGAGTGACCACGCTCGTCCTCGGGATACGTCTCACCTATATGCGAAATAACTATAAAAACGTTAATTTTTAAGCACATAACCAAACTTTAGAAATAACTTCTCATACAATGCTCAAATGGGGTGTATGAATACACCAACGTGATCTACTCAACCTCAGGAACATCCCCATATTTTTAAAATAATTTTTCACCACCGCACGCGCCGGCCAAGGCACGGCCACACGCGCCGGCCACGCGCAGGCACGTGCCTGGCACGCTGACGGTGTCAACTGACGCCGTAGGGAATATTCCGTCAGTTTTGACAGATTCTGTCAACGGTGTCAGGAATATTCCATCTTCTTCCCCGGCGAACCTCCGGCGGCGTCGCCGGCGCCGGAAAACTGGAAAATTTCAAACTTTGATATCTTCTTCGTTTTTCAACCAAATTCCACGATTTTGGTACCAAAATGAAGCTTAGAACTAGAGGAACACAATCATACCACTTTCAAGGGTTAAAAACCACGAAATCTCACCTCAAAATTCAACCCAACTCCGGCCAACTTCGAAACTAGTGATCCCGACGTCCAATTCCTTCAAAAGAACTACTCCGAGCCTCCTTGGGACCTCACCAAGCTTCCTACAAGCTTGAAATTTCCTAAAACGTGAGAAATCACGTGTGCATGAATAGTACCCAAATCGGACATCGTTGAATCGACGTGAAAACGATGGAGTTCTTACCTGGAAATGGTATGGTTGGACTCCTACAATCCTCACGAGCTCGAATATGTGCTTGGTTTCCTCGATCTGTGGACGTTTGATGGGTTTATGGGTGTGTCCGTACGTTCGAAGGAAATGGGAAGGGAAATGGGGACTCGGGACAGTGCAGGAAACAGGGAGAAAAAGGGCTGTGGTGTGTGGGAAGGTGTGTGTAGCTCCAAACATGCCAACCAAACTCAAAACAACCAATAAACGTAACGAAATCGAACTAGGGGCAAAACAGTCTTTTCACGCGTACGTTTTAGATATTTCCGGGACGGGCTGTCACAAGTGACATGAGTGAAGCAGCCAAACAGGTGTAAAATATTACACTGTAACTATAACATAAGAGGATGACAAATAAAAGATGGAGGGATGGATAATGATGTTATTGGTTTTTCCTTGTTCTCTGTGTATCTTGAAAGCATACGAAACGCTCTATTTATAGAGCAACTCCAAACAAGCGTATTAACTATACATTGAAATTTACATCACACACCCCTTGACAATACGATCCTCCTTCATTTCCCAAGTCAATATCACTTTGTGTGGGCAATGAAAAATCTACCAATGTTTTCAATATCATTGTGGGCATTCATTAACCCACCAGTATTTTCAACACTCCCCCTTGGATGCCCACATATCAACATCAGTTGCCTCGTTAAAACCTTGCTTTGAAAAACCCAGTGGGAAAAAACCATAGCAAAGGAAAAATAGTGCAACTTTACCTGGATTGTTGATATAATGTTAAATATGCTTATGTTGCCTCGTTAAAACCTTGATAGGAAAAACCCAATGGGAAAAATCCTAATTGAAGAAAAAAAAGTACAACATGCATTTATCGTGGGTGCTCCCCTTGATATGTATCTCCTCATGATTCTGCATTTTCCAAATTTAGCTGATTGGTGAGTCGACGTAATCCGATACTTTGCACTAACTTCAGAAACGTGCACTTTGGTAACGACTTGGTGAACAGGTCTGCCAAATTTTCATTGGAATGGATTTGTCTGACTTCAATAACTTTAGCCTTCTGAAGCTCATGTGCACTGAAAAACTTTGAAGATATGTGTTTAGTCTTATCGCCCTTGATGAATCCTTCCTTCATTTAGGCAAGCTAAGGGATTCCTCCACCCAAAAGTCAACAGACATCGAGTTACGAAGAGTGTGAACGCACTTTTCAATTGCTTGCAATTGGACATTGTTTTAGCGTTAAGATTATGGAAAATAGGACAAACCTAAACTAAAATATTAATTACAACTTGAACATTTTAATACTATCTTCATTAAATAATTTGATTGAATTTGTTTTATGGGTAAAGTACAAAAAAATTACCTCAACTATGGGTCGAACGACACTTTCATACCTCATCTTCTAAAATTGACAATGGCATACCTCATCTTATGAATTTGTGACAAAGTCATACCTTCCGTCAGTTTGTCTGTCATCTATTCCGTTAAGTAGTGACGTGGCTTAAAAAAATTAATTAAATATTAAAAACTAAAATTATAAAATCATTTAACAATTTTTTTTTTACATGGGGACCCACCCCTTATCCCTCTCACCTTTCTTCCCTCCTCCCGTTTTCCCTCACCCAAAACCCAGATCCCATCGTTACCCGCTCCCGTCTTCCCCTAACCCACCCCCCAAACTCATCACCTTTAACCTTCTTACGCACCTGTCTCCCCCGAACTCATCACCCTCACCCTTCTTCCCCATTTCAGTCCCCAATTTTTAATTTACTCAAACAAATCAAATCCCAATTGGAATTTCGCAAATTGGGTGTGCTCTATTGCTACCCCTTTGACACCTCTGCCTCGTGCATCCATCATTTTCTTTCTCCCCTGTTTAAATCCCAATTGGAATTTTGCAAACTGGGTGTGCACCGTGACGGCATGCTCATGCGTCCATGGACTGCTGCATCGCAGTAGAGGAATTAAAGCGGGAAAGGTGTCGGACACACCGATTAAGGCGTGATTATCAACCCGATTCTTCACTAAAAGCCTGAGCTTGGCCGCTGCAGATTGCTTCACGACAAGCGACGAAGATTGAAGGCCGTCGATGCAGATCTTGATTGTCAGCTGAAGATTTTCCGGCAAAATGCTCTCGATGATCTCGGTTGAGAAGTTCTCCCTCTGTAAAAACCCTTGGCATGGTTCCAGTTCTGGCGCAGCCTCAGATAATTCAGAGGTCAACACGTTTTCCGGCGACGGCAAGCTTGCGAGCCATTTTAATTCTCCCAATATGTTGTTGCTACAGGTAAAGAAATCACTGAAGGCTTAGGATAGCTAGATACTCCTCGTCGGAAGACACAGACTTACTGGCGGAGCTGTGGGTGTGGAGGGCGAGCTCGCCAAGGCGCATGTCGACTACCAAATCGGTCAGGTTCTCGGAGACGAAAGGCTCTCGGCGTGAGTGCAAAGGACAAGGTTTGTGAAGTTTAGGGCTTGGAGCTTGTGGACAATGACAGAGCCGAAGAGGCTGTTATTGCAGCGTGAAAGGGAGAAAATTGAGGGGAGGGATGGTGGTTCTAGGCATGGCGAGGGAGAGCGAAGTAGGGATGGGATATAGGTTTGGGGTGGGGGAAAATGGGAGGAGGTAAGAAAGGTGAGGGGGATAAGGGATGGGTCCCCATTTAAAAAAAAAATTGTTAAATGATTTTATAATTTTAGTTTTTAATATTTAATTAATTTTTTTAAACCACGACACTACTTAACGGAATAGATGACAAACAAACTGACGGAAGGTATGACATTGTTACAAATTTGTAAGATGAGGTATGACATTGTCAATTTTAAAAGATGAGATATGAAAGTGTTGTTCGACCCATAGTTGAGGTAGTTTTTTGTACTTTACCCTTGTTTTATTTTTACACCATCAATATTAAGGGAGGAGAATATCCAACCAAGGACCTAGAGTGTAAGTCAAATTATTCTTAACCATTTGAGTTACAAGTTATTTGTGCTCACCTCTAAACCTTGTATGTCTCACTCATTGGTGAATCTATAAAGGGACTGGACCACCAGGACCCTCCGAAGGTCGGGAAAAACAACTGTGAAGGAACTCTCACCCCTTTTAGAATTGTGTCATTTAGTACTTCGGTTTAATGGGTTTTTTCTTAATTTGTAAGTGAGAGTCTTAGGTTTCGATTCTTGCTGAAGACGAAATTGAACCATATTATTGCTAGCCCATTGTAAGGCTAAGCTCATCCGCTCCCTCTTAGTGTAGATAATAATGTTTGTTAAAAATAAAAAATAAACTTATACTTTGAAATATTTCTTATGCAAAAGGAAAATTATTTAATTAATTAAATAATAAACTTACCCGTTTACAAGTCTTCGTCAACAAGTCTTCGTCAACAAATGTAGGCGCGTTTACTTATAAAATGACAGTTTGAGTTTTCCGTATTTGGAAGTGTTTCATTGGATAAGAGAATTCCGTGTACGGTGATTGTCAGACAGATCGATCGATCGAACAAAAGAGCAGAGACTTGGTGAAGAAATTATAGAATGGCAAGAGTGGTGGGAAGGAAAGATGAGAGAATTCTGACAAGATTGGCAGATGAATTCGAACAACTGGCCGCTCAACTGAATTCTCCGGTACCGATCCCCATGGAAATTGGCAAGTTCACTCAAGCCTGTCGTCTCGTTTCTCCTCTCATTCGACACTTAGGCGTCGCTATGAAGTTCGCGGACATAGAGTACTCTGCTAAGGTATTATTCATCTCTTAAACTTGTGAGTTTGATGCTTTTTGGTGATGGGTAGATTTGGGTTGCTACCATTGTCTTCTTCATTTAAATCAAATTTCAAAAGTGTTGTTTAATTTAGGGTTTGGTGGATTGTGATTGATGAGTGATTTGATTTCTTAGGTGGGTTTGACTCATGGGAAATATACACATGATAAAAATTAGTTAGACATTTTTAAATAAATAATAGAACTAGAGGATACTATACGGACAATAAAAAAAGACCTAATTTTAATTATATGGTTTATTCGGTATTCCTCAACTTTATAATTCATTTATTCATATTTCTCTTTGATTTAATGGTTTACAAGTTATTGCTAATTTAGTTTCTTAGAGCAAACTTTTGTGCAACGATGTAAATGAACATTTTACAACTCTAGAGACATATTTTGCTCTAGTACGTAGGAGAATATAAATTTCATGATGAAAATGAAATGCTTCTAACTTTTTCTGTTATTTCTTTATTTTTTAAAATATTTATGGTGCTGAACTTTTTATTCTTTGCGTTAAAATAATAAAAGGAAGGCAAAAATACTAAATATTTTTAATTATTCTTATAGAAACTAAAAACCTCAAGTAAATTACTACATATTTCTTATTATTCTTATAAATATTTTTATTTATTTTACATCTTCTGGTGAGGACTAGTAATTTCGATCTTGATATTCCGGTGCATTGAACTTAAATACATTTTACATATTTCAAACATGATCTTAGTTATATTTTCCTTTTGATTCTGTTCATATCTCCCTTTGATGTGATTGTTTCTTTTGGGTTTTCTAATTATATTTTGATTAATGTGGATGTGGTTGCCAGGTTAGCGGGGTTGTAAAGGCAGGAAAGTCAATCAATACCCTAGAAGAATTGCTTGACCGTGACATACAACAGAATACTATTAAGCTCCAAAGTAGTGGTTCGAGATTACTCATCAGAGTGAAGCGTTCACTTGAGATGCTTAAGATAATATTCGAGCGAAGTATGGCCTCAAGGTTTTACTTATCTCAACCCTAGCCTCGATATTCTCTGAATTCTTTGCTTCATTAACATGTCTATATTAGATCATTTTCGTTTGCATATGCAATTTCATCTTGAGTTGTGCTGCTACGTCCACTCATCCACTTAATTTATGTTTCTGTCCATCATCATTTTTTTTTTAAAATTTAATATTCATATCAACGCACTCATTCATGAACTCTTCCTCCATCTTCTAGACTCTTCTCATTCTAAACTCGTGATATCCAATAATACCATGACTTAATTATTCTACTTAAGACACATAATTATGTATTGGTTAATCTTTGAATTAATTATTGCCAGCACGAATCACTCTCTCGCAAAAGAACAAACCCTAAATCAATGACTGCTATCTCTAATTTTTGTATCTCTATAATTTTGCAACTAGCTGCTATTTTACTATCACAGATTCACAGTTACTTATAACTTGAATTTATTTATTTATTTTTACTCGGGCAGCGGAAATTCTCTCATGGATCCGGTTAACACAGCATATAAACAAGTTTTTTACCCCTACCACGGATGGGCTAGTAGAAAGACTGTTGCGGGTGCACTGCAAACCCTTCCTACAAAGTCACTGTTCATCAAAAGGCTAAAATTAGATGGTAAGACTATTTTAGTATGTACACCCATCATTGTCATACTATCTCCTCCCAAACCATGTTTTTAGCAGACTAGCTCATATCTATTGACATAGGCTAGAGATTTGGGATTTGTTGGTTTGATTACTGCTCACGGTAGCTACCGTGGCGGGTTGCAGGTTCTTTTTTTCAAATCCAATATAGAGAAGAAGAAAAAAGAAATCTTAGGTTGAGATATTGAGCATAATTAACATGAATTTACTATGAATGCTATATATACGTGGGTATTTTAGGGTTTGGACTTGATTGGTAACACAGTTTGTTTGGTATTCTACTTTGTCAGAGGCATCGGCTTTTGTTCAGATGCAGAGGATGGTTACTGCAGTGGCTCCTCTAATACACTACATTGACAACTTATTTCTTTCAAGGGAGTCAGCTAAAGAGATGCTACGCTTGCTTTGATCGATTTTTGTCTTTCGCATGCTTGCATTTTTACAAATGTTTTGATTTCCGTATTTCATATGTATAGTACGATTGAATATCAGTGTGATGACTTATAAGGATTGTTAATTTGATTGGGTTTTAATTATGATAATTTTCGTTTTCCCATAGCCTGCCAATGCCATTCCATAATTCGTGTGCTGTTGGTCAATTTTTTTGAACTAGAAGGTCTGGACAGTTCGAAATGTGGTAAGAAGTCACTTTTTCAGTATGGGAGCATTTTTGTTTACCATCATAAATTATGGTGTATACTTACTATACACCTTATCATTTGCCAAGTGTCATTTCATTTAACCTTAGTCATTTATTTTCAAAATTAGAAAATGAACATCTAATTTGAAAGTTAGCCAGAGTTAGTTGAAAGAACTCGTGGTAAATGATGAGGTGTGTTGTGAGCATACACCACAATTTATTATGATGAGCTAAAATACTCCTTTTGTATATTGGCCATTTCTTTATTTTTTTGCCACACTTTGGCTAGAGAGACTAAATATGAAGACAAAATTTACAAACTAAATGATCTTAAACTCAATCATCAACTTTCATATCATTTAGTTTACAAAACTTTGTCTACAAATTTAGTTTATCTAGCATTACTCTTTTCCCTTTTTCTTGTAATGCACATACACATCACACCCTAAGTATTATTTACTTTAATATGCTCCCGTTGATCTCAGCCCAAAATTGAAAGGGACAATTTTAGTTTCACATGTAAGGCTCAGGTGCAACCTATTAACAAAACTTTCAATTCTAGGTTTGAATCCTAACAAAAATCAACACAAGGGTAATTCCTAATATTTCTTCCATATGAATTATCTTTCATATACTCTATAACCACCAGGACCATTAATCCAATTTGACCTTAAATATATTGCTCAAAGTGTCCCTGTGGCTTTTCTAGCTCCGCCACTAGGCAGGAATACCTATCATTTAGTACCACAACCACAACCACCATCCCTAACGTAATTGGAGCCCCAAAGGGAGATACTAATTGGACTCAATATGCACCTATTGTCCACCATACCATATGGATTGGCTAGTGTTCTTTCTTCCTTGGATCAATTAGAGTTTAATATAATGGCAACTTTAAGTTGGTCTTCTTGGCTAGGGAAAGAAAACCAACTAAATACGTTTGTTTTGAATGCTGCCTGTCTATAATTTCGTAATGAGAGTGATTTTCATTTCCTCTACTTTGTATATATATTTATAGTCAATAGATTGAATAACTTAGAGTAAAATTACCAAACAAAATCAAGAAGAGGAGTGCAGAATTTGAAAATAGAAGTGCGAAAGTCACACATTTAATCACCAATTCCACCTTTGCCCCTCATGGGAAGCCGTGAAATATCCCTTTTAGTTGAGCGATAGAGTAATATTGTTTTGGCTGGCCACTCTTGCTTGCTTGGGGTTGCTGACTTTGTCGTTTTGTTATGGTCGCTTGGCCTGGTCCCTCTGCGTTTAAAATTTTTTTGGTACGTACGTCCAACGAGCCTTAATAATGGCGGACCGCGTGGAAGGTGACTTGAACCTGCTATGCAGTTTAGGAGTTCAGGGAAGAGAAAGGCATACTGGCATACCCACTCGACCTTCACATTGGTTTATATATTTTTGCAGTACACCAACCACTTCTTTGGATTGTTTTCTAATAGTTGTAATACCACTACACGTACAATAGTATAAAGATGTTGAGCCATTGCATGATGATTTAGATTCAAATTTCGCTAGTAGCTAATCTAATAAAATCTATCGTTTAACACAAAAAAAAAAAAAAAAAACCTTCTAATTAAAGAATTCGTCTAACAAAAATATTTACACTTTTTTTTTAAGAAACCTTGATGGTACGAAGAACATTTTATTCTTTTTTATTTTGGAGAATCTTGACGGTACGAGAGAATTTTATTGATATAAAAAAAATAAATTACACCTAATTATAGGAGACATAAACTTTACTTCTCATTAAAAAAAAAAAAAAAAAAAAAACAAGAACATCCAAAAAAGAGTGGGGACATAGGACCATACCTCTTCAAATTTTATATATGCTAAGCGGATGGGTACTGTTCATTAACAGTGCCCGCCTGGTTTTAACCCTCATTTTATTCATGGTTTTTGAACTTTGGTGGTATTGTGCAGTAAATTATCTATTTTGCCCCTCCTTCATCTTTGTTTGCAGCTGTTGCGCCCTTTTGAAAGATGCTTTTTGGTGTTTTTTGGTTGAGCTTTGGCCAAGTTGCATTTTATAGGAAAGATGCCGGAAGCATCTTCTTCGACTGTTTCTTTTCCTCTTCTTTTTTCTCTCTGTCGTTCCGTTTCTTTTTAGTTTTCCCGTCTGTCTTTTGATTTCGGCTCCGATCGGATCTTCTCGAAGGTGTTTAGCGTTTTTCCCCCTGTTTTGCACAAGCGAATCGCTCGAGTTCAGGTATGTTGATTCATGTGTTGGTTTATTTTCTGTTTGGTTAGGAAGAAAATTTTATGATTGATTGTGAATTTGGGCTATTCGGCTTTTTTGCCCAGCGTTTTCTTTGTTTTTTCGCACTCTACGTCTGGTTGTTATCTCTGATTTTGCATTTTGGTTGCGGGAAACATTTTTCTTCGAGTTTTAGGGTTTTATTCTTCGTAGCTTTTATTTTGGTGTTTTAATTAAACGACAAAATTAACCTGCAAATTCAGTTCAGGTATCAATGCAAAACCTAAAAGGTAAGAACTTACAAAACAAAACCTGCAAAACAAAAAAAATATATATGAAAAAGGATTAGATAAAAAAGAAAATGGCACATCAAAACGGAGAGATAATTTTATAATTTTTCCTGTTGGTGGGGGAATGGTGGAGTAAAGTTAGCTTGTGGGGACATTCTCTCTTGGAAACGAATATAAGTCTAATGGCATTATCCGTCCAATAAGTACTTGATATGTATTTGAAAAGAGAATCATTTGACTAATAAACATCTGTCACATGGTGAGTTGATAATAGTAAAATACCTCTCTTTAACTTTGTAGGACTTTGCGCGTCAAAGCAAGTTCTGGCAATTTGTTATTTTGCAGCATGTATTTTGACGTTTTTCGGCTTTTGGCAGTTAGCCCTCCCCAACCAACTTTAGATCAATTGTTTCAACTTTACCCATTCTTATATTCAAAAGGAGAAGAGTTGTCTGCCCTTCCCTTTTCGTTGTCTTCCTGTGTCTTTCTGTTTTGTGTGTTCACGATTAAGCCATATTAATATTTTATATCTTTTTTAAATAGATATAATAAGACAAAAATAAATAGTAATATAAAATATTGATGTAACTTAATTGTGATCATACAATCAGGATGGGACGGGAGAACACAAGAAGTGAAGGGACAGACAATCCGTGTCCTATTCAAAAACCATACTTTCTTATTCAATTCATGACACTTGCACTTCTCAAGTTTTACAAGGATTTAGGTGTTTCTTCGGTGTCCATATATATACATATATATATATATATGTATGGGTGTATATATATTTTTTCTCTTAACAAAATATAGCCCACATTCCTTTTAAAATCCTTCCCACCGCCCTTAAAAAGAAAATGACAAGTGCTACGTCTTGATGATTATAAAAATGTAACGTACTTGCATATTGTTTAAAAACTTGTTGCTTCCTTTCATGTCAAATCAAAACAAGGACGAAGGCAGAATAGGGGGAATCCCTCAACAACCCTAGGTAGGCAAGTTTTGCATACACATGCACCCCTCTGGAAACCATGTGGCGTCCTGAGCCAGTATAGATTCATATGTGTAAATATTTTGGGTAAAATACAAAAAATTATCTCAATTATTGATGTCACGATATTTTCATGCTTTATCTTTTAAAATTGATAATGTTATACTTCATCTTTAGAATTTGGTTCAATGTTATACCTTCCGTTACTTGGTCGTTTATTTTTTAGTTAAATGCTGATGTGGTTTGATTCAGAACCTATTTTCTATTAAAATATTATTAAAAACTAAAAAAATTATTAAATATTTTTAAAATATTAAAATAATAATAAATAAATTTAAAAAAAAAAGCCTCATTTCGTCCCCCCTTTCTTCTCCCCATCTTCTTCCCCTTCCCCCACCTGCAAACCCCCAAAAAAAAATTAAAAAAAAAAAAAAAAACCAGATCTCGTCGGTGGGAAGATGGGTGTGTAGAGAAGGTGGAGGATGGGTGCGGAAGAAGATGTGGAGAATGGATGAGAGTGGTGGATTTGGGGTTTGATGGGTTTTAAAAAAAAAAAAAAATTTCTTCTTCCTCCTTCTCCTTTTTTTTTTTTTTTTTTTTTTGATTGTAGGTGGGAGGAAGAAGTTGAAGATGGGGAGAAGAAAGAGGAGGGGGGACGAACTGAGGGTTTTTTTTATTATTATTTTTTTGTACTTTTTATTATTATTTTAATATTTAAAAAATATTAAATATTTTTTTTGTTTTGAATAATATTTTAATAAAAAGTGGGGTCCGAATTAAGCTACGTTAGCATTTTACTGAAAAGTAAACGGTTAAGTAACGGAAGGTATAACATTGGACCAAATTTTAAAGATGAGATATGAAAATGTCGTGATAATAATAGTTAATGTAGTTTTTTATACTTTACCCAAATATTTTTTATGTAGTTGCGTTATTGATTCAGAATGTAATGATGAACTTGGTCTTGATAAGTTTTTATCAACTACGAGTGATGACTGCGGGAGTAATATAGATCACCATCTAACAAGAATGCAGAGAAAGAGCCTATTCTTATAGATCTCTAAGTTATAGGGTGTTTTTGCTTTGTTTGGCCTCTTAATTTGACTTTGGTAATTAAGAATTCGTTTGAATATACTTTTAAAATAACTTAAAGCATTTTAAAAAAAAAATATTTTTGGATTCTACAAGTACTTAAAGTGTTTTTTACAAGAAACACTAGTTATTTATTTCTTTTAGAAAGCATTTTAAGTGTTTTTTTCAGGATTTATTAGCATTTTTTACTAAGGATTGTTTTTAAAAATATTTTCACTAAAAACGCTTTCAGTTATTTTAAAATCACACTCAAACAAGCTCTAAAGGACAACATAAAGAGTAAAGTGAATGATATCATGTTTGATTTTTTTAATGTAAAAATATGTTTTTTCGTTAAAATGAATAATACCGTGAGTTTTTCGTTAAAACTCTTATAATAAAAAACATTTCTGATGCTTAGGATCCGTTCTACAGAGAATTAAAAATTGTTTCTGAAAGACTACTTACGTCTAAAGTAGGGAACAAAAATTAAAAAGTAGAGAAGTCTATGCGTAGACTTCCTCAGCCCTACAAGTAGAGAGAATTATCTGATGAGCGAATAGCAGTGGTAACACCCCATCCCAACAGCAACCTAGTCGAAGTTCAACTGGATGGCCATGGCGACGGAGAGTTGGTGAATCAAAGCTCAGATCAAGAAGTTGACAGGTATAGAGAGAAAACGCAGATGTACAACCTGTTAAAAATTATGTATTTAATTTACTTGATTAGAAATTGGCTTCAATTCTTTGTTTTTATTTGGCAAACTGATCATTATGTGTTATATCAACATGAGTTCGAGAGGTGTTACTAAATAGAAAAGAGGAAAGTACTTTTGAGTGAATGAATTGAGGATGTCATTTTGTTTTCTAAAGGGATTTTCTTAATTCTCTGTCAATTTAAAACTACTAAGTAATTTTAAAATTATGGATTTTAATTTTTTAGAATTTGTGGACTTTCTTATTTGTCTAAGGATCTAATAATATAATAAATGTAAATACGGAAGGTGGTAGTTGGTAGTTGGTAAATGTGCTAGGGACTACGGTGATGATCTGGGTGATGGAGGCAGTTTGATGATGGGTGGTGGGGATGGTGGCAGTGTTGGTAGGGGAAGCTATAGTTGTGGTGTTGTACAACGATGGTGGTGGGAGTGGAGGTAACGGTTGCGTCGGTGGCACCTGCGACGATAATGGTGTGCTAGGGCTGGTGATAGCAAGGTGTTTGTGGCATGATGGTGGGGTAGAGGTGAGGATGAGGATGGTGAGTAAGAGCGAAGGAACCGTGATGATAACTCTCATTTATAGAAATTTAGAAATGAAATTAAGGCATTTAGATCTTGCTCCAAAAAAGCAACATAGGTTGAGTCCAATATTATATTTTCTTCACCTTTATGTCCTCTATGCTCATTTGTTTTTTATTTTTTAAATATTAGAGATACATTAAAATCTTCTAATTTCATGCATGTTTTAAATTCCAATAAATCTACTTAATATCTTTCAACAAAAAACTAATATACTAACATAAATCTATGTACAAAAGATACGACCCTAACTCAATTAACAAATATATGAATGTACATTGTACCTATAAGTGAGATATGAAACATAAGTAAAATGTACAAAAACATAATATACCTACAAGTAACACACATTAATTTGTGATGCATGTATTATAAAAAAGAAAGAGTCTATCATATAGGTAGACAGGTACAATTAATCCGTGATTTAAGTTGATTACAAAAATAATAAAAAAATAATGAAAGGGGTTTAGAGCATGAAAAAGAACAATAAATAACAAAAAAAGAAGAATAAATAATTAAAAAATTAGGAATACATTCTATTTGTATAATAAATCTTATCATTAAAGAGATAATTAAAAAAATAATACTAAACTTAAGGGATTGGACTTATCTTAATAAGCCAGACTACTTCCAATATTGACTAAAAAAATTGAACTTATATCAGTTTTTAATGGTTGTAAATACCCCAAAAAATAGTCATCATGCACTCCAAATTAGAATCACTATATAAACATTTTTTTAGTTCTATCGGCCGCTAGTCATTATAACTCTTAGAAACTAGACATCATAGTATTGTCATAAAGATAAATTCAACATAAATCTAATTTTGTGAGTTATTATTAGGAATAGTCCACATTTTAAAAATTGGTCTAAGAAATATTATCTTAATAATCTACCTATATCACAGAAATCGTTTTTAGTTACCTATATTTTAGATTTATTTGCTTATAAGCTACCTCTTCAAAATTAGTTATATTCAATTATATCTTAAATATATTTCTCTTGAAAAATTTTGTAGTCTTATTATGATATAAGTATGTTACAATTGAACTCAGTTTAAAAAAACAACTCGAGTTTTTGGACCTGGATCTGTACTACCCCTTTTTAATAGGAAACTACATTATTATCCTTTAATAAGATCTATTATATCTGTGCATTTGATATAGGATGAAAGATAAAGGAGAATGGAGAAGAAAGGGAGAAAATGAATGAAAAACAATTAATGAGATGGAGAGAGATTAAAAGGCTTTTAGAATTTCATTCCCAATCTATTATTATTTTAATAAAGAAAATTAATTGAATTAATTTGATTACATCTCAACCCATAAAAAAATGTACAAATCTAATGACTTAAAACTTATGTCAAAACTTGTGTAAAATACGTGGTGCCACCGATTCGTCCCATATATATAGAGGAAGAAGGCAAAATTAGTGAATCCCATAATCTAAAAAATGCCCTTCTCTCTATAGGATTTCAAAAGAAAAAATAAATTCACAAAATTGCCCTTTTAAAATTATGGTATTTATTGTTTTGTTCATTGTGTGTGCATATTAGTTCATTTGTTTGGTTTTGTGCATTGTATGAACAAATTTTTATGTACAATTTATTTCTCATTAACAAAATATTTTTAAAAGTCTTCATTTTAAATTGCTAAAATTTGATTTGTAGAAGTCGAAATTCCTATTTTTAAGGCTTAATTGATGATCAAATTAGGAATATTAGAAAGAAAATTCAAAAATAATAAAAGTGGGCAAGGCATTTCATATGACGTGATAATGAAATTAAAATAAAAATAATAAAAGTGGGCAAGGGTATTTCATATGACGTGATAATGAAATTAAAAAATAATAAAAGTGGGCGAGGGTATTTCATATGACGCAATAATGAGTTTTAAATGTTGGACTAAAGCTAAATTTATAAAAGCATAAAAAATAATATTATGTAGGCCCTTAAGTCTAAAGGAATAGGATATTCTCCTGATCTTTTTTGTGGAGATCTAGATAATCAATCAATCGTGTTCGTTCATCGTACATCATGTAGTTAAAAATTATTTTAAATTTTAAATTGAATATAAATATTACTTAACGAAAACTGGCGTGCACGATAGACGGATATGATTAATTGATCTCGAAATCTCCACAAGAAGGATCCGAGAGGATCCTTGTCCAAGTCTAAATGCCCCTTTTTAAATTAACAAACGACTAAAATGTCACAGTTGAAGTTTGGCTAAAATTTAATTTAACTTCAAGATAGGAAGGATGATTGGAGATGTTCGAAATTGTTTAACGAGTCTAGTCCCAGTCCTACTCCGAAAACTGCAAACCAATAAAATATTAGTTCTTCTTTTCTCTGCTGATCCTTCGTCTACCGTTTCTGTAATCAGACATCCGAAGAACCAAGCTTAACCATCCTCACATTTTCCATGACATTCGTCCAAGGCACAAAACGTTTTCAAGTCTGTACCAGTTGAAGCTAAGGAAGATCCAGGTTAGTCATCTAGTTATCAAATTCCTACATAGTTTTTCTCCGTTTTTGGTGGTACCTATTTTATTGTTTGAACTTTGAATCTTATATTTTTCTCCCTGTTAATGTTTTATTTTAAAAAGGACAGGTATGGACATTGTTAATTTCGTACTACAAGTCGGTGAGTTGTTATGGACTCCAGTGAAGCGTAATGTGGGTTACTTGGTGCATTACAAGAGACACATACAGTCTCTTGAAGTTCTGGTAGGAAAGCTTGAGACCACGCGGAATGATTACCAGCGAAGCGTAGATGCGGCGTTAATGAATGGAGACGAAGTTAAGTCCGAAGTTCAAAAATGGCTCAAGGATGCTGACAAGGCCATAATCGATGCGAAAAGACTGAATAATGAAGCCGGAGAAAACAAAACATGCCTTGGAGGCTGCTGCCCGAATTTGAAATGGCGTTACACTTTAAGCAAGAGAGCAGTTAATGAGACAGAAGAAATGAACAAGCTTAATGAAGAGAAAAGTTTTGAAACAGTTACACTTCAAGTTCGCCTGCCCGTTGAGTTTGAGTCCACCATGTCAACGGGAGATTTTGAAGTATTTGAAGCAACAAGGCAAGCCATGGATGGGGTCATGAAGGCGCTGAAAGACGATAACATCACTGTCATCGGGGTTCACGGAATGGGAGGCATAGGCAAGACAACCATGGTGAAACATGTTGGTTTGCAAGCGTGTAAAGACAAGCTCTTTGATCATGTGATTATGGCTGTCATTTCCCAAAACCCGAACCTGGTTAAGATTCAACAACAGCTTGCAGAAATGCTGGCCTTGAATTTGAATGAGCAGACAGAAATAGCCAGAGCAGCTAGATTGAAGGAGAGAATAAGGAGAGGAAAAAAGATCCTTATAATTTTAGACGATATTTGGAGGGCAATAGATTTGTCTCTCATAGGGATCCCCGACGACTACGAGCTCCAAAACTGCAATTCCAAGGTCCTTCTCACCACAAGGTTACAGAATGTATGTCATGCAATGAAGAGCCAAGAAATGATCCATCTCGATTTCCTATCAGACGAAGATTCTTGGGCCTTGTTTGTGAAAAAGGCTAACAGGTCTTTTGAATCAACCAATTTCTATGACATAGCGAGGAAGGCAGCTGGAGAATGCGGCGGTCTCCCAATTGCTTTGATTGAAGTTGCAAGAGCACTCGGAGATACGGACTCGGAAGAATGGAGAAAAGCAACTCGACGACCAGAGATGTTCCAAATTACCAACCTTGATGACGAGGGAGATGTGTTCAGATGTATAAAGTTGAGCTACGATTACTTGAATAGCAATGATGCCAAGTTATTCTTCTTACTTTGCTGCTTATTCCCGAAGGACTCTGATATTCATATCGAAGACTTGCTGAAGTGTGGTATCGGGAAGGGATTGTTTCGAGATGCCAACTCAATGCAAGAGGCCAGAAGTACGGCACATTTGGTGGCCAAGTACCTTAAAGCTTGTAGCTTGGTTTTGGATGGTGAACACGACGGATGTGTAAGAATGCATGATGTGATCCGGGACGTGGCAATACTAATTGCATCATCTGGGGATGGCCAAGGGTTCTTTTAAAGGATTGGCCAAAGAATTCAATCGAATTAATTTAAAACATAATCCGTTCCTGTAATGAAAAAAAAAACAAAAAAAACAAAAACAAATCAAAACTGCAACCAGTGATACAAAGCATAGAATTTTCTAAAGAAATGGAGAATGGAGAAGCGAAAGAAATAGAGAACGGAGAGGCCAAAGAAAATTATAAATAATGGCACGTATCTTATTTAATGCAATAATGGTACTGGACTTGTATTGGAAGTACTCTTAAAGATATTTACTACACGAATTTCGAAATTCAAATTTATTTAAATATGATAAATAGGATGGTGAGCATATACCATACTAAATAGTGGTGAGCAAAAATGCTCCCTAAGATAACTAAAACTTGTATCATAGAAGCACTTATGATCATGTTTGGCAAGTTAAAATGCTAATGAGTTTAAAAAAAAAAAAAAAAGTCTTTCTGCATAAACATTTCATTGTGCTTCTAATAAAAGAAGTTTAAAAGCGCTTATGAATAAAAGTCTTTTTTAAAGAAGCACTTGCAATCTAGTTACTTAAAGTACAAAGAAAAGTAGATGATCCAAAATCAAGAAAGTGCTACTTAAGTGTGTTCGACAAAGGTAGTAGAGTACGATGAAAAGTAGATGATAATATATGACCTTTTCATATAATGAGAACTTAATAATAATTGTCGATGATAAATAACATTTGAGTAAATTGTAGTAATGGTCCCTCAATTTTAATCAAGTTGGAGTAATGGTCCCTCAACTAAAAATTCATTACTATTGGTCCCTCAACTTATCAAAATGTGTAGTTATAGTCATTTTCATCAATTTTGTTAAAATAAGTTATGCTGGAATAACCATTTATATAATAAGGGTCCCTCAACTCATCAAAGTGTGTAAGTATGGTCATTTTCGTCAATTATGTCAAAAATTTAGTCAAAATGAGTTATATTAGAAGGCCTATTGCTACAATTGGGTTAAAGTTAAGGGACCATTTCTCCAGTTGAATTAAAGTTGAGGGACCATTGCTGCACGTTTTGATGAGTTGAGAGACCAATGATAATGAATTTTTAGTTGAGGGACCATTGCTTGAATTAAGTTAAAGTTAAGGGACCATAGCTACAATTTACTCATAACATTTTTATTATTTATGAGAATTAATATATAACCTACACACAAAAAAGTTGAATAATTATTACAATCTAATTAATATTAAAAAATTATAATTAAATGTTGAGGACTATAGGTATTTTTTCATCTTAGATAAGGTTTTATTTAAATTTTTTTTTTTTTTTTATGGATTAGAATAGAATTTTAAATTCATGGTACATACGTCGGGCACCCTACGTACATCCAATAAGCCTTTAATAGCCTATTTTAAAGAACAAAGCAGGACAATGCAATATAAAAAAGAACATGGAAGGACTAAGACTTTAAGACCAAGTCCATCAGGAGCCCTTAGGCCGTCCCATAGGCCGGCCTAGAATGCGCTGAGCCAAGGCCCGGCCTATGTGACGTCATGTTGACGCCATCATGACATCACATGCCAATTTAAAAATTTTTTGTGTCAGGCACATGGGAAGCACACGCGAGTGGGCGCATGTACCCAACAAGAAAACGTGGGCGGGGCCAGCATGCACAAGCACACTTACGATTCCAACGGAAAGGCCACGTGGCTCGTTCTGGACCTAGATTTCCAACAGCTAGTTTTTTGGATCGTTGGATTTCCAATAGCCAAAAAAATTTGAATTTGAAAATGAACGGCTAGTAACGTGGCGTGATCTTTGCCGTCTGATCTAAAGATCAACGGTCCACGTTTTTCCCTCAAAAATTTAAAAAAAAAAGGCACAATGGTCAGAATTATGACTGTTGGCCATGTGTCAACATATGGATTGTTGGATTTGAATCTTTTTCAAATCCAACGGTCTAAATTAATTAACTAAATTAAAATTATTAAAAATTGTTAAAAAATACTGAAAAAATTTAAAAAAATATTTATTTTTTATATAAATACCTAACCTTCATCTTCCACCTTACACCACATTTCAATATTTTCAACACTTTCCCATCCTCGTTATCTCATCCACTTGATCTGCAGATGCTCCATATATTAGCATCCGCAAGGCAGCAATAATTTTTTGCTCAGGAAGAATACCTTGAACAAGCAAAATATCTTTCTTTTTTTTTTCCCACAAAGTATAGATCATGGTTGCAAATAGCACTCATGATTTTGTCGAACAAACTTTGTTGCATTCTAAAATGATGTCTAAAAATATGATCAGGGAATATACAGTTGGGGATAAAATAATCTTACAAGAGACCTTTACCTCGGTTTTCCCTCTTTCTATCCAAGTTTGCAGCACGTCTGGGTTTGGATATTTGACCCATAGCTTCCATGACATGGCTGGAATGTGAGGCCCTCTGCCTTCTATGTTCATCATCCTCATCCTTCTCCATTGCGAAAGCCTCATCTCCACCTTCCTTGAGATTGAACAATTCTTCCTGTTGTGCCGACAATCATTTCTATTGCTCCTCAAACTGTTTGGACAATCTCCTTGAAGAAGACATTGTAAGAACTCAAGATTTAAAAATAATGAAGAAGGATTCTGAGCTAAAAAGAAGGATTGAGTTTGGTATGTGAATGATGATGGATGTAGGGTCTATATGGACAAAAAAAAGAAAGGATGAGGTTCTGGACACTGCCACGTGGCACTACGTGATTGGTTGAAAATCTTATCGAAATCTTGGCTAAATTATTGTAAACAGATAGCGACATGTGGCGTGACGAGATTGGTTAAAAATTCTATTCGAAATTAAAACTAAATTTAAATGAAATTTATTATTTATAAACAAATTAATAATATTTTAAATGGGCTGGGTGCTAGTGCATTTTGTAGGGGTAGAGATCGTTTGTGCCAATGTATTTTTTAGGGGTGGAAAAGCATTTGGCCAACTTACTGTTCATAGGGTATATCACTGTTCACTGAGTGGATTAAATGAGCTGAGTGCCAACACATTTTTTTAGGGGTGGACTTGCTCTGATAGTCTATTTAAAGAACAAAGTAAGACAATGCAATATAAAAAAGAACATAGAAGGATAGACCTGCGTGGAAGGTGACTTGAACCTGGTGTAATTTAGGGGTTAGGGAAGGGAAATATTAACTATTTCAAATTAAATGAAGCAAATGAGTAACTAAGTATGAAGAGTCGCGAAGAAGAAGCAAAGAATGAGAGAAATGGTTGTGACTTTTCAAATTAGTTTCTTTGAATGTAAAGCTTACTTGATATGCTATAGATAGTAGTTTACACTAGCCGATGACTAAGCACGTCCTTTCCAGCACATCTTCAACAACCTAACTAACTTCTAAAAAACCAACCAACCACCAACAATCTTAACCATATTTGGCTGACATGACACATACTCAATCAACTAATGACATGTGTCTACACTTATCATCCCCCTCAATCTTAGTTGGGTAAGCCAAGCTTAAGATTGCAACAATGTTTAAAGAGAGCTGGACCATGCAATCCCTTGGTAAGAATATCTGCAATCTAGTATTCTGTTGATATGTTTTGAATTTGTAAGTCTTTCATTTGAACTTTCTCTCTCACAAAGTGAAAGTCTGTGTCAAGATGTTTGATCCTTGTGTGAATAACTGGATTTGAACATAGAGCTAGTGTTAACAGATTGTCATAATGAAGCAAAGGTGGTTCAGAGATAAACTGATGCAAATCTTTCAACAAGAGTCTGGTCCAAACTACATCTGCAGCATAGTGCGCTAGTGTTTTATACTTTGCCTCTGTTAAGCTTCTAGAAACTGAAGATTGTTTCTTAGACTGCCATGACACTGGATTTTGACCCATGAATACTACAAAACTAGTAATAGAACTTCTAGTGTTAGGATCTGCAGCCCAATCAAAATTTGAGAAATTAGTAATAGAATTGTCTGAAGATGCTGAATATGTAATACCATAGTGAAGAATGCCCTGTACATATTTCAAAATTCGCTTGACAAGACCAAAATTTTCATTTGTTGGACTAGTCATATATTGATATACCAAATCAACAGCATATGACAAGTCATGCCTGGTAAATGTTAGGTATTGTAAAGCACCAACGAAACTTCTATATGTACTTGGATCATCCAAAAGAGTACATTCAGAAGCAAGAAATTGTGTTTGAGGCTTACATGCAGTAGGCTTGCAACTAACCATACATGCAGTAGGCTTGCAACTAACCATTCTTTAATTGATTGATGAAAATATCCTCATTGTCTCTGTATTCAACTTGTAATTCTAGAAAATAGGATAGCTTGCCCATGTCTTTTAAATAAAACGCATCACCAAGTTCTTGAATAACAACTTGAACCTTTGAAGCATTGGACTTTGCCAATATTATGTCGTCAACATAGAGTAATAAAGCAATCACATTAGTACCATCATGCTTAACAAAAAGGCTTGTATCAGCTTGTGACATTTGAAATCCCAGAAAGATAGACTGTGAACTTTGAATTCCAGGCCCTTGGTGCCTGTTTCAAACCGTACAAAGAGTTTACAAGTTTGCAGACATAACTTGGCTGAGATGAGTCCACAAAACCCTGAGGTTGCTTCATGTATACTTCTCTTCTAAGTTACCATGCAAAAATGTATTTTTCACATCAAGCTGCCTTAACTCCCATTTGTAATATGCTGCAAGAGATATAATCAACCTAACTGTAATGTGTTTAACAACTGGGCTCCAGGTTTTAGAGTATCAAACCATGTTCTCGAGTGAACCCTTGTGCCTCTAAATGTGCTTTGTACCTTGAAATAGAACCATCTAGATTTTTCTTCAACTTGTATATGCATTTACTGCCAATGATTGACATATGTTCTGGTGGAGGCACCAAAATCCAAGTACCATGACCCTTTAAGGCATTAAACTCCTCCTGCATTGTCTTCTGCCAATGTACATTTATTGCTACACTTTTGAAAGATATAGGTTCTGCTATATCACTTATTTGAGATACAAAAGAAAATCCCCCAACAGCATACTCATCTTGATCATCTATGTTAAATGTTGTTAATTAAGGTAGAGTAGCAATAAAACTTGAATAATTATTCTTTTTGTATAGTTACAATTTGTAATCTTGTGTTCATTCTGTGAACTGTGTTGTCAGTGTGCAAACCAGAAGACAAAGGGGGATCAAAAGGTAAATCTAATTGTGTAGGATCCAGGATAGGTAACATTGAGGCTGTAATTAGAAGTGAGTGAGTTGTTTCAGATGTTTGTGATGCTAAAACATTTCTTGAATACTTGATTTTATTGCATAACTTGTTGAACTTGAATTCCCAATATCCACTTATTCATGTTCGATAGACCTTGATTTTGAGACAACTTGCCTTGTCTGCAATGGAATGTTCACTATTACTGGAGAATTTGATGAAGCCTCAGCCTGAGATTCATCCTGAATATGACACCTTGAAGTACTGGTGATATTTTTGCAAGGAAACACACTCTCATCATGTATCTTATATCATGATATTGTCAGTTTTTGAGTCTGTAAATGATAGCATATAACCCCTTTATACCCAATTGCATATCCAACAAAAATACACAGTGATGAATTTGATTGCAGCACAAAGAAACTAAATTTAAGGATTGAATTTTGGGAAAGTGGAAGACCATAGAAACTAAAGAAAGCAAATAGAAAAAGTGACCTCTGGAATCCATAGCGTGAGTGTTACATCCCGGCTTGGGCCCCCACCACATCCTGGGCTCGACTCCACTGTAGCACAATATTGTCCGCTTTAGGCTCCGGCCACGCCTTCACAGTTTTGTTTCTGGGAACTCACACGATAACTTCCCAGTGGGTCACTAATCCTGGGAATGCAATCGCACAAACTCGCTTAACTTCGGAGTTCCTACGGAACACGAAGCCAATGAGCTCCTAAAAGGCATCGTGCTAGGTAGAGATGGGAATATACATATAAGGCTTACATGATCGATTCTCCTGGGTGATGTGGGATGTAACAATCCACCCCTTTAGGGCCCCGACGTTCTTGTCGACACACTTCCGCCCAGGGATTGGCTATGATACCAAATTGTCACATCTCGGCTCGAGCCCCCACTACATCCTAAGCTTGACTCTATTGTAGCACGATATTGTCCATTTTGGGACCCTACCACGCCCTCATGGTTTTATTTCTAGGAACTCACACGAGAACTTCCCAGTGGGTCACTCATCTTGGGAATGCACTCGCACGAACTCGCTTAACTTTGGAGTTCCTATGGAACCCGAAACCAGTGATCTCCCAAAAGGCCTTATGCTAGGTAGAGATGAGAATATATAAGGCTTACAAGATCCACTCCCATGGACGATGTGGGATGTAACAGTGAGCCTGGTGGCTCTGATACCATGTTAACTATTGTAAATCAAATGAAGAAAATGAAGAACTAAGTATGAAGAATCGCAAAGAAGAAGCAGAGAATGAGAGAAATGGTTGTGACTTTTCAGATTACTTTCTTAGAATGTAAAGCTTACAAGATATGCTATATATAGCAGTTTACACTAGCTAATGACTCAACACTTCCTTTCAGCTCATCTTTAACAACCTAACTAACTTTTAACAAACCAACCAACTGCCAACAATCCTAACCATATTTAGCTAATATGGCACATACTCGATCAGCTAATGACGTGTTTATACTTATCAAGAAGGGTGATAGGAATTTTACCACTTGCAAAAGTAGGGATAAAAACACTTCAAATACTTGCAAGAGTACAAGGTAATTGTAGTATAAATGGCTCTAGCAATGTCGTTTTCCGTAGGGATTGAATGTATAATCTATGTTAAATCAAATCTTAATTAATTATTTAAAACAAAGTTTGAGAAAAAGTTGATTTTATGATTTAAAATAATAAAAACGAATTTAATAGAAAATAATTAAATAAAGTGCGAAAATAAAACAAACTAACAGAAAATAGTTTTTGAAAATTAAAATTGTAAAAGCCTAGTGTCACATCCCGCCCTAGGTCCCCACCACATTACGAGCCCAACTCCACCGTAGCACGATATTGTCTGCTTTGGGCCTCGACCACGCCCTCATGGTTTTGTTTCTGAGAACTCACACGAGAACTTCCCACTGGGTCACCCATCATGGGATGACTCTCGGGCGCTACTCGCTTAACTTCGGAGTTCCGATGGAACCCTAAGCTAGTGAGCTCCCAAAAGGTCTCGTGCTAGGTAGGGATGAGAATATATATATATATATATATATATATATATATATATATATATATATATATATATATATATATATATATATATATATATATATAAGGCTTACATGATCCATTTCCCTGGGCGATGTGGGATGTTACAATCCACCTCTCTTAAGGGCCCGACATCCTCGTCGGCACACCACGGCCAGGGTTAGGCTCTGATACCAAATTGTCACATCCCGGTCCGGGCCCCCACTACATCTCGGGCTCGACTCCACCGTAGCACGATATTGTCCGCTTTGGGCCCCGACAACGCCCTCAAGGTTTTGTTTCTGGGAACTTACACAAGAACTTCCCACTGGGTCACCCATCATGGGATTGCTCTCGCGCGCTACTCGCTTAACTTCAGAGTTCCAATGGAACCCGAAGCTAGTGAGCTTTCAAAAGGCCTCGTGCTAGGTAGGGATGAGAATATACATATAAGGCTTACATGATCCATTCTCCTAGGCGATGTGGGATGTTACACTTAGGGTTTTGCCATCACCATAACAATCATATGTAGTTCTTTCAATTACTTATGAATTACCCATACATATATTTAAAAGGTTAGGTTTTCCTAATATATATCTTGCTTGGAACCTCCAACATAGAATGTATATCTAACATGCAACCCGTCCGGACGTTCAGATCAAATATGAACATGAAGGACTCATTATGCTTTATGAAAACCCTTTGAAAAACCATGCAACCTTTAAGACATGGTGTTCATCCTAAGTGAAATTACAATTATTAACCATAAGAAGCCAGCGCCAATTTTAGGGAATCTTCTGATCAAAATTGCATCAAATCACTTTTGTAAATATCCTAATGGTCGTCAATCACTAAGACACTTAGGCCTGGTTTGGTACTGAGGTGATTCTGAAAAAAAACTGATATAAAAAAAAGCTGGGAGCTGTTTTTGTGTTTGGTAAACATTTAGCTTCAATTTTTTTTTCACAATTTTGGGTTAAAAAAAAAGCCAAAAACAAGAAGTTGCAAAACTCAGCTTTGAAAAACCGGCTTTTTTTTCACATCAGTTTTACATAAAAGTTTATCAAACACTATAATATTGCTTTTTTTTTTTTTTCAAAAGCACTTTTATAAAAAAGTTTACCAAACACTTTGCTGCTTTATTTCACATCTGCTTATTCTCACAGCACAACAGAAACAGCAAGCACAACAATACCAAACCAGCCCTTAGATAGTTTAAAACGATGATTAATAATTCAAAACATGCATGCATAATATCATAAGTAAATTGAAAATAAACTACATATTCTTGCTAAGGCTCGTGGCCTCGCCCTAGCAAACAAGAATTAGTTACTAACAACCATTAACAAAATATTATTAATTACAAGGATAGAAAACACCTTGAAAATAAACTTCAAAAATCATCTAAAGTAGTGCGTGCGTTTCCTCCACTCTTTTCCTCCTTAACCCTAATGGCTAAATATCTTATTTATACTACTACAAAATAAAACCCTAGAAGGTCTTAGAATAAAATTAGGAAACATAATAAAATAATAAAACAGCAAATAAAAGGTTTCCTATTTGAACTAAAATTCAGACTTCTCAAAAAATCATACTTTTGACCGACCAAATTAACTTCGATTTGGTCCCAAAAAGTCTCTTTTGAAAGCTGAAGACGTCCCCTACAAATCCTCAGAAGGAATCTTACTCAAAATATGCCATCTTGATCTCCAAAATACCCAAAACGTCTAGAAACGTCAATTTAGGAAAACTGCGTGCTGGGCCTTAATTTCATCACCACGGTCAAACGGCTTGGTAGAAAAATCTAGAATTTTGACACAATCATCTTAAAAGGCACACGAACATCCTTCAATTGGAATCACTCCAAAATTCATCTTTTTGACTACTTTTTGCTCCAAAGGAAGTCGAATGTCCTATATTAAGAATATAAAGCAAAGTATCAAAATTCTCACAAAATAACCAATAAATTAATACTAAAAATAAAGTATAATATATAGTATAATATCGATCCATCAAAAGGAATATTGGCATATCCACTTGACTGGCAAAGAAGGACAACGCAAAAGCATAGAAAGGCAGACCCGCGTGGAACGTGACTTGAACCTGCTACAGTTTAGGGTTTAGGGAAAGGGAAAGAAACATTGGCATACCCACTTCACTTGACAAAGCAAAGAAGGACAATGCAATATAAAAAAGAACGTAGAAGGCGAGGAGGGTAACTTGAACCTGCTACAGTTTAGGGTTTAGGGAAGAGAAAGGCTTGACACGCCCACTTGACCTTCACATTGGTTTATATATTTTTCCAGTACACCAACCACTTCGGATTGTTTTCTAATAGTTATTATACCACCACGTACATTTGATATATAAAAAACAAATAAATAAACTTCTAATTAATGAAGAAATTTACTTAAATTCATCAAAATGTGTTATTGTAACAAACAATGGAACTTCAACATCTGTGTAACACAACTTTGAATGTTTGTATACACTTAATACAAAGTGTGCCTTATTTTTTTTCGTCAAAAAAAATTATTTATAACTTCAATGGTACGAAGATCATTTTTATTCATTTTTCACACAATTCTCTTTTAGTTGAAACCATATAGTAGCTTCAATTCTTGCTGGTGACAATTTATTTAATTTTTCTTGTTGGTGGAGGAGGTAGGGCAAAGTCAGCTTGTGGAGATTCTCTTTTGGAACTAAGAGTCTAAGATATAGTCTAGTCACGTTATTCGCCTAATAAATACTTGATACGTATTCAAAAAATGAATCACTTGTTCAATAAACTCTTGTCACATGATAAATTAATGACATTAAAGTATCTATCTAGCTTTGTGGGACTTTGCGCCTTAGCGCAAGTTTGGGCAATTTGTTATCTTGCGGCACATGTTCTGAGGCTCTTAGGTTTGGCAGTTAGCCCTCCCCAACCAGCTTTTGATAAATTGTATCTTCAACTTTACCCTTTACTTACATATAAAAGTCATTTTCTTAAATCAACTCATGCCACTTGCACCTTTCAAGTATTACAATTTAAATTTAGGTGTTTTTGTCCTTCTACAGTTTTGTTTTTGGTTAACAAAATATTGGCCCAGACTCCTTTTAAAAGAAAGGATTTCGGATCCTCTTTGTGAGGATCCTAAGAATACTTAAATCGTTTCTGTTTATCGTACATCGTACAATTAAAAATTATTTAAAATATTTTCATTTAAAATTAAACATAAACAGTATTTGATAAAAATTGATCGTACGATGTACAATAAATGAGCACGATTTAAGAATTTCCTATATCTTCACAAAGAAGATTCGGAGAGGCTGCTCTTTCCTTTTAAAATTCTTGCCCACGTCCTTACTTGATAAGTGCCAAGTCAGTGCATGGCATCTTTTCATAGACTTTTGTGTCCAGTTTGTCCTTGATAAACTGTTGTTGCTTCCTTCCTTTCATATCAACGCACACCCGAACAACCAATCAAAACAAGGACTAACGCAAAACAGGGGGAGGCCCTCAACAACCCAAGCAGGTAGGCAAGTTTTGCATGCACATGCACCCCTCGGGAAACTATGTGCAGGGGGAGGCCCTCAACAACCCAAGCAGATAGGCAAGTTTTGCATGCACATGCACCCCTCGGGTCCTGAGTCAATATGTACCGATAAGTAAATATCTCTTTCCATAATATCATGTTATTAATTAAGAATGTCAATACAGTGACTGTGACAGTGACGAACTCGGTATACATAAGTTTTAAGTGATGACTGCAGGAGAAATATAGATCACCATCCAACAAGAATGCGGAGAAAGAGCCTATATTCTATACTGAACTCGAAGTTATATGGGTATTTTGCCTTTGATTGGCCTCTTAATTTTTTTTTTTTTGAATAAACAATATTATTTACACTAAGGGAGTAAGAAAATTGGCTAAGCCCTACAATAAGTGAGCAATAACGTGGTTCAAATTCGACTTTGATGATAATCAAACCTAAAACCTCTCACTTACAAGTAAAGAAGAAGTAAATTTATTTATCTACCAAAAAAGGGAGCTTTTAGAGATAAGGGCTTAAATAAGATGATTCTTAGAATATAACTTGAAAGGTTTTCTATATCTGCAAAAAAAAAACATTTATTTTAATGCATGATGACATGTCACTTATAATAAAACCATAGATTTTACCATTTACAAGAATGACATTCTTATTGTTTAATTACAACGTAACCTCCTTCATCGAAGTTTGAAAAATGTAGCCGTAGATTCATTATCACCCATAAACATAATGTCCATATTCATTGTCTAAAAAAAAAATGTCATTTTTTTGTCTATAACTACCTACTTTTTATTTTTTTTTATATTTATTCAAATTTGAATGTTGTATAACCAGTTCCATCGTCATACTTTTGAAAGCTCTCATAATGATATTGTGTGGAGAATACTAATGATAGTTTTGAAAGCTCTCATGATGATATTGTGTGGAGAATACTTTTGAAAGCTCTCATAATGATACTAATGATACTAAAAATATAACAAATTTATAAAAAAAATAATAATTAAATCTGACATGAAATATATATAAATATGAGTCAAGGAACTATTTTTAATTTTTCATCTTACATATAGTATTATTAAAAACTTGATCTTTTCAATGATTAAAGAGAAGTTTTCTATAATTTTCTGAGCAACTAAAGATACGAGAGGATTTTATGCTTACTTTTGGTGCAACTTGTAAAATAAAAGGCATGTATGATGTTTAGGGTCTGTTTGGCAGAGAATTAATTAAAAATTGTCTGAGAGAGCACTAACATCCAAAGTACTAAAGTTGGGAACAAAAATTTTAACAGCAGAGAGGTCTATGCTTGCATAAACTTCTGCAGAGAGAGTCCATCGACAGCTTTACAACTGGAGAGAATTATTTGATGAGTGAATAGCTGTACGTGCTAACACCCCACCCCAACAGGCAACATCAACCTACTCGAAGTTGAACTGGCCGGCCATGGCGGCGGAGTCGAGTTGGTGAATCAAAGCTCAGATCATCAAGTTTTCAGGTATAAAGAGAAAACGCAGATGTACAACCTGTTGAAAATTATGTATCTAATTTACTTGATTAGAAATTGGCTTCCAATTTTTTTTGGCAAACTGATCATGATGTGGTATATCAATATGAGTTCGAGAGGTGTTAGAAAATACAAAAGAGCAAAGTATTTTTGAGTGAGTGAACTAAGGATGTCATTTTATTTTGTTTCTTAACTCTTTGTCTAGAAGAGAAAATTAAAATTATCAAGTAATTTCAAAATTATGGAATTTGAAAGGATGGATTTTAATTTTTTTTTAGAATTTGTAAGTTACTTATTTTTCTAATAATATAAAAATATAATGAAATTTAAACAAGAAAGGTGGCAATTGGGTAAATGTGCTAGGGTTACGGCGATGATCTGATGAGGGGTGGAGGCAGTTTGATATTGGGTGGTGGTGGTGGCAGTGGCAGTATTGTTGGTAGTGGAAGCCATAGTTGTGGTGTTGTACAATGATGGTGGTGCAGGTAACGGTTGTGGCGGCAACATCAACAACAATAATGGTGGGTGTGGTGGTTGTGATGCAAGGTGACTGTGGCATGGTGGGGGTAGAGAGGAGGGTGGTGGGTGTTTAAGACTACAGGTGATGATAGCTCTCACATATAAATTTAGAAATTAACAAAACTATTTACATGAATTTTAAAGTCCAAATTTGCAAACTCAACCCCTACCATTCTTCATACTAGTAGTTATTTATAAAGAGTAATGATACATTTACCACAAATTTATATTATCATTGGTAATATTTTTATCCTATAAATAGATTATAGATATATTTTTTTAATGGTCATAAATATTCGTAAAATATTCGTCACGCATTCTAAACTATAATCACCAAATTATAATCGCCATATAAACACCGTTTTTTAATTTCTGTCGGCAGCTAGTCATTGTAACTCTCAGAAACTGGGCAGCATAGTAAAGTAACAAACAACTAGAAAGTCCAGTTGAAGTTTAGCTAAAATTTAACTTAACTTCCAAATGGGAATACGGATACAGGGATACAACACGATATGACATGAAAATACATGAAATTTCTAAAAACTAGAACACAATACATCAGGGATATGGCAATTAAAAAATATATATATATAAAAAAAAAAATATATATATCTAAAACATTATAAAATAAACATTCAAATTTATTTCAATAAACTCTGAATAGTTAGAAAGATAGTTCATCTAACAAGCAATTAGTCTTAAAACTTGAAAATGTAAAAAGATCATCCAAACAAAGAAAAAAAGAAAGAAAAAAAGTCCATTCAACTTCTCTGTTCATGACGTCTCCTCCAATAATCGAAGTAGTCTCAAATGATTGTTCATCAAGTGAGAGGTTATTTTAAGAGATAAAAAACACATCATGAAGGCATATGTGTTAAATTATTATAATCTAAATATTCATGCTACTACATAATAATAATATATTATATACAAAATACAAGAATATTATAATAATACAAAAAGTTAAAAGTAGAGAAGCAGCAAGCTTCATCATCAGATTCGAATGGATCCCGGTAATGGTATGAGTATTATAATATATTATTGTGGGTAGTGGTATGGATATAATAATGTTAGTCTCGACTTTCAGAAAAGCAAAAGGCTTCATATTTTATTATCAGATTAAACTTTTAGTTTCAGTACTCACTCACCAGGAGTGTTGCAGACAGAGACGAAGGAGACGACGGAGCACTTGTAGACGGAGAAGATGGAGACGACGGAGATGACGGAATGGTTGCAGATGACGGTCTGATTCGTGAAAGTCTCCCAAGCAGAGTGATTTATGTAATGAGGTTCGAGAGGTAAATCCGAATTTTATTTTATTTTTCTAATTATCTTCCGATTTTAGAGTGATTTCAGTTAGCGAACTTCGATCAATCACGATTCTGTGCAGATTTATTGTGATTATTTTTTATTTTTCTTCTGATTATCCTCCTATTTTAGTTTCAAACGTATCCGAAAAGTAGGATACTTGTATCTGCACAATACGATACGCGTCTCTTATCAGTCCTAAACGTATCTCTGCTGATCCTTCGTCTACCTTTTCTGTTATCAGATATCAGAAGAACCAAGCTTAACCATCCTCTCATAGTCATTGACATTCATCCAAGGCACAAAACGTTCTCAACTAAGGAAGATCCAGGTTGGTCATCTAGTTATCCAAATCCTACATAGTTTTTCTCCGTTTTTGGTGGTACCTATTTTATTGTTTGAACTTTGAATCTTACAATTTATTTTCTCTGTTGATTTAAAAAAAAAAAAAAAAAAAAAGGACAGGTATGGAAATTGTTAGTTTCGTACTACAAGTTGGTGGGTTGGTATGGACTCCAGTGAAGCGTAATGTGGGTTACTTGGTGCATTACAAGAGACACATACAGTCTCTTGAAGTTCTGGTAGAAAAGCTTGAGACCACGCAGAATGATTACCAGCGAAGCGTGGATGCGGCGTTAATGAATGGAGACGAAGTTAAGTCCGAGGTTCAAAAATGGCTCAAGGATGCTGACAAGGCCATAATCGATGCGAAAAGACTGAATAAAGAAGCCGGAGAAAACAAAACATGCCTTGGAGGCTGCTGCCCGAATTTGAAATGGCGTTACACTTTAAGCAAGAGAGCAGTTAATGGGACAGAAGAATTGAACAAGCTTAAAGAAGAGAAAAGGTTTGAAACAGTTAAGCTTCAAGTTCGCCGGCCCGTTGAGTTTGAGTCCACCATGTCAACAGGAGATTTCGAAGCATTTGAAGCAACAAGGCAAGCCATGGATGGGGTCATGAAGGCACTGAAAGACGATAACGTCACTGTCATCGGGGTTCATGGAATGGGCGGCATAGGCAAGACAACCATGGTGAAACATGTTGGTTTGCAAGCGTGTAAAGACAGGCTCTTTGATCATGTGATTATGGCTGTCATTTCCCAAAACCCGAACCTGGTTAAGATTCAACAGCAGCTTGCAGAAATGCTGGCCTTGAATTTGAATGAGCAGACAGAAATAGTCAGAGCAGCTAGGTTGAAGGAGAGAATAATGAGAGGAAAAAAGATCCTTATAATTTTCGACGATATTTGGAGGGCAATAGATTTGTCTCTCATAGGGATCCCCGACGACTACGAGCTCCAAAACTGCAATTCCAAGGTCATTCTCACGACAAGGTTACAGAATGTATGTCATGCCATGAACAGCCAAGAAAAGATCCATCTCCATACCCTATCAGAAGAAGATTCTTGGGCCTTGTTTGTGAAAAAGGCAAACAGGTCTTTTGAATCAACCAATTTCTATGACATAGCCAGGAAGGTAGCTGGAGAATGCCGTGGTCTCCCAATTGCTTTGATTGCAGTTGCAAGAGCACTCGGAGATAAGGACTTGGAAGAATGGAGAGAAGCAGCTCGACGACTAGAGATGTCCCAAACTACCAACCTTGATGACGAGGGAGATGTGTTCAGATGTATAAAGCTGAGCTACGATTACTTGAAAGGCAATGACGCCAAGTCATTTTTCTTACTTTGCTGCTTATTCCCGGAGGACTCTGATATCCAAATCGAAGACTTGCTGAAGTATGGCATCGGGAAAGGATTGTTTCGAGATGCCAATTCAATGCAAGAAGCCAGAAGCACAGCACATTTGGTGGCCAAGTACCTTAAAGCTTGTAGCTTGGTTTTGGATGGTGAACAAGACGGATGTGTAAGAATGCATGATGTGATTCGGGACATGGCAATACTAATTGCATCATCTGGGGATGGTAGCCAAGGATTCTTAGTAAAAGCTGGCTGCGAATTAAAGGATTGGCCAAAGAATTCACTCGAAGATTACTCCGCAATCTCCCTAATGGGGAATGAAATCCGCAATCTTCCTGACGAGTTGGTATGTCCAAAACTCGAGATTTTATTACTACAATCAAATTTTGAAATAGAGGAGATCCCAGAAGATTTTTTCCAAAGCCCAAATGCATTAAGGGTGTTTGACATAAGTAGTACCGAAATTATATCATTACCCTCATCATTTAATCTCTTAACCAAACTCCAAACACTGCATCTAGATCGTTGTCAATCAATAACGGATGTATCAATTCTCGGAGAATTGAAAAAACTGGAGGTTCTTAGTATGAGAGAATCTGGTATTGAGGAATTGCCAGAAGAAATTGGACATTTGACCAATTTAAGGATGTTGGATCTCACTATGAGTACCTACATTGCAGTAATTCCATCCAATGTGATATCGCGGCTGTCCAAATTAGAAGAACTATACATGCAACTGAGTTTTGCTGATTGGGGCAAGAAAGTTGAAGGAGAAGATGACAAAACTAATGCTAGTTTTGATGAGCTAATTTGCTTGCCTTATTTAAACAGTTTGAAGGTTGACATATCTGATGCAGAATGCCTTCCGGAAAATGTAGGGTTCTTTCGAAATTGGGTAAATTTCGATATATGTATCAGCAGAGACCCAGTTCATCGGTCCATGAATGTGCACTTATCAAAGAATATTGTTACTCCATATTCAAGAGCCTTGTTTCTGGACACAACAATCAATACACTGCCGGATTGGTTTAACAGCACAGTGACACAGAGAGTGGAGAAAATAATCTACTTGGAGCCTAGAAGTTTAACTGACATTCTTGAGGAGTACAATCATGGGAAGTTGCATGGACTCAAGTTTTTGCATCTCCAAGAGTGCCGTGAGATAGTAACTTTGATGAACACAGAAACTAGGGTTCCAAATAAGCCTGTGTTCGAGAGCTTGGACGAGTTGCATGTCTTCTGCTGGGAGCGCTTGCAACAGTTATGTGTTGGTGAATTACTGCAGGGGTCGCTTGGAAATCTCAAGTTCTTGGAGGTGGAGCAGTGTGAAGGTGTGGCGGATGCGCTTGTTCCATCTAATCTGTTGCAGAGACTACAAAATCTTGAAGTACTAATTGTATGTGCCACTGGTATGGTTTATATATTCAAATCTCAAGGGCTTGAACAAGGAGAAACGGTCTTGACAAAATTGAGAGAGATGAAACTGGAGAATCTACCGGAACTGACGAACATATTGAACGGTCCTGCTCAGCCTGCAATGTTCCATAACCTTAAAACTCTGGCGATTTCCAAGTGCAAGAAATTGAAAACTCTCTTCACATTCGACGTAGCTCAATGTCTGCAGCAATTGGAAGAGCTTTGGGTGGAGGAATGCCATAGCTTGGGCAAACTTTTCGGCCTAAGCGAGGGATTAATAGTGCAGGATGACGAGATCATTTTTCCACAACTGAAGAACTTAGCATTGCAAAGTCTTTCAAAGCTGACAAGCGTACTCGCTGGAAGTGCTACACTTTTGTGCCCTTCACTGGAATACTTGCATGTGCTGGACTGCCCCGAGTTTTTAACCTCTACTTCTGACTTCCACAGCAATATGCAAGTCCAAGTAAACAATGAGCAACATTTCCACCTCCTAAGGAAAAGGTACATCTCTGTCATGCATAAATTTTCATTTGTCATTTCCTTTTCTATCTATTTTCTCTATTTCCTTCTAAGGAAATGGCTAAAATCATCACAAATCAAATACCAATTGTTGAATTGATATCAAAATTAATTACCGACGACATATCAATATGACACTGAAATTTAAAAATAAATTGAAAAAGGGTCCAATGATCTCCAACAATTGAGTAACTTATTATGATAATGCACCTAATTGTTTAACTTTTGCTTTGAATTTTTTTTTTTTAAAGCTTAACATTACAGAATGCTTTATAAATTTGTTTGGAGAGCAAAAACCAAAGCAAATTGCTGAGTTATACTTCTCCTTTATTTTGAATTGACCTAAAGGTTGTGGGAGCAGAGGTAATTAAGTTTCCTGGAAGAAGAAGCTGATGAACAAAGAAGCAAGAGGAATTTCTCAAGGTCCACAAGAAGAATAATATTCCTCAAATATTTTCCTATATTTTTTTTAATAGTGCTCCATTTTCGTTTCTACTCAAACAGAAAATATTTTCTTTTGTACCTAAAATACATTTAAGTTTTATATTTTTGGTTGTTGGGAGATTAATGCTTCTAGGTTTTTTTCTACCTACCCTTCCATCCATGGATGGAGCCAGAAACTTTCTCAGAAGAGGCAACATTACTACAAAATTATTTATAACTAGCGGACTGAAAACCGACAAAAAACGTATATTACTGTGGGATTTTAAGCAAAATCTGACAGAAAATGGATGCAGTGGCGGATATAATAAGCGACAGAATTGTCAACGTCAGAAAATGAATTTTTCGACAAAAAATACTCTAAATGAATTTTCCTCATCTCTATCAACTTCGAAATATAAAGGTTGGTTTCTTTTCCTTTTCTGAATCAAATTATTCAAGAAGCAATGTTAGCATCATGTCCCTTGCCTTTTTTCTTTAAATCTCTTTCAACATTTCTCAAAACTTTGTCTGTACATCCAACATCTGCAATTCCACTTGCCTCATTCTTCATTATTCTGAATTGTTGACTTGTAGGTACATTTGCACTGCTTAGTCTTTCCATGTAAAGCTTCTTTGCTTTCGAAACTTTGCGGTGTAAATGTAGCAGGTGTACCTTTGTAGGGGCTGAAAGTACATGATCATGACATTGTTCAAAGTTACAAGTAGACCACTTTGTCCTAGACTTGTCACAAGAAATGTTTAACTTGGCCTTACAACACACACACGTTGATCCAAGATTCCTTTCTTTTTTGGTTGACGTATTCTTCTTTGTCTTCTGATAAGTCTCATTCGGTACACCTTTTAAACAAACAAATTATTTGTAGGTAATTTCATTCGTTCCTTTTTTCTTCTTACTTGAACTCATTTTGACCCTAAATCCAACTTCTCATGCATAATGATTGTCAAAATCATATGCTTACGTTATTGATGTAAGTTCTTGGCCAACTTTGGGTTTACGTTCATCTGCAACTTGTTCTTCCATAGTACAATTTGCAATTAACATTGACAAAATCCTTTTTAAAATATAGTTAACTTATTTCAAGAAAAAATTTCCTGAAATTTTTTAATCTGAAACCTCTATTTCTTTTTAATTTTTTATATTTTAATACATCGATATTTTTACACTAGGGGAGGGGGAGTTCGATTAAGCCACACAATGGGTAACCTAATTTGGTGTCGAATTTGCCATTCACCAGATTCGAGCCTAAGACTTCTCACTTCCAAGTGAAAATGAATATTACCAGATCGTAGTACCGAGTGGCAAAAAAACAAAAATTAAAACTAATGTGAAAAAAAAAAAAGGAGTTGGGCTTGAACCCATACCACGTCAATTTTTTTATTTTTTTATGTAGTGATATTTAAACACATATTTTTACCTTCCACATACTCTTGTTAATTTTTTGTTATTGTTCTTCATCAATTAACTCGATCTATCAGCTAGAAATTGAGAGAAGTGTGTAAGAGGTAAAAGTAGGTGTATGGATAAGCACTGCCTTTTTTTATCAACAACAAGAAGAATATAAAATTGAAGAATCAAGTTGAGACGGCGTTAATGAAATCATGCAATCGCTCACGAGTTCAAGAACAACTCAAAGAAAGGTTGAAATCTGAACAACTCAAAGAAAGGTTGAAATCAATACAACCACAAAGAAAATACCTTATAGGAGCTTGAAGTATGTGCACGCTGCCTCTGTGTTGACTAAAAAGAATTAACACGTGAACCCTTAATTTTTTAGGAAAATTGATTAAAAAAGTTTGAAAACTTTAAGTTTTAACGATAAAAACAAAATAAAGGGTAAAATTAATAGTACCATGATTGATTTTTTAGTGTTAAAATGTAGTTTTTTGTTAAAATGAACAGTACCGGGAGCTTTTCGTTAAAGTTCCCTAATTGTTTTTTAATTAACCCACTCTATGCAATTTGTTTAGGTATAACAAGATTACATAACCTCATCATTTTGTTATCCTTAAACTGATCTAATAGCTCATATAAAAGACGTCTCACGTGTCCTCAAAATGAGGACCCTATAAAAGATCTATACGAGTATATTGTTATGTGCAAATATGTATCATTAAATCAAAGAGTCCTCGTATATTAAAAAGGTTTGATGTGGCATGAAAACTCCTCCGCTTAGGAGAAATTTTTAGTTGTGACAAGAATACAAGTGGTACATCATGTGTTTTAATAAAAGTGGTGAGAAATTTTATTTTTTAAGTCATTAACTTTTTAGCATACATATCCCACCATTTGTATAGTGACACGTGATGTACTACTCCGTATATCGGTCACACTGAAAAATCTCTCATGTGCTTTATCCAATGGCAAGCATGTGGGCCCACATTTGAGCGCCACATGGATTCCCGAAATAAAAACCAACAGCCAATAGGAAACTCGGAACTGAAACTGAACTATTAACTGAAAACATTAGGGCGCCACAGGAACTAGTTTGAAGTCCGCGACTTCCCTTCCGACCTATCCCCAATCCCCAATCTCCATTCCGTCCGCCGGAATTCAATTTCTTCGAATTCACACTCCAATTCCAATCCCCACTCTCTTCACCCCACATCCGTTCGAAATTCTATTTATGCCCCACAATTAGAGCAGGTGTTCCAATTCCCAATTCGCTCGCATTGACGTCAATCCATCGCCTTCTCCATCACTCTTGGTGCCCTAATTTCAACTTCTATGAGGTTTTGGGACCACACTGTGCTTGAAATTAGGTAAAATTCGGCGAATTGATCTGTTTTGGAGGGTACCAGTGGGTGCAAGTTCAAGTTCTCGATGAAACTGATCGAATTTTCGACGTGGGTTCGCTAAATTGATCGACTTTCGACGTGGGTGTGCTAGGTTTTTAGCGAAAGTCTTGGTTTTAAGGAGCGGTGATGGACTACGAGCTCTCTGATAGCAGTGGTAAGCTAAGTTGAATTTGCTTATCTGTTTTTCAATTTTGGTTTTTAAGTACCTTTGTTCTTCCATTGTGTAATCTATTGGTTCTCAGAGTAATTTTGACTCAAATTCTTGAATTTATGTTAGGTGTGGTAGAATTTGGGTTTAATTACTGCTCTGGATGTACTTTTTTACTGTTGAATTCATCATTTTAGTGGCTTTGTCTTGAAATTTAACTTCTTTGGTCGACCATGGTAGAATTAGAAGAAAATTTAATTTTAATGTAGTGTACCCGGCTTGTGCTCCGAGGTAATAGGATTTTGTATTCGGCTTTGCTCTTTCTTTTACTTCTTATAAGTTGGTTTGGAAGCACCATGTAAGACCTTTAAGTTCTCCCACAACATGTACTTTGATGCCATTATTTGGAGATTGACTCCGATTCGGGTATTCCATTCTTCCCGTCTGTAAGTTGGTCTTGCTTATTGTTTTGAACCTTGTATATTTGCATTCTGAACACTGGGTGGACACCCAAAAGATGGTTACTCTTTTTTGTTGCTTGGAATTGTTTTTTCATCCTCTAGGGATTAAAGTCACTCATAATTCTCTGTGGAATTTGGTTAATGGTAGTTAGGTCCTACTATCCTGATTCTAGCCAAGGTCACTGTGTTGGGGAAAGAAGCTAATTGTTTGAGAAAAGAAACCTACTGGCATTAAGAGTTTTCATATTGGCCACATTTCGTGTGGTTGTTGTTGTTTTGGTTTTAGCGATTCAGTAAAGTTGATAATTAATGCTATGTTATGGCTTATATTAGTTTAACCAAGGATGCTTTAGTTTAGTGTAGAAATAATGAAGGATGCATTTTAAGCATATTACAATGTTTTTGTTTTAAATACCTGCAAGGCTGTTATTTAACGTTGATACTGCTCTGAGATGCTATAGCAACATTCTTAGTGGACCGTGCATGCTTCTAGAACCCATCTTCTGTATTATCAGAACATGTTGGTAAGATTTTCATTTTTAGTTCTTTTTATGCTAGTGTCAGGATACATTTTGAGGAAGGAACACATTCTTATGTGGCTTGCCTGGACTCTGGAATATAAGATCCTTATTTCTATATACATAAATAGCATGCCATTATATGTGGCATGCATATAGACATGTATATAATTGAAAAAGGTGGCTATTGGCAGGGACAAGGGCCTTAGAAATAAAAAGGATTTTATGCTTTGCTATTGCAAAGTTCTTAAAATACCTAAGGGGCTTGTTACTGAAGCTATAAATAATAGTGTGCTATGCTCTGAAACATTTGCAGGAACGGACGATGACTTTCCGCCGTCTCATCAAAACAGGTTTCAAAGAGGAGGCCGAACTTCTGGGAATGGAAGATCTGCTGCCGTCAGTTCTGCTCCATTACCTAGGATGCATGGTGACATGGAAACCCAGATTCACCGCATTGAGCAAGAAGCGTACTGTTCACTTCTAAGGGCATTTAGTGCTCAATCTGATGCCATCACCTGGGTAGCTGTTTGATTAATTATTTGTTGTTTCTTCTTTCGCTTGTCCTTTGGATCAAAGTATTATTTGTGTTAACTTAGGCCTGAAAGTCAGTTCTAATGTACTTTACAGGATAAGGAAACTTTAATGACAAATCTTAGAAAGGAGCTGAGAGTATCTGATGAGGAGCACAGAGAACTTTTGTCCAGGGTCCATGCCGATGACATGATCCAGAGAATAAGGTCTGATAATATTATTCCATGTTGGTTTGAGCACCAAATATGTATTACGTTTGGATAGCTCTGCATTTTTTATGAGACATGTTATATTATATACTATTAGGCAATGGAGAAAAAGTGGGCTTCAACCTGGTACACTTAATGCTGCTCAGCCTGTTCATGACCCCTTACCTAGTCCAACTGTTTCAGCATCACGTAAGAAACAGAAAACATCACAGTCCTTATCCCTCGGTGCTCCAACTCCTGCACTGCCTCCATCCATGCAACCATCCTCTTCAGCCTTGAGACGAGGTCCTCCTCCAGGACCTCGGAACAAGAAACCAAAATCTGTAAGTTGAAATAATTCTGGGTTGAGAAAATGGTCCTATGCTGTTTATATGTTCTTAGATTTGTTTTTACCTATTCTTTTTCAATGGAGTTTGTTGCCTGCTTTTGAAGTCCACACAATACCCTTCCGCAAATATTCCTTTAAGGCCCCAGGCCGCTAATCGAGGTCCCGCTGGTGCCTTTGTGGAGAGTGAGCCTGCTGAGGGAGAAACTAGTGATCCGTTAGTAGGAAGAAAGGTTTGGACAAGGTGGCCTGAAGACAACCACTTCTATGAGGCTGTTATAACTAATGTCAACCGTGCTGAGGTATGCTCTTGTTGTGATTTCTTCTGAACCTGATTAAGCATTAGTAATTAGCAGTTTGACCACACGATTCCAATATAAATCTTTGTGAAGTCTAACAATTGTCAAATGTTGGCAGGGTTTACATGCTCTGGTTTATGATATTGGTACAGTGGATGAGACATGGGAATGGGTCAATCTAAAAGAGGTATACTGCAACTGATTCTCGTTTCTTTCGTAGGCCTTTTATCCTTTTGTAGGATATAGTCTGTCTCATAAATAATTAAATTTCAAATCTCAAAATCAAAGTTTTTTTTTTTGGTTATGTTTTTGCACATTATGACAAATGAGTTTGTGCGGGTTTATAGCTCTGGTGGTGAAGAGAATTTACCTCTATACCTGAGGTCCCAGCTTGATTCCCCTGCCGTATCCCATCTATTGTTGACTGAAAACCGAAAAAACAAATGATTTCCACTGTCAGGAGAATCTGAAGTTGCTTTGCTTTTCTGTGCTGATTTTTGCAATTGATTTTATTGGAATAGGTTTTTGAGTTGCAAAAAAAACATTGAAGTACATCCAGCACTACTGGTGGCATTAAGATGATTGAAACTTAATGCCAAGTTTTTCAATTCATTAACCATTTTATTTATAATAAAGCTGTGAATGCAGATTGATTTAGCTACCTCATAATCAGTATGTAAATCTTCATATCAAAAGCTTGTGTTTTTTGATACCGAGCAGTGTTCTTATACATTTCACCATTGGTGCATTTGATAACCATATAGTTTTTAGTTTTTTATTTCTCACTTTTTGTGCTAAAGATATGGGGAAGAAGGATGAACCTGGGTGTTGGGAGACCGAATACATGCTTAGCATTGTACTGATAGTGTAATGGATTGTGGACCTTGTGGCCCATTGAATTGTGTTTGTGATTTGCCTTGTGAGCTCATTTCCCGATTGCTTTTTGCTAATCGTTGTTGAACCTTCTAATGGCATAGATATCTCCTGAAGATATTCGGTGGGAAGCTGATGATCCTGGGATTTCTCGTAAAGGTGGTCGACCTGGACCTGGACCTGGCCGAGGGAATAAAAAGTCCACGGCACGTGGTGGTGCAGTTTCAGGTGCAGGAAGAGGTAGAGGGACTGCAAAGGGTTCCAAGAAGGATTTGCCCCCGCAGCTAAATGGCATTGGCAGGAAGGCAATGAGCGATATTGAAATACTTCATACAGACTCGTTGATTAAAGAGGTATGTGTACAACTATTAAGTTTTTTCTTACCCGCTTTTCCTCCAATTAGCTGGTGGTAACTTGTTTTTCCCTCTTTGCTTGAAACTATAGGTGGAAAGGGTTTTCAGAGCCAGCCATCCTGACCCCATGGAGATTGAGAAAGCCAAGAAAGTTCTCAAAGTATGAATTCAAGCATCTTTTTGCTTTATTTGCTGATGCTCTTTTATTGCCGGGATTGTAATGGTTTATTTAAAATGCAGGAGCATGAACAGGCACTGGTCGATGCAATTACAAGACTCGAAGATGCATCTGACGTTGAAAGCGGTAATAACTAATTGCATTAACCCATGTTCTATAATACATAATAATAAAGCTCCACTGCCTTGTGTTGTATCTTTAGTCCTGATTAGCCAGATTTGACTGGTACTTACTGAGTACAACTCCAGTTAAATTTTATCTCTAATTTTTTTAATCAAGGTTAAAAATAATAACAAATCTTGTGTTTTACATTAGTGAGGTCGAATCACGAAATTATGTCGTCTTGCTACCGTGTTACATATATATTTTTCAGCAAATTATTGCACTGAATGTATCTCTGAAGCAGCATGGCTGTGCAACGTCTAGTTAATTTTTGCTTATGACCAATGTGCCATTTTTCTTCCTTCTTTGGCTTCAAAACAGATGAACATACATTCTCTCAAAGACAATCACTAGACCAAGAACGAGGATGGAGAAAGCGGCAGTATGACGAAATGGCTGAAGGTCGGGCAGTTGACGGCTCAAATGGCAATAAAATGACAAGAGAGGGCAGAATTGCATCAGATGACCAACGTTTTGAGGGCAACGACATATGACATTTGAGAAATGTAACATCCAGTTACATTCCTTCGTGTACTATTTGTGCCATATTCTGAATCGATGACAAGTCAAGCGGATGCTTTAGCCTAAGTTCTAGGTTTCGTTTCAGTTTTAGTTTAACCTTAAGTTGAGATAACGCTTGCTGTAACTTATGTTTTCGGGGTTGTACTGGTTGACACTTGACCGTGTAAAGATTGATTTAACGGTGCTCTCTCTCTCCCTCTCTCTCTCTCTCAAATTTACTGAGATAGCAGCTTAAATTATACACTGAAGGCACATAGGAAACCAACTAAGCTCCTGCAAATTACACACGGTAACAAGTTAGCGTATACACACTACGGCGTGGAAAGATCCGATCAGTTCTGAAAGGAACAACTCCATTACGGATGGTTGATCATCTACAATGAAGCAATAAATTCAAGGATAAGATTCACCATCTGTGCATCATAAGCAGGGCCTTCCATTTGGAAGTGGCTTGCTCCTTCAATCAGGTGCGTTTCAACACGACCGGCTGCAGAACTTAGCTTGTTCTGTAACTGCTTCACGCTCGTGAACCCATCCTGAGTCCCCATTACGAAGAGTTTGGGTTTTGAGGATTGTAGTACGGCTTTGTGGTGTCTCCCGAAAAGGATTGAGGCAAGCATGCCGAAAGGATACCCCAGACTAACATAGCCCACAACTTGTTCTATCTGATCTACTGCGGAGCCTGCAATTGGAGCACCTACACCATTACACCAGACGAAATTTTTTGATTATACATACAAGGAAATTATGTTACCCCTGACTCGTATGATCGTTAAACTAACAAAACTGACAGGACTACGAATAACATCTTATATTTACCGACCAAGCCTACAATGATGCTACGCAGTTCATACCAGAAAGATCCTAGATCATGCTTCATAGTTTATGGCAAGATTATTTGCAGAAAAACCATCAATTTAAAACTGTTTGACCTCAGGACTTTACTTATGTCCTCCTATTTATGTTCATATTGGAATTACTGGAGACCATAAACAATTCACCGATTACCAAAAATCGCAATTTGGAATCAGAACCAACAGAGAGTTATGTAAGTGAAGGAGCAGCAGTGCGAGGCTGTAGTAATAGACCTATCCAAAACGTTCATCAATTTACAGAGCAATTCGAAATTATAACGCTACTGTATTTTATCGAATCACAGCTCAACTACTTCTGTAATTAAGCAAATTGGATAATGAGTTTATCACAAAGTCACTAGACCACAATTAGTAGAAACTTAGGCTCTTATGATCATTTATCATTTCTTACAACACATACAGTTGCCGGCTGACCTAGAGAAACCTATCATAGTTGCACATAACATTCTTCACCACAGTTCCATTTGCTTTGAATGTGATCAAAATCCCAACTTTTGAATGATCGAAATACAGTTTGATCAGCAACACGAAACTCAGAAATACTCCAAAGAACATTACCAAATGAAATCCCAACTTCATGTTCATCACTTAATATGAGAAATCTAACATTACAAAACGAAATCCAAGCCTCAAACAATCAATTCTCCTTGAAATCCAAAGCCTACTTTAATTTTTCGCCGATGCTTCCAAAATTAATTAGTTGGTATCTAAATAAATTCTGATCACTTCTGCAAACTAATATTCAAATTACAGATCCACAAACCAATTCACCAAACAATAAAAGAGGCAATCTTTTAACCACCAAAAACTAAAACACAATCCACAGATCCACAAAATCATCAACCTAAACCAATTAAACAAGGAATCCATCAACTACTTACATGTAAACAACCCATTTAATTTATAACCAACATGCTTAATCCAATAAAAATTGTAGAAACATATTCTATAAGTGCAGAAAAACTTAAAAATATTTATACCTGCAGAAGAACCCACCAACAAAATCCTGTCAGCAGATAGATTCTCACAAACCCATTTGCACACAGAAATCACATCCTTAATTTCTGCAAACCCAGTGAGAGAAGCCCTCCCTGTTGACCTCCCAACCCCTCTCATGTCAAAGGTCAAAGCTTTATAACCTCTGTCTGCCAACCCAGCTGCTATTCCTCTCAACAGGCCTTGGCAGCCGCCAAGGACGGAGTATGGGTGCACCAGAACCACCGCAGGGCTGCCCTCCTTGATGTCTTCTTCTTCTCTGGGTTTGAAGAGCCGAGTGCTGAGCTTGACTACATCGCTGGTCTCAACTGTGCAGGACTCCACCGTACAGTTTGACATCCAGGATGGAGAGACAGAGAGAGAGAGAGAGCAAGAAAGAAAATGGAGAGAGGAGGAGGTGACTGCTATCAAGTTGGTTGGGCAATGTAGAATGGAAGTTGTTGGGCTAGCTAGTGAGAAAACTGGTAGCCCCTACACTAGACATGGGATTGGGATTGGGCTTAAACTAACCGAAAACTAACTTAACGATTATGTGTGTGTTTGGACCCGATTTTACATCATCGGTCCAAGTGATCAAGACCAAAGAAAGAGTATAGCTCCTAACTGTTGGATGAAAAAGTGAAGATAATTTTGTTATTATTAAGGGATAATGTTATGGTTTTTATCATAATAATTATCTTTTAATATGAATTATCTTCAAATTTTCTTATACAGAATAAATAGGACGCAAATTATATCTCCAACTTGGAAGCGAGCTTGCAGTTCAATTTGATTTGGGATTCTCGGCATTTAGACGTACGCTTGGAGTCGGATAACCATGCATGAAGGTTATCTTTTTGTTACTGGTAATATTTGATGATCACAAAAAGATAATGGTGCGGCATATACCAAGTTGGGATGATTATTAGCACATAAATTTATGCTAATAATTAGCATATTCTTCAGGGACAAGCACGGCATGGCTCAAACATTGCATGTACTTGGACGTGAAGAAGAGTGTAAACATTGCATGGTTGTTTCAGGATGGCTACTAGAAGAGTTTCAGTCGCGTAGAAATTGATCTAACACATGGCTATCATAAGTAGCAAACAACGATCAGGGTTAGCATCAAATCCAGTGGCCAACTTAAGGATGATTATCATGAATTTTCGAATGAGGGGATTATCTCCAAGAGAGTTCTATTTGTGGTAAGCAAAGAATACTTCACGGAAAGCACATGCATATCCAGTCCTATAAATACAAGACGATATACAATGAGAAAGGGACCTCTAACTCAACACACAACTGCCCTGCGCAAAATCTCTCAAACGCTTTGAGATTTTTTATTTTCTTTTTCAGCCGACACATCTTCAGTTTGGATAAACAACACTGTAAAGGCAACCAGCGAACATCTTCAGTTTGGATAAACAACACTGTTGCCGTAGAATCAGTTGACTAAGGAGCATCTTCAGTTTGGATAAACAGCACTGCGCCGAGGCTGACTGGTTACCTATCCAAGTCTCGATCAAGAAGGGTTTCCAAATCCTTATTGGTAGAGGTCATCTTCTTAGTCGTCTTGGCTAAGTGAGGTGTTACAAGTTACTACATTCGGCACATCGAAAGCCGAATTTGATATAGAACTTTGCAGAACTAGCAGCCTTGTCTTCAGGCTCGAGAATCCGAAGGCCGAGATGTGTTCCTTCCTTGGCCGCAGTTGCAAGATCAAGAAGTCAGCAACGCGTTTAACACAACACCAACAAATTTTACTCCTCGACCGATGAGCTGGCACGCCCCGTATACAATTGAAGGATGTAGTTAGCTCATTAGTTACTCGGCTTGCGTGCCACGTAGGTTTTTGTAATTTTTAAGGTCAACAGTGTGTTAGAGCATATTACTGTTTTTGGGTGGATCCATTTCTTTATTTGTCAGTAAGTAATTTCCTCCTTAAATATAAAAGAATATTTTTGCTCATCACATGATGATGATGCTTATCACTCTACCACCGTTGGATGAATTTAAACTTCAAAACTTGTGTAGTGGAGAAACACAAATCTCAAAATTCAAACTCATTCAATGATAATAATTAGGGTGGTGAACATTATCACCATTGGAGGGTGATAGAGCAAAAATGCACCCAAATCTAAAGAGTTATTTCTCGTTACAATTGTAGTTTGACATGTGTACATTTTTTTCTTTTGTAGTTTTAAGGAGTTACTTTTATATACTTGCTAGATGATGATTTACAGTAAAGGAAGGATGATTTTCTTACATGTAAGGAGCAAAGTAATGTCTTTAGTTGTCACTGTCGAGACATTTTTCTAACTATGGATATTCCCTATAAAGGACGTCACGTGATTAACATTCTTTCTTATAGGACAAACATTTCTAGAATATCTCCTCTTATGACCAATTTTAAACTTTAATCTCATTTATTGACATAGTTGATTATTTAAGGGATAGAATTGCCCTTTTAAGCTTTGGATTCTAGATTTTAGAACCCAAGCCTAGAATCTTAGGGCTTGTTTGATTTCTAGATTGACTTAGCTTAGATAATTAATTAGATTTATTGAATTTTAAATGAAAATAAGGATATCAACTTGCATATTTTGTCAAAGTGAAGATAAGAAGATAGAGAAGTCATGAAGAGAACTTGTCCCTCTCAATCCTACTATTTTTGTGGGGATTAGGAGGGAGAAGTATTCTTCTTTCTCATCTTCTACCTTTACTTAGACAAAATGTGCAAGTTGACATTCATATTTTCATCCATTATTCATTGAATTTAATGAGTTGTCCAAGTGAAGCCAAACATAAACATCAAAGGAGGCCTTAAGGTTTAAGATCTAGACGTATGCTTGGAGTCGGATAACCATGCATGAAGGTTACCTTTTTGTTAATGGTAATATTTGATGATCACAAAAAGATAATGGTGCGGCATATACCGAGTTGGGATGATTATTAGCACATAAATTTATGCTAATAATTAGCATATTCTTTAGGGACAAACATGGCATGGCTTAAACATTGCATGTACTTGGACGTGAATAAGGGTGTAAACATTGCATGGTTGTTTCAGGATGCTACGGGAAGAGTTTCAGTCGCGTATAAATTGATATGATGCATGGCTATCATGAGTAGCAGACAACGATCAGGGTTAGCATCAAATCCAGTGGCCAATTTAAGGATGATTATCATGAATTTTCGAATAAGGGGATTATCTCCAAGAGAGTTCTATTTGTGGTCAGTAAAGAATACTTCACAGAAAGCAAATGCATATCCAGTCCTATAAATACAAGACGATATACAATGAGAAAGGGACCTCCAACTCAACACACAACTGCCCTGCGCAAAACCTCTTAAACACTTTGAGATTTTTTATTTTCTTTTTCTGACGACACATCTTCAGTTTGGATAAACAGCAGTGTGAAGGCAATCGGCGAACATCTTCAGTTTGGATAAACAACATTGTTGCCGTAGAATCAGTTGACTAAGGAGCACCTTCAGTTTGGATGAACAGCACTGCGCCGAGGCTGACTGGTTACCTATCCAAGTCTCGGTCAAGAAGGGTTTCCAAATCCTTATTAGCAGAGGTCATCTTCTTAGTCGTCTTGGCTAATTGAGGTGTTACAAGTTACTACGTTCAGCATATTGAAAGCCGAATTTGATATTGAACTTTGCAGAACTAGCAGCCTTATCTTTATGCTCGAGAATTCGAAGGCTGAGATGTGTTCCTTCCTCGGCCGCAGTCGCATGATCAAGAAGTCAGCAATGCGTTCAACGCAACACCAACAAATTGTACTCCTCGGCCGAGCTCGGCCGACTAGTTGGCACGTCCCGCATACAATTGAAGGACGTAGTTAGCTCATTAGTTACTCGGCCTGCGCGCCACGTAGGTTTTTGTAATTTTTAGGGTCAATAGTGTGTTAGAGCATATTACTGTTTTTGGGTGGATCCATTTCTTTGTTTGTCAGTAAGTAATTTCCTCCTTAAATATAAAAGAATATTTTTGCTCATCACATGATGATGATGCTTATCACTCTACCACCGTTGGATGAATTTAAACTTCAAAACTTGTGTAGTGGATAAACACAAATCTCAAAATTCAAACCCATTCAATGATCATAATTAGGGTGGTGAACATTATCACCATTGGAGGGTGATAGAGCAAAAGTGCACCTAAATCTAAAAAGTTATTTCTCGTTACAATTGTAGTTTGACATGTGTACATTTTTTTCTTTTGTAGTTTTAAGGAGTTACTTTTATATACTTGCTAGATGATGATTTACAGTAAAGGAAGGATGATTTTCTTACATGTAAGGAGCAAAGTAATGTCTTTAGTTGTCACTGTTGAGACATTTTTCTAACTATGGATATTCCCTATAAAGGACGTCACGTGATTAACATTCTTTCTTATAGGACAAACATTTCTAGAATATCTCCTCTTATGACCAATTTTAAACTTTAATCTCATTTATTGACATAGTTGATTATTTAAGGGATAGAATTGCGCTTTAAGCTTTGGATTCTAGATTTTAGAACCCAAGCCTAGAATCTTAGGGCTCGTTTGATTTCTAGATTGACTTAGCTTAGATAATTCATTAGATTTATTGAATTTTAAATGAAAATAAGGTTATCAACTTGCATATTTTGTCAAAGTGGAGATAAGAAGATAGAGAAGTCATGAAGAGAACTTGCCCCTCTCAATCCTACTATTTTTGTGGGGATTAGGAGGGAGAAGTATTCTTCTTTCTCATCTTCTACCTTTACTTAGACAAAATGTGCAAGTTGACATTCATATTTTCATCCATTATTCATTGAATTTAATGAGTTGTCCAAGCGAAGCCAAACATAAACATCAAAGGAGGCCTTAAAGTTCAAGATCTAAATGGTGATTCTTATCTTAAGATGATCAACTGTGTTAATAAATAAGATCAAAGCTGAAAAAAAAGAGCAAACATGAAGTTTTCTCAACATATCACCGCCCAAAGAATAACTAGTGGTAATTATTTTGCTTCTTAATTTGGTCACTTGGATTGGCATGATGACAGTGTAGAAAGTTTAAATGCGTTTACACTGAAAAACATGGTCAATAAGACTGGTTTTACGTTCATGACTGGGCATTTTTCTTATGAAGTTGCATCAAACGGATCGTCTAAAGTATATGGTTTCTAATTCAGGTTTTTTGTATGGAAATTAGATTGTTTATGTGCAGTAGCAATATGATTTACGGGAAGAAGGATTCGAACTTGGAAGTAAGGGATGAGGCGGGCACACTATCCGGTTTGTCAAATTAAAATTGGTGTATCACCATAGGACCAAAAATAAATTTGGCCTAATGAATAACAGTAACGAATTAATAGCCTATGCCTAACTAACGGAGATAGTGTTGATTATGAATAATAATAAAGAATTAATAGCCTATGCTTAATTGAGGTTTGCAGATTTTGAGCTGTATGGAAAGTATTAGTCTTCACTGTAGGTTTCATGAATTGCATCCTCTCTACTACTGTGCTAAAGGATCACTTAAAAGGGCTAGTCAATTGTTGTCATCTGAGTTTGTTTGTTATTCTGCTTAGCCTTGTCTTGTAGTGAATGTTGTACTATACTTGCAATAGTTCATACTTCAACAAACTTTGATGGAAAAGTTTTTTTTTTCTTTTTTTGAAATTTACCCAATTTTTATTTACCCAATTTTTATTTCAATCATTTACTTGTGAGACAAGCTAGGCCTAGTAGATCGGTTGAGAAAGTGCATTTAACTTAGGCAAAAACACCTCTTTTTATTTATTTATTTTTATTTGGTTGTATAATGTGTATGTGAGTAGAATATAATAATATCCTTAGGTGAGCGCGACCTTTTGGGTGTTTGATTGCGGGTCTATGAAAATGAACCCCAAAGCTTGTTGGGTGGTTGATTGCGGGTCTATGAAAATGAACCCGAAAGCTTGATTCGACCCCAATCTTTGGTTGGTTAACCACAGCATATTTATTTCTAAATGAATCATCATAATATGTCCTTTAGTTCTTTTCACTTTTAGATAGAACGTGCTGGTTACGTTATTTTTACAATAATCACAAAAATGTAATTCTGTGTATGTTTGTCACATTCAATATGAAAGTTGTAAATACATTTCTACTAAAGTTTTTCTTCTATTGACACATTATTTGATGAATATAATTGATAGAGTCCGACTTTCTTCTAACCCTATTTAACTTTTGTCGGGTAATAGGAGCTTGGATTGGGACAACCCAGATGGCATAAAATGTGCAAAAGAAACCACACCAGTTTAGAACATGACAACCCCGTCGGAAGTGGCCCAAATTATTCGGGAAAAATGCAATTTTTTATTTTGTCATGTTAAGAAAAGTTTTATAAAGCATTTGAAAGTGGTTTTATAGTTTATTAAACCACAAATATACATTTAATAGGGTACTTATGCCGAAAATTGAAAAACAAATGAACAAATATGGTATTGGGGCCCAAAACATTGCCGGAATGGGACTTCTTCCACAAGAATATCAACAAGATTCTTACCTGAACTTTCAAAACCTCATGCATGGTATGGTGCAGGTGAAAAATTAAGATTTTATGAATATTTTTGTAATTTTGCAAAACAACCTAAAAATCATGATGGCTGGCTCACATTTTTCAGAAAAATATAATTTTTTTTTTTTATTTTCAGGAAATATTTCATGTGGTCATTAAGAGATGCTTTGTAAGGTATTTAAAGATGGTTTTACCATTTATTGAGCCACAAATATATATTTAATAGAATATTTTATCTGAAAATTGAAAAATAAATGGAAACAAATAGTAGTGGGTCCGAAAACATTAATGAAACTATACTCTATACTCAAGAATATCAACGAAAAGTTCTACATAAATTTTCAAAACATCACAGTGCATGAAGGTGAAAACATCTAGAGCTTATGATGATTTTTGAATAGTTTTTTAAAACCGCTTAAAAACCATGATGGTTAGACTATTTTTTTGAGAAAAGTGCAATTTTTTATTCTTGCTAAATATTTTCCATCATGTTTAAGGAAAACTTCATAAAAAATTTGAAAGCGGCTTTGCCATTTATTGAGTCACAAATATATATTTAATAGAATATTTTATTTGAAAACTAAAAAAATAAACAGACACAAATAATACTGAGGCCCAAAACATAGCAAGACAGGACTCCAGCTACAAGAATATCAACAAAACGTCTTACATGAACTTTCAAAACGTCATGGTGCAATGAAGGTGAAAACATATAGTATTTATGACCATTTTTTAACACTTTTGCAAAACCGCCTAAAACCATGATAGTTAGCTCACGTTTTTTTTTTTTTTTTCGAAAATGCAAATTTTTATTTTTGCGAACATTATCCATTATGATTAACAGTAACCTTTTAAGGCAATTGAAAGATATTTTACTATTTGTTGAGCCCCAAATGTATTTTTAATGGAATAATTAAGCCAAAAACTGAAAATAAATGGACAAAAATTTTGGGATTGGAATAAGCTAATCCAGGTTGTGGATGTAATTATTGCAAGGAAAATATGTGGTATTCGTTTCTCATTTCGCCCTCAGGCATTGAATTTTCAATGGTCTTCTCATCTGGACTTCTAGTTTGAATACTCATTAGCAACAAACGAATGGACTTCATTTCTTTGTACATATGCATATGTGATCTCGATATGGCTGGCAACTAACCTTCGTTATTTGTAACGTACCAAGTCTCAGAATGGTAGGTGGTCAGTTACAAACATACAAGAGTAGGGAGATATACAAATAACTTGTATGCGAGGAGGAAAAACTAAGCAAGAAAATGGGAACTGAAATTATTCCCACTCATATATTTCTTGTGTGTTTTCCAGGACAGGGACACATAAACCCTATGCTCAGATTAGGCAAACGCCTAGCTGCAAAGGGGTTTTTGGTCAGTTTCTCCACCACTGAAAACTTTGGCAAAGAGATGAGAGCAGCCAACAGTGGCATCAGCGACGAACCCACACCCGTCGGCGATGGTTTTATTAGGTTTGAGTTTTTTGACGACGGTCTTGCAGAACAGGACCATAAACGCACGGACTTCAACTACTATGTGCCACTGCTTGAACTTGTGGGCAAGGATTTGGTAACCCAGATGATCAAACGGCATGCCAATGAAGGTCGTCCAGTTTCATGCCTTGTGAACAACCCATTCATTCCATGGGTTTGTGACATTGGCACTGAGCTTGGAATCCCTTGTGCCACGCTTTGGGTTCAGTCGTGTGCTGTGTTCTCGGCTTATTACCATTATCACAGCAAGACAGTGCCATTTCCGACAGAAACCGAGCCAAACTTGGATGTTCAGCTGCCAAGTATGCCACTTTTGAAGCACGATGAGATACCTAGCTTCTTGCACCCTTCCGACCGATTTCAGGTGAGTGTACACTATACACGGAAATGATCTCTTATACTTATGTTCATGCAGATTGTCAGTCTATACCACAAATTTAGGCAAGAATCAACGTGATCAATGGTTCAAATTCCACGGTCTAGCATCATAACTACCTTGTGCATGGATAAACAGCCAAGGAAGCGATCATTTCCCACTTTATATACTACCAAAACAGTTTCTAAAGTTTTAGAACAGAACTACCATGTTTCATTTGTTCATTGTATTTAGTCTAGCTAATTTGAAACTTACGTTATTCTTTCTACTGTGTTGGGAAAAGGTACCCTGTATGAATTTCCACATAGACCTAAGGGGAAAAAACAGTTGTTACCTTATACTTAGCAAATAATTTTCAGGTTTTTGGGAGGGCTGTTTTAGGCCAGTTCAAGAAGTTATCAAAATCAATGTATGTGTTGATAGACACGTTCCAAGAGCTCGAGCCAGAGGTCATCGAGCACATGTCCCAGTTCTGCATAGTGAAGCCCGTTGGCCCCTTATTCAAGAACCCAAAACCTCCCAAAACAACCATAAGTGGAGACCTAATGAAAGCTGATGATTGTCTTGAGTGGCTCGATTCCAAGCCTCCAACATCTGTTGTATACATCTCTTTTGGTAGTCTTGTGTACTTACAGCAAGAACAAGTTGATGAGATTGCTCATGGATTATTGAGCTCTGGAGTCTCATTTTTATGGGTTATGAAGCCACCCAGCAAAGCGTTTCGACTTGAAGAACATGTTTTACCTGATAAGTTCTTAGAAAAAGTTGGAGATAAAGGAAAAGTGGTGAAATGGAGTCCACAAGAACAGGTTTTAGCTCACCCATCTGTCGCATGTTTTGTAACTCACTGTGGCTGGAACTCTTCAGTTGAAGCACTCACTTCAGGCGTGCCAGTTGTGACATTTCCTCAGTGGGGTGACCAAGTCACCAATGCAAAGTTCTTAGTGGATGTGTTTGGTGTAGGGCTTAGATTGAGCCGTGGGGTGGCTGAGAATAGATTGAGCACGAGAGACGAGGTGGGGAAGTGTTTGTTGGAGGCAACAGTTGGACAGAGGGCAATAGAATTGAAGCAAAACGCATTGAAATGGAAGCTGGCAGCGGAGGCGGCGGTGGCTGAGGGCTGCTCCTCCGATCAGAATCTTCAAGATTTTCTGGATGAGATTAGTAAGACCTGTGCTGCTTAAGAGTAATTTTCATTTTCCAAACCGCTTGTGTGAATTTTGTCTCTCTTAGTACTATAGTTCGGTATTGTTGTAGCTTTTTCAATAAATTAATTGTGTATGCTATGCTTTGAGAATAATTCATTGAAAACTAGATTTAGTAGTTTAGTGTTTGATAATTTGAAATATTAACAGCATTGTGAATCATGAAAAATAGTGTCATGGCATTTGGTATATTTAGGAGCCAAGTTAATTTCTTATCGTCAACTAGCCATAGAATCAGCTAATCATCAATCCATTAGTCAACTAACTTCAATCTAGTAATAATTACCTTAAAAAAAAAAAAGCCTCTGGTAATCAAACGAGAAAACTAACATAGTCAAGCCAAATTTTTTTCTTCCCGAAAGTTCACTTATAGGACAAACACTAGAAATTAGTACCCGCGCGTTACTGCGGGATTACAAATCGTATGAAAAATTATGCTTCAAATATACAAAAGATCGTGTCATATAAAATTAATATCATTTAAAAAAAAATTGGACTATTAACATTAGAAAGGAGTGGTATACCAACCTTTTACCATCTGCACCATAGGCCATTGTTGTGACCAGGAGCATCGTAATCCACCCGGTATCCCATATTGTCGTATAGCCATGCTTTTATTTTTCCATTTACTGATGTTGAAAAGAAAAACTGACAAACAAAGGCATAAGCTGAATTTCAAAACAGAGTAAATAATTCATAGATGGCAAATGAAGAGAGACAAATCAAGGGATTAAAAAAATGATAAGGCGAAGTCCTTACATGGATATTTTCCTTGTTATGAGGGCACACAGAATGCACGGGAGCATCATGACCTTCGAAAGTACCTATAAAACACAAATCAATGTATAAGTTTATCGTGTTTTCTACGACCTATTGTATCACCACTTCTTCAAAACCAACCTTAATGGCCTTATCATCACCGCAAGGTATGGCACAAAGTTGCACAGCCAGGTTGCAGAACGCCAAATCATTAACACTGTCAGAATGAGCATCGATCTAGAAATTGATAGAAGTATTAGAAAAGAGAACAGCAAAATGAAATATACTGAAAAGGTAGAAGATGCAGAACCTACCTCCAAATGCTGGTGAATCTCATTCCCGCCAAAATAAGAATATAATTGGATATGCAACTCCTGTTTGAAAGAACAATTGCCCTTGAAATTTTGTAGAAAAAGCTACCGTGGATCGTATTCAAGCTTACCAAATCGAGAACTTACCAAATAGAGTACCATCGGGCTCCATAATATACGCTTTACTGAGACACATGGATCCTTGATCAGAGTTGCCTGGTCATTAGAATCAAATCGGTTAAGATGATTCCAGTGACATTAAATGTAAATGTCGTCTGTATAATGACTCGGTTGATAAGGGAACATACCTTCAGCATCATTGAACTCGCTCCGATATCCCATACCTGAAAACTTCTCGACATCAATTTGTCCCTAGAACTAACTTCCCACAAACTTATGTCCCCTGCGTTAGTTCCTATTGGTACAAAAAAACCCTTATCAACTTGCTGCTTAAAACAAATACATATAATCTAAGAAGTAGTATTTCTTCTCTTTTGAAGGAAACCTAAGAGAAACCAACCCAGAAGTAGTGTATGCTGAACAGGATGGAAGTCCATGCTTGTGCTTGCGGCTCAAAGTTTTCAGACGCTCAACCACTGATTCGACCACATCACTGATCTCTTGTTGCAACTCAAATGTTCCAAACATTCGAAAAAATTACAAACACATTTTATTCTAACACCAACCAAGGAGTTGTCAGCTCAAACCAGGAAAAAACGAAAAGAGAAAAAACTTACCCAAAAAATAACAGGACCGCCGGAACTGTTGGTAAATCTGCGACTGACCAAGCGAGGATCAAAACCGCAAAATATCCTCTTAGCCAGGAAAACCCAAGCACAGGATCAGTTACAATTCCATCCAAAATTAACCAAAATACAGCAGTTAGAAAATATACCTCATTTGCAGAAAATTAACTTCCCGGTGATGCAAAAACAACCGGTGCTCAAACGGAAAACAAAATCAGAAATAGATCCGACCAAAATCGGTGCAAATCAAACATAAACGAACGCAAAAACCGCAAAATAATGTGGACTTAACGGATTGAAAAACAGCAACCCATATCGGAAAATGCCCAGTTATCACAAATATAACTTATGGAACTCAAAAACTCTAAGAACGAATGACCCAACCCCTCCACTACAGCCGGAAAAGTTTTGGACAATGTAGGAATCGAAGCAAAAACCAAATCCAAGGAAAAGCAAATGGCTTTTCGAATTCGATTTTTTTTTTTTTTTTTTTTTTTTGGAGTTTGGCAGTTGTGATTTGTAGTTTTTAAGAGAAAGAACTGGAAAAATTTCTACTGGGTTGGTTTTTTCAGCAGGAAAGTGAGAGAGAGGAATCGAGATAGTCCCCCACATAAAAATCCAAGACTTTGTACAGAAAGGTTGCAGCTTTACCTTTCTTCAAGAACTACAATTGAAATTGCAACATTTGCATTTGTTTGGTGGTGGGAGTCATTTCTCTGTGCAAGAGTTGCTGAAAATTTACCAAAATTTTAGTAAGATGAAGAACAAAAATAGTAATCACATAACTCAAATTTAAAGCATAGTTTTGTAGCTCCTAAATGTTTCTAAAGAATGCAAACACTCTTGCATATCTCAGGTGGCTGTAACTCATGAATCCAAATCTCATTGAATGAGGCTTAAATTTTCTGAACTAAAAATTTTAGGTTTTAATTAATGATTGGAGATGGTCTAATGAATAACAATAACGAATTAATAGCCTATGCCTAACTGAGATAGTGTTGATCATGAATAATAATAAAGAATTAATAGCCTATGCGTAATTGAGGTTTGCAGATTTTGAGCTGTAGGTTTCATTGGAACATGGCAATAAGCAACAACGCCAACCCCTGATGAATTGGATCCTCTCCACGACTACTGTGGTAGAGGACCACTTGGAAGGGCTAGTCAATTGTTGTCACTTGAGTTTGATTATTATTCTGCTTAGCCTTATCTTGTAGTGAATGTTGTGCTATACTTGCAATAGTTTATACTTCAACAAACTTTGATGGCAACATTTTTTTTGTAATTTACAATTTTTATTTCAATCATTTACTTGTGAGAGAAGCTAGGCCTAGTAGATTGGTTGAGACGGTGCATTTAACTTAGGCGAAAACACCCGTTTTTTGTTTTTGTTTTTTTGTTTTTGTTGTATAATGTGTATGTGAGTAGACTATAATAATATTCTTAGGTGAGAGCAGCCTTTTGGGTGTTTGATTGCGGGTCTATGAAAATGAACCCCAAAGCTTGATTCAACTCCAATCTTTGGTTGGTTAACCACAACATATTTATTTCTAAATGAATCATCATAACATATGTCCTTGAGTTCTTTTTCAGTTTCAAATAAAACGTGTTGGTTACGTTATTTTTAAAATAATCATAAAAATGTAAATCTATGTATGTTTATCACATTCAATATGAAAGTTGTTTTCAGTACATTTCTACTAAACTTTTTCTTCTATTGACACATTATTTGATGAATATAATTGATAGAGTCCGACTTTCTTCCAACCCTATTTAACTTTTGTCGGGTAATAGGAGCTGGGATTGGGACAACCCAGATGGCATAAAATGAGCAAAAGAAACCACACCAGTTTAGAACATGACAACCCCATCGAAAGTGGCCCAAAATTTTTGAGAAAAAAATGTAATTTTTTATTTTTTGCGAAATATTTCTATCATGTTAAGAAAAACTTTATAAAGCATTTGAAAATGATTTTACAGTTTATTAAGCCACAAATATATATTTAATAGAATATTTATGCCGAAAACTAAAAAATAAATGGACAAATATGGTATTGGGGTCCAAAACATTGTCGGAACGGAACTCCATCCACAAGAATATCAACAAAATTCTTACATGAACTTTCAAAACCTCATGGTATGGTGCAGGTGAAAAAATATAGATTTTATGAAGATTTTTGTAATTTTGCAAAACAACCTAATCAAAAATCGTGATGGTTAGCTCACATTTTTCAGAAAAATGTAATTTTTTATTTTTATTTTCGTGTAATATTTCATGTGGTCATTAAGAGATGCTTTGTAAGGCATTTAAAGAGGTTTTACCATTTATTGAACCACAAATGTATATTTAGTAGAATATTTTATTTAAAAATTGAAAAATAAATGGAAACAAATAGTAGTGGTTCCCAAAACATTAACGAAACTATACTCTATATTTAAGAATATCAACGAAAAGTTATACATGAATTTTCAAAACATCACAGTGCATGAAGGTGAAAACATATAGAGCTTATGACGATTTTTGAACAATTTTTTAAAACCGCTTGAAAACCATGATGGTTAGACTATTTTTTTGAGAAAAATTCTGTAACATCTCACATCGCACATGGGAGTTTAAATGTATATTCTCATCCCTACCTAGCACGAGGCCTTTTGGGAGCTCACTGGCTTCGGGTTCCGTAGGAACTCCGAAGTTAAGTGAGAAGGGGGCTAGATAGAGCAATCCCATGATGGGTGACCCACTAGGAAGTTGCTCGTGAGTTCCCGAAAACAAAACCGTGAGGGAATGGTAAGCCCAAAGCGGACAATATCGTGCTACGGTGGTAGAGCGGGCCCGGGAAGTGATCCGTCCTGGGCCGGGATGTGACAAATTCAATTTTTTATTCTTGCTAAATATTTTCCATCATGTTTAAGGAAAACTTTATAAAAAATTTGAAAGCGGATTTGCCATTTATTGAGTCACAAATATATATTTAGTAGAATATTTTATCTGAAAACTGAAAAAATAAATGGATAAAAATAGTAGTGAGGTCTAAAACATTGCGAAACGAAACTCCAACTACAAGAATATCAACACAAGGCCTTATACATGAACTTTCAAGATGGCATGGTGCAGTGAAGGCGAAAAAAATATAGTATTTATGACCATTTTTTAACACTTTGTAACCTACCAAGTCTCAGAATGGTAGGTGGTCAGTTACAAACTTACAAGAGTAGGGAGATATACAAATAACATGTATGCGAGGAGGAAAAACTAAGCAAGAAAATGGGAACTGAAATTATTGTAGAGAAAGACAATATTCCAAAATCCAGAGTATTGCTTCTCAGTTAGTGTAGACTCCACACTAGCCCAAGACTTACAACCAACAGTAAAGAGAAAGAATGGAACTCAACGAAGATGAATCAACTTTCACTAACAAGGAAAATAAGCTTACAAGTTACAACACTCTCACCAAGAGCATGAACAATGCAACCAACAAGAAAGATGAAAAACTAAACTAAAAAAGATAAGCAGCAGCTAGTTATCAATGCAATTAAAAGCTATTGTCTGGAAAGAAAACCAAAACATATAAGAGTGCCTCTGCACCATGAAAACATGCGGGTTCCCAAGACACCCATAATTAAGGAATTAATATAAGTTGTTGGGTATGTGGGAAGTCATTCTAGGAAAACCACTTTAATTTTAACAATTATTCCCACTCATATGGTTCTTGTGTGTTTTCCAGGACAGGGACACATAAACCCTATGCTCAGATTAGGCAAACGCCTAGCTGCAAAGGGGTTTTTGGTCAGCTTCTCCACCACTGAAAACTTTGGCAAAGAGATGAGAGCAGCCAACAGTGGCATCAGTGATGAACCCACACCTGTCGGCGATGGTTTTATCAGGTTCGAGTTTTTTGACGATGGTCTTACAGAACAGGACCCTAAACGCAGGGACTTAGACTACTATATGCCACAGCTTGAACTTGTGGGCAAGGATTTGGTAACCCGGATGATCAAACGGCATGCCAATGAAGGTCGTCCAGTTTCATGCCTTGTGAACAACCCATTCATTCCATGGGTTTGTTAATAATCATAATAGTCGGTTATGCAGTTGTGAGTTTGTTAAGTAGGATTGGGTTTGTTAGAAAGGATGAGTATATGAAAAGGGTAGTATTGTACTTTTGTTGTAGTCAGTTTCTCTACATAAACAAACCTTGTAAGGCAGTGCGGTTTCGGACCAAAACCGAGCCAAATTTGGATGTTCAGCTGCCCGGTATGCCACTTTTGAAGCACGATGAGATACCCAGCTTCTTGCACCCTTCCGACCGATTCCAGGTGAGTGTACACTATACACGGAAATCATCTCTTATACTTGTGTTCATGCAGATTGTCGGTCTATACCACAAATTCAGGTGCGAATCAACGTGATCCATGGTTCAAATTTCGCAATCTAGCATCGTAAGTACGGAAGTACCTTTTGGATGGACAAACAATCCAGGAAGCAATCATTTCCCACTTTATACTGCCACAACAATTTCTAAAACCTTAAAACATAACTACCATGTTTCATTCGTTCATTATATTTAGTCTAAAGCTAATTAGAAACTTGTGTTATCCTTTCTACTATGTTGGGAAAAGGTACCTTGTCTGAATTTCCACATAGTCCTAACTCCTAAGGGGAAAAAAAGTTGATACCTTATAATTAGCAAAATAATTTTCAGGTTTTGGGGAGGGCGATTTTAGGCCAGTTCAAGAAGTTGTCAAAATCAATGTATGTGTTGATAAACACGTTCCAAGAGCTCGAGCCTGAAGTCATCGGGCACATGTCCCAGTTCTGCATGGTGAAGCCCGTTGGCCCCTTATTCAAGAACCCAAAACCTCCCCAAACAACCATAAGTGGAGACCTAATGAAAGCTGATGATTGTCTTGAGTGGCTCGATTCCAAGCCTCCAACATCTGTCGTATATATCTCTTTTCGTAGTGTTGTGTACTTAAAGCAAGAGCAAGTTGATGAGATTGCTCACGGATTATGGGGTCTAATTTTTATGGGTTATGAAGCCACCCATCAAAGAGTATGGATTCGAAGAACACGTTTTACCTGATAAGTTCTTGGAAAAAGTTGGGCATAAAGGAAAATTGATTAAATGGAGTCCACAAGAGCAGGTTTTAGCTCACCCATCTATCGCATGTTTTGTAACTCACCGTGGCTGGAACTCTTCAGTTGAAGCACTCACTTCAGGCGTGCCAGTTGTGACATTTCCTCAGTGGGGTGACCAAGTCACCAATGCAAAGTTCTTAGTGGATGTGTTTGGTGTAGGGCTTAGATTGAGCCGTGAGGCGGCTGAGAATAGATTGAGCATGAGAGACGAGGTAGGGAAGTGTTTGTTGTAGGCAACAGTTGGACAGAAGGCAACAGAATTGAAGCAAAACGCATTGAAATGGAAGCTGGCAGCGGAAGTGGCGGTGGCTGAGGGCGGCTCCTCAGACCAGAATCTTCAAGATTTTCTGGATGAGATTAGTAAGACATATGCTGCTTAGAGTAATTTTCATTTTCCAAACTGCTTGCGTGAATTTCATGTCTCTGTCTTAGTACTGTAGTTTGGTATTGTTGTAACTTTTTATATAAATTAATTGTTTATGCTATGCTTTGAGAATAATTAATGAGTGACTTTGAATGCGGTTCTTATTTATCAACATTTTTTGATTGAAACCTTGTTAGTTTTCAATTTTTTTATTGCAAGTCCTGAAATTAATACAATATTGCATTTCTATGTAGGTTGTTATAATTTTAAATTAAAATTTGATTTATTTAGTTACTTATATTAATAAGATTTTCAATAAAATCCAATTCCATGGTTTCATTTCTCTTTCGCACCTGGGTTCACCACAGGATTTTTGGGAGCTTATGGCTCTTTCATGTTTAAGATCCGCAGATTTACGCAGTTCCAATTCCTAGACAACGTACAAAATCTCTACTTCAGTACTTCTTTAGGGCGAAGAAACAGAACATCCTGTGGTATAGCTCCTTCCTATCCATGGGAGATTTTTCAGAGTTTTTGTATATTTTCCAATAATCGTATTGTGATTTATTATCGTGACATGCATCGGAGAAAGTTGAGTTTCTATCATAAATTGACAATATTGGTTAAAAGTTTAATAACTCATAAGCACATGCAAAGTCCATTCTTTTATCGATATGAGATTCATACTCTCAGCCTCTTCCACATGTGGCGAATTATTAAGTTTAACACATGAATAACACAAATCAGGTGACGCGAAGTACATGTGGCTGTTGGGCTTCACACGAGAGACAATTTGTCCAAATGCTATGAAAAAAGTTGAGGTTTTACTATAAAACCAACTGGTAATATAAGTAGTCTAATTACTTATAAACACATGTAAGATCCCTTATTTTCTCGATGTGGAATTCATACTCTCAACATGCGTTCCAAAAGTGGAGAAGACCTCGATCAAGATTCAAGACTTTAATAAACCTTTGAACTCAACCTCGATCAAGATTCTAAGACTTTAATAAACCTTTGAATTCAATCTGCAGTGAGAAATATCAACATAGAAAAGAATCAATATGTGTTACTCTACAGTCCTGAAGATAATGCCTCAACATTCTTGCTGGGAAACTTTCTTCTAGTTAATTATTGTGGCTTGGCGTTTAAAGTCAAGAAAAAGACTTGCATATAATTGTGAAACCAATTAACATGGTAGGCCATCTAAGTACTGGTGCTACTGCATTTAACAGTAATTGCTTTTTGTTTACGTAAATGAATTCATTGAAAGATAAAAAGTGCACAATTACGAATGCTGAATGAAATAGTTGTTGATATGATTTTACAATTAATTCTAATCTGAATCAACTAATCCAGTTGAAATGGTTGTTGTCATCTGATAGTTAAATTTTCTAAGTTGTCTTCTTAATTTGAAATACCACTAGACCGTAATATTAAGTGACAATTCACCTCCCATTTTGAAAACTCAAAAAAATTTGCTGTCAATTTTCATTTTTTGGAAACTAAAAACAGTTACCAAATATATATTAAATTTCATTTTTTAATAAAAATGAAAACTGAAAATGAAAACGAAATTATTATCAAGTGGCTCCTATTTACGTTATGCACCAATTTCCTCAATTTAATTGCATCTAAAAACCTGTCCAGTGATTACAAGTATTGTGGGATTCATTGTCAAAGTATGTAAAACCTTCTTTTTTACCAAAAAAAAAACTATGTAAACCTTCTAATGTGAACTATGTTCACTCACTACTACTGATTTTTCAGTCTATATATTGTTTACATGAAAGCAAAGACTTCAAATTTCAAATATTGTGGACAAATATCTAAAACCACCTACCTTTTTAAACCTACTTTTTGAGTGAAAACTACAGTGATATGAAGGGATGTGTGAATTAATATGAATTAAAAAACAAGGCTCACTATCTCTTAGTGCAAGATTTGTAAACCCTAGTCGAAGCATGTCTCGCCGGTGTGGTTTTTATGCTACGCATTATTCAATAGTATGAGAGTTTTAATTGTTATATTTGATTTGTGCAACTATTTACATTTTTATTTTCAACCTCATCCAACCATGTCTCACATCAAAAACCTAGAAAACCTCTGTTCATTTGTAGTGGCTCACTAGATTGTCTCTTCCTTAATTGGGACAATAAAATTGTTAAAACACTAAAGTTTCAAGTTAACCCAACTATATATTGGTTTGCATATGTGGTCAATGTCAATGTTCGACTAGTAATGAGTTGATAAACCGTCTTTAAAACCTTAGTTGAAGCATGCCCCACATCAAAAAATTAAAAACATTGGTTGGGGCACTAGATTATCTTTACCCGAGTTGGAACAATGAACTTAAAATGTTGAAGTTGCAGGTTGGCCCAACTATTGGTTTGTACATACGATCAGTATTTTGTTTGATTAGTAGTAAGTTGATGAACTGTCTCTCAAAACTTTGATAACTTTGATGCCCTGTCTCTAAAGTCATCAAAGTCGGAAAGGAATAATCCAAAAACCTTGTATGGACCCTCTTGTGCAACTGATGCTTTGAAGTCTATCTTCATTTTCTACACTTATTTCTCTTCTACATATGTAATGGATCTTAGCGTCGACAACTTCTTTGGCATCATTCCAGACGAGATTCCAGCCTCACCAACTTGGACAGACCATTCTTCTTTTCTTTTAAGGCTCACTCTCTCTGTTTGTTTCTGCATAAATCAGCAAGTTGTCGATTTAAATTTCCACATTTTTGTTTTAGGGGAAGAGAATAGCGTGATTCGAGTTTTTTTTCGATGAGTGTAGGTAAAGTACCCTACCACTAGAGTTGTCCCACAATTGTTTATTTTTGTTTTTTATTTAGGCTCGCTTTCTGTTTGTTTCTCCATAAATCAGCAAGTTGTCGATTTAAATTTCCACATTTTTCAGTCTATATATTGTGTACATGAAAACAAAGACTTCAAATTTCAAATATTGTGGACAAATATCTAAAACCACCTACCTTTTTAAACCTACTTTTTGAGTGAAAACTACAGTGATACGAAGGGACGTGTGAATTACGATGAATTAAAAAACAAGGCTCACTATCTCTTAGTGCAAGATTTGAAAACCCTAGTTGAAGCATGTCTCGCCGGTGTGGCTTTTATGCTACACATTATTCAATAGTATGAGAGTTTTAATTGTTATATTTGATTTTTGCAACTATTTACATTTTTATTTTCAACCTCATCCAACCATTTCTCACATCAAAAACCTGGAAAACGTTGGTTCATTAGTAGCTGTTCACTAGATTGTCTCTTCCTTAATTGGGACAATAAAATTGTTAAAAAGCTAAAATTTCAAGTTAACCCAACTATATATTGGTTTGCACATGTGGTCAATGTCAATGTTCAATTAGTAGTGAGCTGATAAACTGTCCAGTTGAAGCATGCCCCACATCAAAAAATAAAAACATCAGTTGGGGCACTAGATTATCTTTACCTGAATTGGAACAATGAACTTACAATGTTTAAGTTGCGGGTTGGCCCAACTATTGGTTTGTACATTAGATCAGTATTTTGTTCGATTAGTAGTAAGCCGATGAACCGTCTCTCATAACTTTGATAACTTTGATGCCCTGTCTCTAAAGTCATCAAAGTCGGAAAGGAATAATCCAAAAACCGTGTATGGACCCTCTTGTGCAACTGATGCTTTGAAGTCTATATACATTTTCTACACTTATTTCTCTTCTACATATGTAATGGATCTTAGCGTCGACAACTTCTTTGGCATCATTCCAGACCACATTCCAGCCTCACCAACTTGGAGAGACGATTCAGACCTCTCAGGAAATCATCTATCCGATAGAATTCTAGCGTCACTATCGGAGTCTTCGTCCAAGGCCTCAATGCACTATCGTTGAGGGCGACCCGATACATCTAGGGTCCCGCTTTCGAATTAGTGAAAGTAATAATACAAATAAGTACATGGAAGATGTATGTGAAAATTGTAAGTATTGAAACTGAATCTTACATTAAGTAAGTTAGGTTATTCCTCATATCAATTAGTTGTAAGATTCAACCTCAACTTTTTTCAATAAATTTACTAGTCTTTGCACCTAGAAGTCTCCGTAATTTACAGTTTTTTCACATCACAAAACGACCACTTCACTAGCGAATCAGGAAAAAATAAAAAATCCGAAGACCATTTTGAGGAGCATTTTCGTCCGCACACTGCCCGTGAACAGTGCACCTAAGTTTGGGTTTTAGTATAGGTATAATATATTGAAAAAGTTGATTCTATCATAAAATCAATTAGTAATATGAGAAGTAACTCAATAACTTATAAGCACAAGTAAAGTTTATTCTCCCATTAATTTCGAATTCCCATGTTCAATTGGGGGCCCTATGCAATGGCTCCTATTGCTCCCCTCACAGCCGGGAACGCAAAATTGCAAGGAGAGAGATTTGAACTCGGTGCATGAAAGGGAACACATCCAGTCTATGGAGCTACATCCACGTCCGTCGAGATTCAATAATAAAGTCACTGGAAATTGATGTTTCCTGTCGTTTTTAATCAATTTCCTTCATTTACATCTAACCAACTGTGATATGTACAGTAGTTCTAATGAGATTCCTACCAACCCCTGATGGAGGGTTCAAAAGTTCTACTCCAGTCTTGTCTGGACTCTGGACAACTTCTCATTATTTAAAGTCTATAATTTAAAAGCAACGACTTCAAATATGCTGACAATAGTTGAAACCTTCACCTTCCTCCTCCTCCTTATGTGTATATATACGACCTAAACGCGTGAGCAATAATATAATCCGGAATAGAAATAGCCAATAAAAACCATGCCGGTACCTAGACATATAACGCCTTGCGGAGTCCTCTTCAAGTTTTTTGTGATCTCAACCCTCATTTCTACAAACCATGCATGCAACAAAGCAGATCGAGAATCTCTTTCATCATCTTTCGATGCCCCTTCTTTAAATTGGTCTTCTAGTAGTGATTGTTGTCACTGGGAAGGCATCACTTGTGATGAGGATGGTAGGGTAACACATTTGTTGTTGCCCTCCAAACGGCTCCAAGGAGGGGTTTCTCGCTCTCTTGGAAACCTCATGCATCTTTCGCACCTCAATCTCTCCCACAATTTGCTTTCAGGCTCTTTTGAAGCCGGAATGTTCTTGTCCTTGAGTTGCCTTGAGATCCTTGATTTGAGCTATAACCTTTTCTTCGGAGAAGTACCATTATCTTTATCATCAAGTTACATCCGAACAGTTGATTTTTCTAGCAATCAATTCAACGGAACAATTCCATCTTCATTCCTCCAGCATGCCTGGAATTTGAGCAGTTTGAATGTCAGCAATAATCATTTTACAGGCCAAATACCATCCTCTATCTGTCTTCGTTCCTCTTCACTTAGAGTCTTGGATTTCTCCCACAATAGTTTCAATGGCTCAATTCCTCTCGGACTAGGAAACTGTTCAGAATTGGAGGTCTTTCGTGCTGGTGAAAATACTTTGTCAGGGTCTCTTCCTAGTGATATCTACAACGCTCAGGCACTTCAAGAAATTTCATTACATTCCAATAGGCTTTTCGGTCCCATCAGTGAAAATATTGGGAAGCTCTCCAGTTTAAAGCTCATGCTCCTTCATTTCAACAATCTCGAAGGTCCTTTGCCCCCACCTTTGATGAATTGCACAAACCTTGTTGAAATAAATCTGGGATACAACCGCTTTAGTGGGAATATCTCCGTGCTTGATTTCTCTGAACTTACTCAACTTAGTAAACTAGATTTTGTAGCTAATCTGTTCACTGGTATCTTGCCAATAAGCCTTTACACATGCAAATCCCTCAAAGCACTTCGACTGGCTGAAAACAATCTTGAGGGACAAATACAACCTGAGATTCTTTCGTTGAAATCGTTGTCCTTCCTCTCGCTTTCTGAAAACAGATTGACTAATGCCACCGGTGCAATGAAGATATTGATGGGTTGCAAAAGTCTCAGGGTACTCCTTCTTTCAGAAAATTTTCTCGGTGAAGAAATGCCAGATGTTGATATTATGGTTGATTCTTCTGGGTTCCAAAATCTATCCATTTTGAGCTTCTATAGGTGCCAGTTGACAGGTCAAGTACCTTTATGGTTGTTGAAGCTCAAGAAACTCGAAGTCTTGGATCTGTCTTTTAACAGACTCACGGGCCCAATACCTGGATGGTTGGGGACTCTACCAAGTCTTTTCCTTTTAATACTGAATCATAACTTGATTTCAGGAGAATTTCCGAAGGAGCTTTGCAGACTACAAGCATTGGTATCACAAAATGCTGCAACTCAAACAGGCTATGATTATCTCGAGCTTCCCATCTACTACCAACGGGTTAATGCGTCTGTAACTCCCTTGCAGTACAAGTATCTGTCCAACATGCCAAGAGCAATCTCCCTCAGGAATAACAGTTTAAGTGGTAATATACCGTTTGAGATTGGTCAATTGCAACTTCTTCAAGAACTAGATCTTAGCATCAACAACTTGTCTGGAGAAATTCCAAACCAAATATCGAACCTCACAAGTTTGGAAAGATTCGACCTCTCAAGAAATCATCTGTCAGGAGAAATCCCAGCATCAATATCAAGTCTCCACTTCTTGTCTTCATTTACAGTTGCTTACAACAACCTTCAAGGAATAATACCATCCGGCACTCAAATCGAAGGCTTGAATGCCACTGCATTCGAGGGGAACCAAGGACTTTGTGGTGCCCCACTTCCAAACAAATGCCAGCAGATGAATACAAGTAATGACACTACAGATGTGCACACTAGTAATGAAAAAGAAATTCCGTGGTTTCATTTTTCCGTGATTTTTGGTTTTATTTTCGGATTTTGGGGAGTCTGTGGCTCTTTAGTGTTTATTAGGTCTTGGAGACATGCATATTTCCTATTTCTGAGCAATGTTAAAGATATGTTCCTAGCGATGGCAAATTAAGAAATACGATTATTGTTTGTTAATAGTTTTGCCTATATATAATAATTTGATGGCATAAAGCCCCTTTCACTTTCACTGCTAGAAATTACTATTTCCCGATAAAAGGAATTTTGTAAATAAACTTTAATTGTTGGAATTCATATATTCGGTTGCCAAAAACAGTAACGTTTGGTTCTTTAGAGGCTTTTGCTTGACGAACAGATTTCGACGGGCAAAGACTAAGAGATTTTATAGGTGAAGAAATGCCAGATGGGGATAAACTGTCGATTCCGGATTACAAAATCTCTGTGTTTTCAGTTTATTGAGGTGTGATATGACAGGGCACATACCTGCATGGATTTCAAAGCTCGGGAAACTGGAAGTCCTGGATTTGTCTTTTAACAGACCCACTGGCACAATACCTGGTTGGTTGGGGACTCTTCCGCATCTTTTCTTTTTGTTGTTGAATGACAACGTGATTTCGGGTGAATTTCCAAAGGAGCTTTGCAGACTACAAGCATTAGTGTCGCAAAAGGCTGCGAATGAAACAGGCCATTGTTCTCTTGAGTTGCCGGCCTACTTTCAACGCGGTAATAATGCAACTATGCTGTCTTCACAGTACAAGTATCTGTCTAACATGCCAAGAGTAATCTCCCTCAGGAACAACAGTTTAAGCGGCAGCATACCCTTTGAGATTGGCCAATTGCAATTTCTTCAACAACTGGATCTAAGCATCAACAACCTCTCCGGCAACATTCCAGACCAAATAGCCAACCTCCCAAAGTTGGAGAGATTAGAACTCAACAGTAACCATCTGTCAGGCGAAATCCCATCATCACTATCAAATCTCCATTTCTTGTCTACATTTACTGTTGCATACAATAATCTTGAAGGACCAATACCAGCCGGCACTCAGCTCCAAGGCTTCAGTGTCTCTGCATTCGAAGGGAATCCGAAACTTTGCGGTTCCCCACTTTCAAACCAGTGCTTGCCAAGTAATGGCAATGATGCAGATGAGAATGAGAACAACCAGGATTTGGACGATGATGAGGATCAAAGTCTATGGTTTGGGTTATCCGTTGTGCTTGGTTTCTTTGTAGGGTTATTGGGATTCTTTCGCTACGATGTGAGCAATATAATTCCAGTGCAGACATAGCGAAAAACATCATGCCGGAAGCTAGCCGCGTAATACCTTATGGGGTCCTAATCCTGTTTTTTTTGTTGTCTACTTTCATTTCTACAAACCATGGTTGCAAGGAGGCAGATCACAGCTCTCCTTTGTCATCTTTTGATATGTCTTCTTCTCGTTTAAATTGGTCTTCCAGTGATTGTTGTCACTGGGAAGGCATCGCTTGTGATGCCGATGGTGGGGTAACACATGTTTCGTTGCCCTCTAAGCGGCTCCAAGGAAGCATTTCTTGCTCCCTTGGAAGCCTCACGCATCTTTCGCACGTCAATCTCTCCCACAATCTGCTTTCCGGTACTCTGGAAGCTGGACTCTTCTTGTCCTTCAGTCGCCTCGAAATCCTTGATTTGAGCGATAACCTTCTCTCCGGAGAATTACCCTTGTTTCTGTCATCTAATTACATTCAAATAGTAGATTTGTCGAACAATCAATTCAATGTTACAATTCCTTCTTCATTACTCCAGCATGCCTGGAATTTGAGCTGTTTGAATGTCAGCAATAATCATTTTACAGGCCAAATACCTTCTTCTATCTGTCTTCGTTCCTTCTCGCTTAGAGTCTTGGATTTCTCCCACAATAATTTCAGTGGCCCAATTCCTCCCGGACTAGGAAACTGTTCCAAGTTGGAGGTCTTTCGTGCTGGCGACAATAGTCTCTCAGGATCCCTTCCTGCTGATATCTACAATGCTCAGGCACTTCAAGAAATTTCATTATCTACCAATGGGCTTGTCGGACCCATCAGCAAGAATGTTGGGAAGCTCTCCATATTAAAGCTCATGCGCCTTCAATACAGCAATCTCGAAGGTCATCTGCCCCCATCTTTGATGAATTGCACAAACCTTTTTGAAATAAATCTGGGATTCAACCGTTTTAGTGGGAATACCTCTGCGCTCAATTTCTCTAAACTTACTCAACTTAGTAAACTAGATTGTATAATTAATAATCTCACTGGTACCTGGCCAATAAGCCTCTACTCATGCAAGTCCCTCAAAGCACTTCGACTAGCTGCAAATGATTTCGAGGGCCAAATCCAACCTGAGATTCTTCAATTGAAAAACTTGACCTTCCTCTCGCTTGGTAAGAGCAGACTCACCAATGTCACGGGGGCAATGAAAATACTGACGGGTTTCAAAAGTCTCAAGGTGCTCCTGTTAACTTATATAGCCAAGAACAAGATTAAGTCGCTTAAATCACAAACAAGAAAGCATGAAAACTCTTACATAAATATGTAAAGAACTCTGCAATACCACTAAGCTGATGAACTGCCATTTGAAGATGCCATAGCTGCTGCCATTCAATCTCAGTGCGTTGCAATCCTTCTCCTCCCTGTCAGATCAATTGAAGCTCTAACCAAGAATAGGACTTAGTTCTTAATTGAGCGCATATCTGTGAGAGCATAGGTCACAATATATATATATATATATAGACATATATCTCTCCTAATCCAATAAGGATTCCCTATTAAAATCCCTGCAGGAAACAACACATGTCTCCTAATCCACATCAGTTCACCACTATGATAGACTCCTCTATCAACAAGAACTCTCATTCATCTTCCTATAAGGCTTTCTTATACTAATTGGTCCAAATAGCTAATGCCAGTTCCAGGGTGAAGCAATGCCAGATGGGGATATAACTGTCGATTCTGGGTTACAAAATCTGCATGTTTTCAGTTTACTTAGCTGTCATATGACAGGGCACATACCTGCATGGATTTCAAAGCTCAGGAAACTGGAAGTCCTGGATTTGTCTTTTAACAGACTCACTGGCACAATACCTGGTTGGTTGGGGACTCTTCTGCATCTTTTCTTTTTGTTGTTGAATGACAACTTGATTTCGGGTGAATTTCCAAAGGAACTTTGCAGACTACAAGCATTAGTATCGAAAAAGGCTGCGAATGAAATAGGCCATTGTTCTCTTGAGTTGCCCGTCTACTTTCAACGCGGTAATAATGCAACTGTGCTGTCTTCACAGTACAAGTATCTGCCCAACATGCCAAGAGTAATCTCCCTCAGGTACAACAGTTTAAGCGGCAGCATACCCTTTGAGATTGGCCAATTGCAATTTCTTCAACAACTGGATCTAAGCATCAACAACTTCTCCGGCAACATTCCAAACCAAATAGCCAACCTCACAAAATTGGAGAGATTAGAACTCAACAGTAACCGCCTGTCAGGCGAAATCCCATCATCACTATCAAATCTCCATTTCTTGTCTACATTTACTGTTGCATACAATAATCTTGAAGGACCAATACCAACCGGCACTCAGCTCCAAGGCTTCAGTGTCTCTGCATTCGAAGGGAATCCGAAACTTTGCAGTGCCCCAAAAGAAAACGGTTCAGGAATTTCGTCAAACAGATCATGTGCAATCTCTTTTCAGAAAGTTTAAAATTGCAGTAATCTTGTGAGCATAAGAGAGCAGATTAAGGAAGAGACATGTAAATGCAGCTTCATCGTCTACAAACACATGCATGCAACGTAACTGATATGATCTGTAATTAGTGATTAGCTTAATCACTATTAAGGGTTTTATTCTTGGGATTATTAGGCTTATTCTGATATTTAATGAAGTCTGTTAGAAATGTCAGCTGACACTAAAGGTGTAAAGAGCTGAGCTCCTCAATTGTATCACATCAGAACTTACACAAAAGAAATATAAACAAAAACAATTCAAGAGCTCTGCCCTCTCTATCCTCTATGCTAGGATTGGATTAAGCTGGATCATCTTGACAGAACAGGAATATGATGCGCTTTATGCATCTGGAGATGGGACTAAAGTTGTTTTCCATTTTTTTTTTTTTTAAATGGAGACTAGTTCGGGACTCATTTCAGATCAAACTTCAACTATTCGAATAATCTATTTTTCAAGTTGCGTTTCATCATCCATAAAAAAATATTATGCAGGACGGAAATGTTTGAGACATGTAATTGAGTTCAAAAAAAATTATTGAATACTACGTTCTAAGAAATATTGAAATTTCATCACGACAATCAAATGGGTAAATAGTTTCAAATTAAATTGTTCTTTTTGCAAAAATAACTTATAAATGAAGACTAGATAAATAAACAGTTTGGACCGTTGGTTTGAATAAAGCATCTTACCCAACTAAAAAGAAAACAAAATTCTCCATTGGTTTCCCTTGCTCATGACTTAATTAAACCATTGAGAATCAACCTAGATAAGTGGCCATGTGTCCATCTGCAAAATTGTAGCATTCTTTGTGTTAATTGTTATATCATTGAAATTTCGAAGTCAAAGGACAAAAAGAAAAAAGAAAAAAAGAAAAAAGAAAAAGAGAAATGTTAAGGAATTATTTCTGTCACTTCATAGTTTAACGTTAATCTTTGTGCCATCATTATAAAACATTGTGCAAAAAACATGAAGTGACATATAGTCAATGAAGATTTCTACTTTTGAGAAAGTCTCTTAGCATTTCTCAAAAAAAATATACATAGCAGTGTTATAAGACATGCAAGGTAGGTCTACGATATTCTATATTAAATAATTATTGCGCGTAACTGTGCGTTTTTTTTATTTTTAATTTTATATACAAATGACATTTAGAGATGAAAAATCAAGCACATAACCTTGACTTATAAGTCCCTTTCACGTAACACTTTTACTTTGTTTAACCATATAATTACTCATTTGTTAGTTCATAACGCTTTCTACTCGAAGCATTTTTATCAAACAACCGTTTTTTACAACAAAAGTGTCTTCAACGTTTCCAAAAGCACGAACCCAGAGTCAATGTAAACCCTCTAATACGTTCTTATACTTCTTATTTTTAACTATATAATTATTCATCTGTTAGTTCATAACACTTTCTCCTTGAAGCACTTTTATCAAACAACCATTTTTTACGGCAAATTAAAGTGTTTTTAGCTTTTTGTTGCGAAAATTAGACAACCAAAATTAACTTCATTATATCTCGAATTTTAGTTCTTGCAAATGTACGAATCATATGATAGTATAGCGTATAAGCACGGATATCGTTCCACAAAGATCGAATTGATTTTAAAATTCTTACTAACTAAATTGAAACTAATATAATGGAGAAGCTTTAACGGAAAAGATATGATATTTGAATTAAACTGAAATAAAACAAAGCTTGAAAATAAAATGCATAGAAATAATAGATTGAAAACATAAGAAAAATAAGACCTAGGGCATCCAAATTCACCATAACCAATTCTACCTAATTCCCTCAATATGTTATGCTCAAGTAGTTTCCCAATAATGATGATCAATTTTCTCTAAATTATCCAACAGTTAGGCATCTGGTTGCATTAAAAGTATCTTAACATGTTAACCCTCTATGACATCTAGATGAATTTAAACAAGTAAGAACTCATTAAGCTCTATGGAAAGTGGTATCACATAAACCCTAATTGCATGACATATCTGTGTTTATGGTATCAATTGCAAGAAGCTAAACTCAAGTTAAGTATGACATCTACTCTAACTTGCTTTAAAATTGAGAGACCATTGCTTGAGTTGGGTTAAAGTTGAGGGATCATTGCTAGAATTTTTCTCATTTGGTTTACCATATTTGCCCCTCGATTCGGCCTCATGTGTGTGACACGTGACTCATTTTGACAGGAGTTCTAACGGAATTGAAGAAAATGATTATAGTAGCACGTTTTAAGGAGTTAAGAGATCAATGGACATGGATTTTTAGTTCATGACCGTTACTCCAATTGGATTAAGGTTGAGGGAAATTTGCTACAGTTTCCTCAAATAAAAAACAAGCGCAAGCGCATTACGAATAATAAAAGATATTCAATATGAAATAAAAACTTGATAAAACAATACCACAAAGCAATTAAACATTCATGATCAAACTACATCGAAGCCCTAAAAAAGATATAAAAAAAAATCTAGCTTTCTTCCTCCTTGCCGCAACCTTCTGCAATATGATAATTTTGATTTGGTTGAACCCCTTATCACAAAGAATAACCCTTCTTATAACCCATGGCAATAAAAATAAATCCTACAAAATTCTAATGAAAAACCCACTAAAATTCTAACAAATGGACTTTAAGTCTTTGTTAAATAAAAAGAAAATAAACGGAAATACTAAGAACAAATAATCATGTCTCTTCTTAAATCTATTGAATAGCATTTCCATGTATATTCAAAACCTTTGTAGTCTCATCTTCGTATTATAATACATATGTCTTGGAATAGTTAATTAGCCTCGTGCTCAACTAGAATTACTTTAGACACCCGAAATCACCATCTTCCATTTCTTTTTCGCATGGATTTGGATCCCATCCGGTTCCAAATGGTGGGGATCCTACGGATCCTCACATCTTAGTTATTCATCGTGTTTATTAGGTCTTGAAGACATGTGTATTTCCTATTTCGGAGCAATGTTAAAGATAAGTTCCTAGCGATAGCAAATTAAGAAATACGATTATTGTTTGTTAATAGTTTTGCCTATAATAATTTGATGGCATAAAGCCCCTTTCACTTTTACAGCTAGAAATTACTATTTCCCGATAAAAGGAATTTTGTAAATAAACCTTAATCATTGGAATTCATATATTCGGTTGCCAAAAACAGTAACGTTTTGGTTCTTTAGAGGCTTTTGCCTGATGAACAACGTTTGACAGGCAAAGTTCCATCTATCGGGTAAAGTTTTCGCACCAAGGAAAAAACTTGGTGTGTAAATATAACAACCATTGTGCAACGAATAATACAAGTTTTGTTGAATTGTTTGTCGTGCAAGGGTATGTATGTTTTATAATTTAGGGTTTATGGTTCGTCGGGCAAAATCAAAATGTTTGTCGGACAAGGGTCAACTTCCTTTCCTTGACGAAATTATTTCGTCATGTAAATACAATTTGCTCGACGACTTTGTACTATTCATCGGTAAACTCTGCAGTGATGATATGTTTGTGCGACGAACATTGCTCGACAGAATTGTGCGTAATATAATTTCATCTTTCTAATGCTTCTTTGTTCGTAGCTTTACTTCTAGTAAAATTAACAAAAACGATGAAAATACAAAATCTCAATTGTCAAAATGATCACTTTTCGGAATTTTTTTCAATATATCGTAAATATTTGATTCATAATGTCGTCATATCTGATTGATATATGTCGTCATTGTTTGATTTTGATTATCTCAGCAATTAGAATTTGTAAAATCCTCTTTCAGTCAATTTTAGAGATGAAGCCAGAGATTTGCATGGATGGGGACATTGTTAAACAACAAAGTCACAAAATAAAAAGCTAAAGAAATTTCCTAAATAAAATACTTATATATTAGTCCATAAGATTTTTCATACAATATATTACAATATTCCTCGATGTGTTTTCATGTTTTGATAGCGTTGCATAACAATTTTATTACCAATACCATCACATATATCTCTATATAAAAATACCCATGTTATAATTCATTCATTGATCTCCCATCCAATTTATAAAAAAAAATTATGACCGAAAATACTCTTTCAACATTGGTAGTTGCAGCTGGAAATTTTAATGCTAATGTCACAAGCAAGTACATTTTTTGTGTGCCAAAAAAAAAACAGTGGGGGCATCTGCCTCCTCTGGTCCCAAGGTGACTCCGTCCATGGTCAATTTCCTAGTTGGTTGGGGACCCTTCTTGACCGAATTTCAGGAGGATTTCCAAAGAAACTTTGCAGGCTGGTATCTGAAATCACTTAAGCTCAACAGACCACATGTCTTGAACTCCCCATGATCATCATTGTTAATTCAAATTTTTTACATCAAAACTATATTGCGAAGAACTTGCCGAAGCGCTATTCTTTCAGAACCATAGATTTACCGGCAAAATATTTATTGACACAGTACTGGCCCACTGCAGCTTCTCCACGCGTTGCATTAATTTAATATCTGGCCTCAAAACTTGGAGACAGTACTGGACCTCTCCATAAATCATCTGTCCGGAGAAACCCCAGCGTGATTGGCGGTTGTTAATCTCTTGTCATTTTTAATGTATCATACAGTACTTTGCGGTTCAATTCGCCCGCCTCCGAGGTGAATTTGAAACTTTGCGGTGCACCGGTGATGGCATTGGTGCAGATATAAGAACAGCCAAGATTTGGACAATGGGAATCCAATTCCATGGTTTCATTTCTCTTTCGCACCTGGGCTCACCACAGGATTTTTCGGAGCTTATGGCTCTTTCATGTTTAAGATCCGCAGATTTACGCAGTTCCAATTCCTAGGCAATGTACAAAATCTCTAATTCAGTACTTCTTTAGGGCGAAGAAACTCAACAACCTGTGGTATAACTCCTTCCTATCCATGGGAGATTTTTCAGAGTTTTTGTATCTTTTCCAATAATCTTATTGTGATTTATTAACATGACATGCATCGGAGAAAGTTGAGATTTTTTTGTAAATTGGCAATATTTGTAGTAGTTTAAATACTTATAAGCACATGTAAAGTCAGCCTCTTCCATATGTGGCGAATTATCAAGTCTAACACTTGAATAACACAAATCAGGTGGCGCAGAGTACATGTAGCTGTTGGGCTTCACACGAGAGACAACTTGTCTGAATGCTATGAAAAAAGTTGAGGTTTCACTATAAAACCAACTGGTAATATAATGAGTAGTCTAATAACTGATACACACATACAATATCCCTTCTTTTCTCGATGTGGGATTCATACTCTCAACATGCATTCCAAAAATGCAGAAGACCTCGATCAAGATTCAAGATTTTAATAAACCTTTGAATTCAACCTCGATCAAGATTCTAAGATCAACATAGAAAAGAATCAATATGTGTGACTCTAGTCCTGAAGATAATGCCTCAATATTCTTGCTGGGAAACTTTCTTCTAGCTAATTATCACTAGTAGAAAAAACACTTTGAGTGACGTAGGTACCTTCGTCGTGCAAAGTCAAAAATCGTTGCCTAAGGGTTTGCGCGACGCAACCTTCATCGCGCAAAAACCGTCGCGCCAAGGCGGTGACAGTAGAGTTTGCACGACGAAGATACAACCTGCATTGTGCAAAGATGCTTTGCACGACGTATGGCCTACATCGAGCAAGGCCACTTTGTGCAACACAGAACCTACGTCGAGCAAAGAGTCCTTGTGCGACGCATGGCCTACGTCGAGCAAAGAGTCTTTGCGTGACGCAGGACCTACGTCGTGCAAAGTGGCCTTGCGCGACACAATACCTACGTCGAGCAAAGTGGCCTTGTGCGGCGTATGACCTACGTCGTGCAAAGTGGCCTTGCGCGACGCATGACCTACATCGAGCAAAGGATCTTTGCGTAACTCAGGGCCTACGTCGTGCAAAGTTTGCCTTGCGTGACGCGACCTACGTCGCGCAAACCCTTTTTTTTTTTTTTATGTTTTATTCAAAACTAATTTTTTTGATAAATATATTACAATTAAATTGTAAAGAATAATTAATTAACCAAGCAAAAGTATTTAATTATAAAATATATAAAAATGTACATACAAGATGTCCAAACAAAAAAGAAAAAACTACAAGTGAACTAGGTATAAAACATCAAGCTACTGAGTATCGGGAGGGTGAGGTGGCTCTGAGGTCGAAGGTGGATCAAGATGAGGTACTGGTAGCGAGACTTGTAGGCCGGCCGTCTGTATGGCTCGTACAAGGTCTCTCACCGTCTCAGTATAGGTTATCACCTCCTTGTTCTAGGCCCTCAGCTGCGCTTTCATCTGATCGTCCTGGGCCCTCATCTGCTCCCTCATCTGATCGCTTTGGGCCCTCATCTGCTCGCCCTGGGCCCTCATCTGCTCCCTCATATGCTCTTCCTGCATCGCAAGCTTACCCCTTAAGGTTGTCACTTCCTTCATCAATGCATCAACCTCTGCTGTGTTCGATCTGGAAGAAGAGGCACCCGTCTCACGAACCCGTGATTTCCCCATACCCCGAACAACTTGGCCATGACGACGACCAAGGTTCTGATCCAGGACTTCAGTCATGAACTGAAAACCTACATCCTCTGGTACCATGACGTCCTCGATCGAAGTCTCTGGGGGAAGCTGCGATGCTGCTTCTTGGAGAACAGCAGTGCTCTTTTCCACCATAGTATCCTGTAATAATGAAGAAAAAACATATAATGTTTAATAACAAAATATAAATAATATTTGAACAATTCATACATATAAGAATAATAATAATTACATATACTTACATAAAACTGCTCATCGGTTTCATTACCAAGGTGAACGTAAACATCCTTGAACATGTCGATATCTGGGAACTTAGAACCCTCCTGAAGAAAAAAAAAACATTAAGAAAATTTTATTAATCAATAATAATAAATAAATTGTATAAAATTTCAAAGTTAATATAGTTTTACCTAATGTCGTTCCTCAAGCCTATACGAAAAGGGCTTCAAACCAGAATGGTGGAGAAGTATCTTTGACTCCCGAGCTTTCTGGCCAGCAACAGATTTCTTCTGTTAAACACACAATATACATGTTAGTGCGACTATTGAAATAAATTAATAAAAAAAGCTTTAAAAAATAACTAAAACAATACTAAATTATTATTAAAATATTATGTACATACCACAAAATTTGGGTCCGTAAAATGCTTGCAGAGCCAATCCCAATCCTCTGGCCGATCCTTAAACTCGCTTAGAACATGTAAGCGAGCAATCTCCAGATTATCCCATTTCTTAAAATAATTGTGAAAATTGTTCTTCCAATGTTTGTACCAGATTGATAAGGTCCTCTCCAAGTAGGCCATGGCCTCGAGGGATATGTCATCAAGATCATAAATGAACTATGAATATGAAAAATAATAAAATAATAGTAAGAAATTTAATAATATTAAAGATAATATATTTTGGTTTTTAATATTTGTAAACAAAATTAAAAAAAATGATAAAAGCTAAAAATTAATATACTAACCGACAACTCGTGTCGCACCAGTTCCTTTGTGTCCTCGGGAATTTCTGCCCAAGACTCCCACTGAAAAGGACAATTGTCTCGAATAACAACACCACAGCTACTAGCGATGAAGCTATGCTGCTGTGAGGTAGCCGCTCCACGATGTCGCAGGTCATACACAATCTTGATCTTGGAGGCGGTCTGACGTATGTTTTGTTTCTACTTCAACATTCAATTAGGCCCCCTGGTGTTTTTTTTAGCTGGCCAAAAATACTTAAATGGTGAAAACCTTAGGCTTAAATTTGTACAAAAAATTTGACACAACCTCCCCTAATAGTATAGCATTTTCCAAAATCTTAAAATAATAAAATAACAGTAATTCACAAGTTGCAACACATTTTTACAATCCAGCATATTTTCACCATCATAAAAATAATAATTTTAAAATGAAAAAAAAAATGCAACGTAGTGAGAATTAGAAAAAAGGTACCTGGCTGGGAGGCCTCACCCTTGACTTTGGATGCCGAGGAAGTGTGATCAGAAGGCTCTGGCTCGTGGCGACGCCGGGGAGGCCACCATGCACTGAGCAGCTGAACCGACACTGATGACATCGATGAGATGGGCACCTGAGACGTTGTAGAAGTAGCCTCAGCAAGGGGTGTAGGCTCTTGAATCAATGGAGCACTCATGGGTGGAGCAGTAGATGCTGATAATGCGGGAGGCGCAATGGTCACACTCCAACGACGAGTGATCAACTGCGACATCTATACACTTTTTTGAACCATAAAAATATAACTTTAGCAACTAATCCTTTCTTGCATTTGAAACTAATCACCACTTGGACTAATAAAAGTGAATACATTCTTGCGCCATGAAGTAAAGACACAGGAAAACCAAATGTACAGAAACACATGTTGGACTTCATCACTTTGAAGTTCAAGTATGAGAGCTACATCAAGTCATCTAAATGGCGTTTAATCCAGAACTTATGAATGAAATTATTCAACTCTCTTCATACTTAATCATGTCCTACTTATGTGATACGTGTTGTATGAAACTAGTTTTAACGATTCAACCGTCAAAGTTGTTTGTATATGCTTCGAGATCGTGTACACCAAAAATCGCAAAAAACAAACATTCATTTATCAAGTAACGGGACAAACCTTTTCGATGGCAATAATCGAAAAAATCACGATTTAACAGTTATTGTAACTCCGATTTTGATGTTTTTTTTACAGCTCCACTCTTTAACCCTATATGAACACAATGAATTAATTTGATCGTCAATTTAAAACATTTACACAAGTGGATACCAAAGACGTCTGTGCTATACTTGTAGTGATATTGTGTGTTTGGGATGTTAATTAGACCATCTCCAATCAAAGGGAATTTGGTCAATATTAACCTTGAAATTGAACAAAATAATCTCCAGCCAAAGATCATTTACAAATGGGTGTATTTGGGGCTCGAATCAGCCTCTAGAAGGCCTAAAAAGTGCCACCCCCAAGCAATTAGGCATTTCTTTTTGAGCTTGTTAGTTATTGACATGGTGAAAAGGTACTTGGGCATACTAAAAAGGTACGTAATAAAAATATAGAGAGAGTAAGATTTAGCCAATAAGATTGAAGACGGAAAATTTAAAGATTTTGTGTTATATACTTTATGTTGAATATATTTTGTGTTTGAAAATTTAACAAATTAGTTTGTTATTATTCCTTAAAAAATTATATTTTTGAGGCCTATGTAGCCCTCCATAGTTGGAGATTGCCTTAATTAGTAGTGTATCCGATTCAAGTTTTCATTATTAGTAATACTGTTTGGTAATTTTTCTTGTGGATAAAACATTTGGTTGGTGTATATGCTCATGAAAAGAGTCAACTGCATTACACGTAATGAAATTAATAAAATTGAGAAAGATATGGCACAGATTGAAAGCCTAGGAGGCACAAAACCAAATAGAAAGTTCGGAGGGTAAAATGACAAGATCCAAAGTCCGTATGCCTTTTTTTCCCTAAATTTTAAAGAGCAAATGAATATCCAGTCATGTGTCTTAAGTTTGCAAACACACTTTCAATTGTGCCAATTTCAACCCCAAAACCAAACACCAAACCAGAATTATCACGCAAATTTCTGCCCTCTCCACCATTTTTCAGGGCAAATTAGTGACTCAAATGGGTCCTTAAGACAGGACCCCTCTGCATCTATATGTATACTACACTACACAAACCTCACATTCATTCAACCATGAGAGAGCATGGCCTATAGCTCATCACTCAGCTGGCCATTTCAGACCCCGATACAAAAAAAGGCACTAAAAAATTTATGTATTACACAAACGATGACAACATGTTTTGTGTTTAGCTTAAGTTGCCAAAACCGGAACTCTCTTGTTTCCCATGCACGCCTATCTAAGCCTATGATATCCGTTCCTGTAATGTTCGAGCGAGAAGCATAGCTGCCTTATAGCTTCTTTTTTTTCTTCTGATCCTTCCATGATCACAACTCTTTGCCTCTGAATCTCCTCTTTGAGTTCCTTTGCTCTTTCTGTCAGCTCCTCCACCTGTTTACGCTCCCCTTCAGCCCTGTTGAGCAGTTCTTGATGTTCCGTTTGCATATGCTGCAAGGTCTTGTTTATCTCATTGATCTGATCGTCTCTTGAACTCACCTTTGCCTGTAGTGTTGTGGCTTTGGTGCTGAGCTCATATCTTTCTGTTTTCATTGCATCAAGGGCCTTGTTTAAATTCTCCATTTGGTTGCTTCTCTCAAGGATGTCTGCCTTCAACTGTGCGATCTCGCCATTCAGTCTCTCCTCCATTTCTGCTTTTCCAGACTTCATCTGTCTGATTTCGTCTTCCAACAACCGAGCACGAGATTCCCAGTCTTTAATTTGCTCCTCTAAACGTGATCAAGATATTTCAGCCTTAACCTGTGCTTTCTCGGGGAAAATCTTCTCCTCGACATCAGACATTGCTATTTAGAGACATAAAATTCAATCCAACTTACAAAACATCAGATGAGAATAACATATCAAGTATGTGATGTAAAGACATAACTGGAAGGTTAAGAAGTAGCATTTTAAGTTCATCAGTATCTTCAGACTGCATAACAAGCAATCGATCATCACCATAAATCACTTGACGAACATATGTAAATTCAAACAAGATAGTAAAAGTTTTTTGAACACATTTCAAACAACCATTACACCCTGATAAACAAGAACTACAAACAAGACAGTAAAAGTTTCAAATATGTAAATTCAAATTCTTTCTTAAAAAATGTTCACTACAGGGAAGAAACACTACAATATTCTAGGAGAACAGTTAATACAATAAATTGGAGAAAACCATGGTTAAAGCATATTTCCCCACAAGGGCAACAACTACAAAATTGGTGGATAATATATGAGTTCTCAACATATTAATGTAGAGAAGTATCATCAGAAGATCCTACTATCTGTCAACATCATCTTGATCTTTGGTTCTATGAAAGTGAAATAGAATATGATTAAACTATAAACATGTACCTAATGAAGCTATGTCCGTGTACTTGTCACTGAAGGCATACACATCCACCCCTATTTGGAACTTGGTAAATTTCGCAGCCATCTGCTTGTAGAAAGGATCCTCTGGTAGTCTTACTGGATGCTATTTAGATCATCTCCACGCAACTTTAAGCAACCAACACCATAAGATGGCAGTGTATTTTGAAAAATTAACAATTTTCCCCCAAGGTTACTCTACAAAAGCACACGCGTGGACACAAGTTAATGCAAAGTAAATGAACAACCAGACTTTTGGAACTGCATAATGAAGTACTTAATAGTCAATTACTCAAGGAATACATAACTTAACACACTGCTTTTATAATTGGTGATAAATTTTATCCAAAGGTAAAATTAAAATTGCTATTTGTGAATAAGCTCACACTCCATAAGCATAAGCGAGGCTTTAAGAGCTGGACCAAAAGCAGACTCCACATTCACGTTGTCTTGAAACATAGACTCCACTACACACTTCTTGATTTAGATAGATTAACAAGAAGATCATTAGGCAATGGAACAAATACATCATCCAGATCTGAGACCACCATCATTTGAGGCTGAGTCAAAGATGAATGCACATAAAACTCACAGGATCTCAGCATAAATGTTGGTAGTCGGACAAAAAAAAAAGAAAATAACAAATTATGTTAACACTTAACAGTGATAACAGAAAACACATACCTTCATAGCATGATCGGATGGTTTGGGCCACAACCTGCAAAGAGGTCATCCATAAATTTCAATAATTCGGACATAGAGGTAAACAGACCTTTGGTAGTAGGTAATCAAAGATATAATAATGACAACTCAAATGAAAAGACATCACAACCTTCCATGAGACTAACATAAAACATAAAACTTACATGATATCTTTATCTTTATAGAATGGAGACGATCAGACGATTTGTTGGGAATATTAATGTGGGTAGATGAGAAGCAGTGTTAAACCCCCAGCCTCCTGCTTTTGCCTTTACAAGTTTATATTAATCCTCATCTGAACTACAATAATAACTCTCGCTATCCTCACTACTATCATTTCCGGATTCCCAGTCGTCCTCATCTTCATTTGCCTCTTCTGGTGCATTGTATTGAGGCAAATCACCAAGGTCAATTGATATTTCGAATTCGGGTACTCCAGGTATGTCAAACGGTTCTTGGACAATATTAGTATCTCAGAGTGTTTCTTCACCAATTTCTATCGAAGATGATAACTGTTGGTCAGCGATGTCGTCGTTGTCATCATGATCTAGTTCCGGAATATCATATAGCCCTCTTCGCTCAATCTTCTGAACAACTTTCCAACCATTGCCGGCTTTAGGGTCATCTAGATAGAATATTTGTTTCGCCATAGTTGCTAAAATGTATGGGTCTTCATCGTACCAATGTGTCGTAGTGTTTACTGATAGTAAACCATGATCTCGCTTAACACTCGTTCAGTTATGTGGGTTTGTGTCAAACCAAAGGCACTTAAACAGTGTCACTTGACACCTATCTTTGTAAAGCAATTGTACTACACTAGTTAGTTTGCCATAAAAATCAATGTCTTCACTGTCGCCTACACCCGGGACATGAACACCACTATTTTGAGTAGACGACTTGTCATCACGTGTTGCCCCCAAGAACTTGATCCCGTTTACATGACAACTCGAGAACAATTCAACGTGAAGCGGTCCTCTAGCCAAGTTAATCGTAAGAGGGTGAATTCAATTCCTTCAATTTGTTCATCTAATATGACATATACAAAAAGTTAACATATTAGTGTAACCAAATTTAAAGAAAGGCATGAACAAGTTGGAAAATATGCTCTATTCAAACCACATACAACTTACATGTGCGTGAAACCACGAAAGAAACAAGTCACGGTGCTTCTTGGCATATAAATGTGAAGGATGTTCCCGCTTCATCAATTGTTCATGCTCTTCAAGGCATGGCAAAGCATTGTCACAATTGTTGAGTATGAACCAATGCGCTACCTCCATGTCATTTTTGGTAAACGATTCGCCATTTACAGGATCGCCAAATGGTTGTGCAATTTGGGCAAAAACAGACAGTTTCTCTTTTTTGACACCACCGTCATTATTGCGTTGAGAACGATTGAAAGTTGTCTCAACATCTTCAAGATACATTGCACAAAAAGTAAGTGACTCATATGCAACCCATGCCTCCACCAGTGATCATTCAGGCTTTGCCCTGTTTCGAACACACTTTTTCAACTCACCAAGATATCTGCACAAATAAAAGGTATGCAACAAATTATTCAAAGCGTTCGCTGATCATGAATCTGTTATATATATAGACGCTTAATTAAGTACCTTTCTATTAGATACATCCATCGACAGTTCACTGGTCCGGCAAGCAATGCCTCATCTGGCAAGTGAATCATCACGTGAATCATACTTGTAAAGAAAGCTGGGGGAAATATTTGTTCGAACTTGCATAAGACATTCACAATGTCGTTCTGCAATTGTTTAACATCCGATTTCCGCAAACACCTTGCAGTCAACTGCGAAAAAAATCTCGACAACAATACGATTGGTTTCACCACATCAAGAGGCAATAAGTGTCGAATATCAACCAGAAGAAGGCGTTAGAGTATCACATGACAGTCATGACTCTTCATGTTTGAAAATTTACACCCCCTTCACGTTCACGCAATGCGAGATATTGGAAGCATACCCATCTGGAAACTTTACAGAAGAAATAAAGTTGAAAAACTCTTTCTTCCTATTCGGCTTAACTGTAAAAAATGGATGGCTTTTCTTCAATGTACCATCGACTCTCTTCATCCACAAGGATGATTTAAAGCCCATTCGTTCCAAATCGAGGCGGGCTTCGATCATGTCCTTCTTTTTTCCTTCAATGTCTAGAATTGTCCCGACCAAAGTATCAAACACATTTTTCTCAATATGCATAACATCGAGGTTGTGTCTCAATTTTAACTTTGACCAGTACGGGAGCTCAAATAACATACTTTTGTGCATCCAGTTCAGATGTGTAGTTGGTCTGGGCTTACTGACCCCTTTGCCGAAATGACCGAATTCCAATCGATTTAACTGATCCAAAATCTCATCTCCAGACCATTCTCTTGGTCTTGGCTGAGTATCTTTTGTGCCATGGAAGGCTTTATCATTATGACGCCACTCATTATCCCAAGGGAGCCATCTACGATGACCAAGATAACAAACTTTTCTCGCATGCCAGGACGATGTTACGTTCTCCTTGCATATTGGACATGCCAAATAACCCTTAGTCATCCACCCATAAACCATTGCATACGCGGGAAAATCTTTTACTGTCCACATCACTGCCGCTCGCATGGTGAACATCTGCCCAGTATACTTATCGTACGTACGAACACCGTTTTCCCATAAATCTTTTAGCTCATCAACCAATGGCCGCAAATAAACATCAATGGACTTTCCTGGATCTTCGGTAATTAATAGAGTCAACATCATGTATTCTTTTTTCATGCACTTCCAAGGCGGCAGATTATAAGGAAAAACAATGACCGGCCAAGTGCTGTGGATTTGGTTTAAAACCCCGAACGGATTAAATCCGTCGGTGGCAAGTCCCAATCTGACGTTGCGCGGGTCAGCTGCAAAATTAGGGTACATTCGATCAAATTCTTTCCATGCCTCTCCATCTGCAGGATGCCTCATAACATCGTCATTTACCCGTCCTTCTTTATGCCATCTCATGTCGGTTGCGGTATGCATCGACATGTACAATTGCTGCAACCTAGGCTTCAATGGAAGATAACGCATTACTTTTTGTGGAATCTTGGTCTTTCTATTCTGTGATGTCACTTTAAACCTCGACTCACTGCAGACAGGGCATTTATCCAACTGTTTGTTCTCTTTATAGAACAATATACAATTATTTACACATGCGTGAATTTTTTCATACCCCAATCCGAGACCCTTCAACACTTTTTGGGCACTTTTATGATCTTCAGGTAAACAATTCTCCTTTGGGAGCATCCTCTTGATAACTCCCAAAAAGTAATCAAAGCACTTGTTTGACAAACGAAACTTGATCTTACCATGCATAAACTCCACAATTGCTGTGAGCACCGAAAAGTTATCGCAACCCAGATATAATTCTTGCTTCGCATTTTTCAATAGTTTTTCATAGTTTTTGAATGCCTCATTGTCCATGGTTGGACGACTGTCATCTCCCCCTTCCTGATTGGTGTTGCTCGAGGCGTATGGATAAACGTCATTTAGAATATTCATAACTTGTTCACTAGGATCCACATTAGATTCAACAGTTTCCACTCGTGTCACGTATGAAGACAAAGCTTGGTCTAATCGTTCTCCATGATAATACCAAGTAGTATAGGTCTCCATCATCCCATTTCTTATTAAATGAAATCGAACATTTTCGAATGTCTCCCACATTGAGTTGTTACACCTCCTACATGGACATCGGATATGAGTTGAAGCTAGGTTGTGTCTAGTGGCGAATTTAATGAACTCATCTATTCCATCCAAGTACTGAATAACACATCTATTATGATTATGTATCCACTGTCTGTCCATTTTGTCTGCAATCCCAATAAAAGTACAAGAGTTACAACAACTTTAACTATTATTTTGTCACCTTATTCCTCCAGTAAGGGCCCTATCCCATTCAGGAATGCACAGTTATGTGCCGTAATTTACGATTCCAATGGATTAAATTTTGACGTGGGCTAATTTCGGCAGCATCTCCTTACAGTTCTTCAAGTGCACGCTGTAGATACATAATATCCACCGTGTACTCGAAGAACATCAAGAAATGTTACCAAAATTTCCACTATCGAAAGTTAATCCGTGAACTGCAAACTACAACACATAACTTTGCATTCCCAAACTGTCCAAAAAATGGGACAATTCAAGAATTAATTGGACCGTAGTCATGCTTTCGCATCCATACATGAAATCCAACTAATTCTCAAATGGGAAACTAAGCTTTTCTTGAAAAAAGTGTACGAAGTTAAGTAGTAATAACTTCGTACAACACAAAACAATTTTGTAGGTGATGTACAAAAATATGTGCATACAAATAAACTAAATCACGATAATTACTAAAACTAAATAAAATAGATAAAATTAATTTAGTGAAGAAAATAAAGTGATTTATGTACACTGTGACATCTCAAATGTAGTCAAATTTCTCTTAGACTTCATTTAATATAAAGTGATTTATGCACCCTTTATTTCACTTTACGCATCTACCTCTTAATTTAGTCCTTAGTTCTCCTTTATTTTGTTTAATCCAATAACTAAATAAAAAATATATGGGGAAAATTATTTTTCCCTCGCTTCACGGCTTCTGGTAAACTCTTATATAAGATACAGTAGCCATGCCTCTGTCATCACCAATCAGAGTAAATAATGATAGTGAAAAAGTTGATTACAAAAGGAAGTAACAAGTGAAAAGAAAGAACTAATAATTTAAGAGAAGGTTTTGAGGGAGAGATAGAGAGAGGTTTAAGGAATTTCTGTCTTTAACATGATGTGGCATGCCTTTGCAAAAGCCAAAAGGTCCAAGTTCTTTGTTTCATAAAAAGATTCAAATCAAGTTGAAAAACTTATTTACAACAGAAAATTTGGATGGTTTCCTTTCTCCACCAAAAATAAAAAATTTATAATATGAAGGTTACATACTAGAACCTGGTCCCCTTTTACTTGCAGACAATTTACTTTTCAACTAGATGAAGAGCTTGTATGAATTTTGTCGTCTTAGTTGCTTTCACTACCTAATCTTGTCAATTTATAGGATTTGTGATTTTGCATGTCTTCGTTGATATGAAGTATATATGTGGTTCTAATGAAAAGATGGGTCGTGTGTATGCAGTTGCTAATTTGAAAACCATGTATAACTGGACACATATATGAACGTATACATAAATTAACAAATTGGAAATGGAAGTTTAAAAGATGAGTTAGTGTTTATATGTATCTCAACTCTCAATCATGAGGAAGTAGAACTATGTGCCTTATGGTTGCGTAGTATTTTGAACAACGTACTGCTCTATATTTGAGACTACTTTAGACCAGAGCACCAAATAATAATTATGCTCAGGAATGGGAAAATGATGAATGTGTGTTTGACCTCTTTTATGACACCAGAATTGCAGAAGAATTACAGTACCAATAATCATCCAGTAAATGGTTTACCTCCAGAGTTCGAATCTTTGCTGCCACTTCAAAGTAGCATTAGAAAAAACTGCTTGTAACAATTAGCCACTAAATGGCCTTCTCTCCACACTGCCCTGAAAATGACATGTGCAAGACATTTGTGTAAAATTTAATTGTTCTTATGTACTGCAGAAACATGACATTATCAAAAAAATATTAGACTTCCATGGAAATGTGATAGAATCAAGGCCATATGTTATTGGTGCACCCAAGGTGTTTGAACTACCATACGTCTCGGGTTTGAAATTAATAATCATATGCCAGTTGTTATGATTGTATTGATCAAGTTCGTTGTAAAGTCGGGTTGCTGTACAACATATTGTATGACTCATTGACCCTTATCATGTAATAAGCAATACAATTGAAATCCCCATTCTCTCTCTTGTCCCGCTCATCTCTTTCTTCTTCCTTCACCTACTGTTAATACAAACTCCCCCCTCCCCTAAATTATTGTAATAGTTTCGTACCCTCCCCTCCTCTTAATAATAATTGAAAAAGGGTTGAACATGCATGGATAAGGGCGTTTAGAGGGCTTAATTGTCTGTGATTTCCATGGAGAGCTAGTTTCCTATGTTTGTAGAAATATTTCCTTTGTTTTATTAATTGTCACTTAATCATGGTATTTCGAAAAGCTAACCGAAGTACAAATATGGTTTACAATTGAGTATTATATGATTAGTTAGAAAATTTTCTAATTTATTCAGTTTATAATTGGCCATAAATAAATAGGAGTTTATAATGTGCGTAGAAATCACTTTCCAAAAATATAACGTATGCATAAGATTCTTGTAGCGCCTTTGGTTGCTAGAGGACAATATTTGCGTATGGTAGTTCAAACACCTTGGGTGCACCAATAACATATGGCCTTGATTCTATCACATTTCCATGGGAGTCTAATATTTTTTTTTGATAATGTCATGTTTCTGCAGTACATAAGAACAATTAAATTTTACACAAGTGTCTTGCACATGTCATTTTTTTCAGCATTTTTATTTAATATAAGAACACAATATTTGTATTAAGTTCATAGTTTTTATATCCATCAAATGAATGTCTATCTCATATACTATGACTACTTTTTGGTAGATAATTTCCTTAATTTTTCGTATTAACAGCATGGAAAGGATCCTAGAAATACTCATATGCTAAGAGCACTAGTAGAAACAAGGTTAGTAACACAATATTTTTCAAAGCACATTTACTAGTTAAAGTATTGTTGGAACTACCTGGTGTATAGAGAAAAAGAAAATCAACAAGATAGTTATCTCCCTTGATTTTACAATTTCAATTTCGTAAATGAATCACATGAAGGATCTACATATTATTAATTCAGTTTACATCATGTTTAAGAGCAAGGGAAGGATTGCAATCGAAAAAAGACAAAGAATTAATATCAATTCAAACCTGATCTGGTAGACGATTTTGAAGAGAGATGGAAGATGGAGGTAGCTGCTGCAACTGAGTTTGCAGTTTCTGCCTTCCAAACTAATCAAATGAAATAAAAAAACTCGTTGACTTTGCGCGACGTAGGTCCTCATGCGTCGCGCAAAGCTGCTTTGTGCGAGGCATGAGGACCTACGTCGCGCAAAGTCAACGAAAAAAGCGGTAAATCCTTTTTGGTTTGGCGCCAAAAGTTTGGCGACGAATGACGGCGTTGCGCAAAGGCGTTTTGCGCAACTCTTCCTTCGCCGCGCAAAGTGCGTTTGCGCGACATTTTGTGTTATACGTCGCGCAAACGGACTTTGCGCTACAAAATTTTCTCCGTCATGCAAGATGCCGTCGCGCAAACATGTTTTTCCACTAGTGTATTGTGGCTTGGCTTTTAAAGTCAAGAAAAAGACTTACATATTGTGAAACAAATCAACATGGTAGGCCATCTAAGTTTTAGTACTATTGCATTTAACAGTAATTGCTTTTTGTTTAAGTAAATAAATTCATTGAAAAATCAAAAGTGCGCAATTACGAATGCTAAATGAAATAGTTGTTGATATGATTTTACAACGAATTCTAATATGAATCGACTAATCCAGTTGAAAAGGTTGTTGTCATCTGATAGTTAAATTTTCTAAGTTCTCTTCTTAATTTGGAAAACTTTTTTCTTACTTGTCTAATAATTATTTCAATTTTCAAAAAAGTTAAATAAACAAAGCAAGTTGAAGGAAATTGACAATCGCATGCAAATTTAGCTATTTGCATACTCCTGTTTAATTATAGTCATGGATTCTATTTGGTTTATTCAATATAATAGCTAGAAATAGCCACTTATTAATACAATCTAGTGGTATAAATATTGTGATTCAAATTAGCCTTTGGTGAGAATCGAACCTAAAACGTTTTACTTACAAGTGAAGAGAAATACTACTAAACCGTAGTACTAAGTGACAATTCACCTCCCATTTTGAAAACTCAAAAAAATTTGCTGTCAATTTTCCTTTTTAGAAAACTAAAAACAGTTACCAAATATATATTAAGTTTCATTTTTAATAAAAATGAAAACTAAAACTGAAAACGAAATTAACAGAGACAGAGCCGCAAAGAAAACCTGAAATTTTATTAACAAAAATTTCGCTCTTCTCTTAACCTAAAACAAAAACCTGAAATTTTAATCAACTTGAAATTCGATGAATTTTGATTTATGCAGAAACAAACAGAGAGCGAGCCGCAAAGAAAAGCAGAGTCGTCCTTTCTAATTGTTTTGTTTCCTTTAAATCAACGAAAGCTACAGTCAAACCAAAGACTAAGAGATTAAAGAATCTTTCAACGACTTTGAAGCCATGCGGAAAATGTGTATCTACTCTGCAAATTCAGACATATATGCATACCTATCTACGCGTGTAGAAGAAAACCTGTGAGTAATCTGAACCTGAGATGGATCATCCATTCTCTCATGGCTTCCTTCTCATCCTCTTGTTTTCTTCCATTTTATTCACAATACATGCATGTGATCTAACCGAACGCAGCGCCCTCAAGTCCTTCGCGAGCGCTCTGTCTTCCCCGGCATTGAATTGGACTGCTTCAGTTGATTGTTGCCAGTGGGAAGGCATCACATGTAATCAGAACGGTTGGATCATCCAATTGCGGTTGCCATCCAAGGGCCACACAGGAGGCACTTTTTCTTCATCACTTGGAAACCTTAAGCTTCTTTCACACCTCAATCTCTCCCACAATCTGCTTTCCGGCTCTCTTGAAGCCGGGATGTTCTCATCCTTGAATCGCCTTGAGATTCTTGATTTGAGCTATAACCTTTTCTCCGGAGAAATACCATTGTCTTTATCATCAAGTTACATCCAAATAGTTGATTTTTCGAGCAATCAATTCAACGGAACAATTCCATCTTCATTCCTCCAGCATGCCTGGAATTTAAGCAGTTTGAATCTCAGCAATAATCATTTTACAGGCCAAATACCTTCCTCTATCTGTCTTCGTTCCTCCTCTCTTAGAGTCTTGGATTTCTACCACAACAATTTCAGTGGCCCAATTCCTCCCGGACTTGGAAACTGTTCCGAGTTGGAGGTCTTCCGTGCTGGCCACAATACTCTCTCAGGGTCCCTTCCTGCTGATATCTACAATGCTCAGGCACTTCAAGAAATTTCATTATCTACCAATGGGCTTGTCGGACCGATCAGTGAGAATGTTGGGAAGCTCTCCAAATTAAAGCTCATGCGCCTTCATTACAACAGTCTCCAAGGTCATCTGCCCCCATCTTTGATGAATTGCACAAACCTTGTTGAAATAAATCTGGGATTCAACTTTTTTAGTGGGAATATCTCTGTGCTCGATTTCTCTAGACTTACTCAACTTAGTAAACTAGATTGTATAAGTAATAATCTCACTGGTACCTTGCCAATAAGCCTCTACTCATGCAAATCCCTCAAAGCACTTCGACTGGCTACAAATGATTTCGAGGGGCAAATCCAACCTGAGATTCTTCAATTGAAAAACTTGACCTTCCTCTCGCTTTCTCGTAACAGACTCACCAATGTCACGGGGGCAATGAAGATACTCACGGGTTTCAAAAGTCTCAAGGTGCTCCTTCTTTCAAAAAATTTTAAAGGTGAAGAAATGCCAGACGGGGATATAACTGTCGATTCTGGGTTACAAAATCTGTGTGTTTTCAGTTTACTTATGTGTCATATGACAGGGCACATACCTGCATGGATTTCAAAGCTTGGGAAAGTGGAAGTCCTGGATTTGTCTTTTAACAGACTCACTGGCACAATACCTGGTTGGCTGGGGACTCTTCCACATCTTTTCTATTTGTTGTTGAATGACAACTTGATTTCGGGTGAATTTCCAAAGGAGCTTTGCAGATTACAAGCATTAGTATCGCAAAAGGCTGAGAATGAAACAGGCCATTGTTCTCTTGAGTTGCCCGTCTACTTTCAACGCGGTAATAATGCAACTGTGCTGTCTTCACAGTACAAGTATCTGTCCAACATGCCAAGAGTAATCTCCCTCAGGAACAACAGTTTAGGCGGCAGCATACCCTTTGAGATTGGCCAATTGCAATTTCTTCAACAACTGGATCTAAGCATCAACCACCTCTCCGGCAACATTCCAGACCAAATAGCCAACCTCCCAAAGTTGGAGAGATTAGAACTCAACAGTAACCGTCTGTCAGGCGAAATCCCATCAGCACTATCAAATCTCCATTTCTTGTCTACATTTACTGTTGCATACAATAATCTTGAAGGACAAATACCAGCCGGCACTCAGCTCCAAGGCTTCAGTGTCTCTGCATTCGAAGGGAATCCGAAACTTTGCGGTGCCCCACTTTCAAACCAGTGCTTGCCAAGTAATGGCAATGATGCAGATAAGAATGAGAACAACCAGGATTTGGACGATGATGAGGATCAAAGTCTATGGTTTGGGTTATCCGTTGTGCTTGGTTTCTTTGTAGGGTTATTGGGATTCTGTTGCCCTTTGCTTCTCAAGAGAACGTGGAGATATGCATACTTCCAACTCCTTGACAATATTCAATTCATGCTCTATCTGAAGTGGAGAAGGCTTAGAAGAAGGTAGAGTTCTAGAATCTAGACTCTGTTCATTTTCCTTTTTTCGATTTGTTTACAATTCCTAATTCTTGCTTTTCTTCTTAACAGGAAAGCCCAAGGCCGAGTCCAAGTCCAAGTCCCAAATCCGAAGGACGAAGTTGAAAGTAGCGAACCGGATGGTGAAACCGAGAGTACAAATCGGTCAGAATATGCAAACAACAGTAACTCTTTCATGGTCCCTGACAACTTCCAAACCACCTCTCTCGTCAATGTTCCAGTTAATGCTCGCTGCCCAGAAGATGAAGAAATATTAATGTGTACGGATTGAACCAGGAATTCTCTAGTGCAAAATATCTATGTAAGAGGAGGATGTTCATTCCCTAATCGGATTGTAAGTTGAATAGCTCTTTTATTTATTCTCTCTTTGTTTAGACCAAAATTATGGACTAAACTATCAATCATCAGCTGAAATCACGATGGAAGTTTGATAACATAATATATTAGACAATTTTACACGTGAATAAAGCCTAAGAGTATACATCATATATGTTTAACCAAAAAAAGTTATGTCAGATAACGAATCAAACTATTCGTGAAAATCTCGTCGATTTTCATAAACTTGAGCAATCAGTTTGGTTAAGAAGAAAACTGAAACTAACAGAAGGGTCCTGATTGAATTTGATACTACACATCAAAATCTGTGTATATGCAGAATCATTGAGAAGGGTTTGTATTTTTTCCGAAAGTAAAACAAAAAAACTAGCGTGATACGTTCTTACCACTTCTTATTTTTAGCTTTTCCGAAAGCACGAACCCAAAGTCAATTTAAACCATGTAATACGTTCTTATACTTCTTATTTTTAACTATATAATTATTCATCTGTTAGTTCATAACACTTTCTACTCGAAGCACTTTTATCAAACAATCATATTTTATGGCAAAAGTGTTTTCAGCTTTTTGTTGCGAAAATTAGTCAATCAAAATTAATCCCATTATATTTTGGATTTTAGTGCTCGCAAATATATGAATTATATGATAGTATAGTATATAAGCACAGATATCGTTCCACAAAGATCGAATTGATTCTAAAATTCTTACTAACTAAATTGAAACTAATACAATGGAGAAGCTTTTAATTGAAAAGCTTAATTGAAAAGATATGATATTTGAATTAAACTGAAATAAAACAAAGCTTGAAAATAAAATGCATAGAAATAATAGATTGAAAACATAAGAAAATATGACCTAGAGCATCCAAACTCACCATAACCAATTCTACTTAATTCCCTTAATATGTTCTGCTCAAGTAGTTTCCCAATAATGATAATCAATTTTCCCTAAATTATCTAACAGTCATGGCATTTGGTTACATCAAAAGTATCTTAATAGGTTAACCCTCTATGACATCTAGATGAATTTAAACAAGTAAGAACTCATTAAACTTTATGGAAAGTGCTTGAAAATCACCTAAACCCTAATTGCATGGCATATATGTGTTTATGGTATCAATTGCAAGAAGCTAAACCCAAGTATGACATCTACTCTAACTTGCATCAAAACAACTTAACTAAAACTTAGATGGTGATCAAAACAACTCTAACTTGCATTAAAATTGAAAGACCATTTCTCCTGTTAGATTAAAGTTGAGGGATCATTGCTAGAATTTTTCTCATGTGGTTTACCATATTTGCCCTTCGATTTGGCCTCATAAGCGTGGCACATGATTCATTTTGACAGGAGTTCTGACGAAATTGAAGAAAATGATCATATCAGCACGTTTTAAGGAGTTAAGAGATCAATGTTTCCTTTAAATCTAAGAAAGCTACAGTCCAACCAAAGACTAAGAGATTAAAGAATCTTTCATCGACTTTGAAGTCGTCGCCTTATCGCCCATAATTTACAGTTATTGAATGCGATTGTTGTAACCACTTTCCGTTATGTAATTTATTTGTATTTTATTTTGTTATAAGTTCTTTGTAACCGCTTTTCGTTATGTAATTTATTTGTAATTTATATAGTAATTAGTACAGGATGGTGAAGGGAAAAAACTCGTGTATAAATCTTGTACTCATGTACATTTGACTATTAAGGAAAAACCCCTTCTACATTAACTATATAATTATTCATCTATTACTTCATAACTCTCTATTTTAGTCATCATTATTTAGTCATCAGTATATGATTAAAATATCATCGTTACTAAAAAAAATTAATAGAAAACTTCATTTTAATCCTTTGCAAAGATGCCTTTTAGATTAAAACCATGAGTAAGATCAAAATCTAATTTTAGTCCCTAGATACATTAATAACCTCATTTATTAATTATTTTTTTATTTTTATTTTTTTTTTATTTTTTTCTTCTTAATTTTTAATGTATTAATTTTATTTCATTTTCATTTTCATTTCATTTATCATAATATATTTTATTGTAAACATTTAGATAAACTAATTTTTGTTATACAATATATTTTGATGTACTTTGTCTTCTTCACTTAGGTACATTAAATTCATTACAATACATTTCGGTTCATATATTTATGTACATACATTTCGGTACATACATTTCGATACAAACATTTAGGTACATTAATTCAATATAATACATTTCGGTACACACATTTCGGTACGAACATTTAGGTACATTAATTGAGTCTTTCAAGTTTGAAGAATGTTAAATAAAATTAATAAATTAAAATTTGTATATTAATAAATTTAAATATTTAATATGAGACATTAAATAAAATGCATATTAATTATTTCAAATTAAGGACACATCAAGGGATTATAATCAATATGTAATCTAACACTAGGTTATTTTAAATTTCAATCTTCTTAAAAGATTAAAGTTAAAAAAAAAAAAACCCTTAAATAAAATGCATATTAATTAATTCGAATTAAGGACACATCAAGGGATTATAATCAATATGTAATTTAATACCAGGTTTATTTTAAATTTCAATCTTCTTAAAGGATTAAAGTTAAAAAAAACCCCAAAAATTAATCATTTCTCCTGTCAAATCTCAAAAATCTGATCTTTTAAAAAAAAAATATTCCAGACAATCATTTTCAAAACTAAAATTGTTTTAGCTCTTTCAAAAAACACGACGCCAAAGTCAATGTAAACCTCCATTAGTGACGTCCCATGTTCTGCTGGTTTGTTTCTTTTCTATATAAGTGGAAAGCAAAGACTTCAAAACTCAAACATTGCGCCCAAGAATTCGAACCATCACCTAATTACCTTCTTCCCTTTGTTAATTTTTACCTCCTTTGTTCCAAACAAGGGAGTGTATATATACACCCGAAACGATGTGAGCAATATAATTCCAGTCCAGACATAGCGAAAAACATCATGCCGGAAGCTAGCCGCGTAATACCTTATGGGGTCTTAATCCTGTTTTTTTTGTTGTCTACTTTCATTTCTACAAACCATGCTTGCAAGGAGGCCGATCACAGCTCTCCTTTGTCATCTTTTGATATGTCTTCTTCTCGTTTAAATTGGTCTTCCAGTGATTGTTGTCACTGGGAAGGCATCGCTTGTGATGCCGATGGTAGGGTAACACATGTTTTGTTGCCCTCTAAGCGGCTCCAAGGAAGTGTTTCTCGCTCCCTTGGAAGCCTCACTCATCTTTCGCACATCAATCTCTCCCACAATCTGCTTTCCGGTACTCTGGAAGCTGGACTCTTCTTGTCCTTCAATCGCCTCGAAATCCTTGATTTGAGCGATAACCTTCTCTCCGGAGAATTACCTTTGTTTCTGTCATCTAATTACATTCAAATAGTAGATTTGTCGAACAATCAATTCAATGTTACAATTCCTTCTTCATTCCTCCAGCATGCCTGGAATTTGAGCTGTTTGAATGTCAGCAATAATCATTTTACAGGCCAAATACCTTCTTGTATCTGTCTTCGTTCCTCCTCGCTTAGAGTCTTGATTTCTCCCACAATAATTTCAGTGGCCCAATTCCTCCGGGACTAGGAAACTGTTCCAAGTTGGAGGTCTTTCGTGCTGGCGACAATACTCTCTCAGGATCCCTTCCTGCTGATATCTACAATGCTCAGGCACTTCAAGAAATTACATTATCTACCAATGGGCTTGTCGGACCCATCAGCAAGAATGTTGGGAAGCTCTCCATATTAAAGCTCATGCGCCTTCAATACAACAATCTCCAAGGTCATCTGCCCCCATCTTTGATGAATTGCACAAACCTTTTTGAAATAAATCTGGGATTCAACCGTTTTAGTGGGAATACCTCTGCGCTCAATTTCTCTAAACTTACTCAACTTAGTAAACTAGATTGTATAAGTAATAATCTCACTGGTACCTGGCCAATAAGCCTCTACTCATGCAAGTCCCTCAAAGCACTTCGACTAGCTGCAAATGATTTCGAGGGCCAAATCCAACCTGAGATTCTTCAATTGAAAAACTTGACCTTCCTCTCGCTTGGTAAGAGCAGACTCACCAATGTCATGGGGGCAATGAAAATACTGACGGGTTTCAAAACTCTCAAGGTGCTCCTGTTAACTTATATAGCCAAGAACAAGATTAAGTCGCTTAAAACACAAACAAGAAAGCATGAAAACTCTTACATAAATATGTGAAGAACTCTGCAATACCACTAACCTGATGAACTGCCATTTGAAGATGCCATAGCTGCTGCCATTCAATATCAGTGCGTTGCAATCCTTCTCCTCTCTGTCAGATCAATTTAAGCTCTAACCAAGAATAGGACTTAGTTCTTAATTGAGCGCATATCTGTGAGAGCATAGGTCACAATATATATATATAGACATATATCTCTCCTAATCCAATAAGGATTCCCTATTAAAATCCCTGCAGGAAACAACATATGTCTCCTAATCCACATCAGTTCACCACTATGATAGACTCCTCTATCAACAAGGACTCACATTCATCTTCCTATAAGGCTTTCTTGTACTAATTGGTCCAAATAGCTAATGCCAGTTCACCGAGAACTCATGTTCATATACTTACAGCTCCTTCTTAGAAAAAATTTTAAGGGTGAAGCAATGCCAGATGGGGATATAACTGTCGATTCTGGGTTACAAAATCTGCATGTTTTCAGTTTACTTAGCTGTCATATGACGGGGCACATACCTGCATGGATTTCAAAGCTCAGGAAACTGGAAGTCCTGGATTTGTCTTTTAACAGACTCACTGGCACAATACCTGGTTGGTTGGGGACTCTTCCGCATCTTTTCTTTTTGTTGTTGAATGACAACTTGATTTCAGGTGAATTTCCAAAGGAACTTTGCAGACTACAAGCATTAGTATCGAAAAAGGCTGCGAATGAAACAGGCCATTGTTCTCTTGAGTTGCCCATCTACTTTCAACGCGGTAGTAATGCAACTTGTTTAAAGTACAACACCAGCCCAATAATTAAGGACCAACCCATTTAAAATCATGAATGAGAATATGCTAGAAAACTCTAGCAAAGTGCAGCAATTGGTGTTTGGATGGAAAAGCCTAAGTCACCGCCTTAGGCTAAGAAAATCTAGAAAAATGGTTTGAAGAAAAGCCTAGAATCATCACAAAACATGTGGTTAAAATGGAAGAACCCAATCTCACCGACTAGGTAAGTCGGTTTAGCAAAAGAAATGGAAAAGTGTGCATGATCAATGTACTAGAAAATTCTAGTGATTGTATAAGTCGGCAAACATGCCCTATAAATATGGGTGTGGTGCTAAGTAATCTATCAACAAATCAACTAAGCAAGCTTGTAAGCAAGCAAGCAAGTGAGAGTGAGAAGAAAGAATAGTCTTGTAAGAGTGTGAGTGTTCTAGAGTTTGTCTCTAGAAAGTGAGTGAGTGTCATAGCTTCTCAAGAGTGTCTTTGATAGTTTGTGTTGTAATATTTTGTTTGTGTAATACAAGTAATTTGTTTACTTGTATTGTCTCTCCAACACTTGTGCTAGAGTTGTGTACAGTTTTTTTTTCAACCCAACACAACTGTGCCGTCTTCACAGTACAAGTATCTGTCCAACATGCCAAGAGTAATCTCCCTCAGGAACAACAGTTTAAGCGGCAGTATACCCTTTGAGATTGGCCAATTGCAATTTCTTCAACAACTGGATTTAAGCATCAACAACTTCTCCGGCAACATTCCAAACCAAATAGCCAACCTCACAAAGTTGGAAAGATTAGAACTCAACAGTAACTGCCTGTCAGGCGAAATCCCATCATCACTATCAAATCTCCATTTCTTGTCTACATTTACTGTTGCATACAATAATCTTGAAGGACCAATACCAACCGGCACTCAGCTCCAAGGCTTCAGTGTCTCTGCATTCGAAGGGAATCCGAAACTTTGCAGTGCCCCACTTTCAAACCAGTGCTTCCCAAGTAATGGCAATGATGCAGATGAGAATGAGAACAACCAGGATTTGGACGATGATGAGGATCAAAGTCTATGGTTTGGGTTATCCGTTGTGCTTGGTTTCTTTGTAGGGTTATTGGGATTCTTTTGCCCTTTGCTTCTCAAGAGGACATGGAGATATGCATATTTCCAACTCCTTGACAATATTCAATTCATGGTCTATCTGAAGTGGAGAAGGCTTATTTGTTTTCAATTCCTAATTCTTGTTCTTCTTCTTAACAGGAAAGCCCAAGGCCAAGTCCAAGCCCCAAATCAAAAGGATAAAGTTAAAAGCAGCAATCCGGATAGTGAAACCGAGAGTACAAATCGGTCAGAATATGCAAACACCAGTAAATCTTTCATGGTCCCTGACAACTTCCAAACCACCTCTCTGTTGAATTGTAATCTTGTCTTGGCCCAAAGATAATTGATCCGGCCCATACACAAAGAAAGATCCATGCACATGCTAGAGAATTCTAGCAAAGTTCAAGTTGGTGGAAGAGTCTAGAAGAATGGTGGGGATTCCACCAACATACAAGATTAGTGTAGATAATTCTAGCTTAGGAAGGTAGTAGAATTATCTAGATATCTCTAGCATAATGTTTTCATGCTTCTTCAAGGTTCCATCTATGCCTATAAAAGGAGAAGGCATCCACACCATTTGAAACAACCAAGAGAGCAAGTAGCAAGAAGTGAGAGTGTCAAGTAAGAAGTAAGAAGAAGCAACAAAGCTTCTAAGAGTGTTTGAGTGTTTCCTTTTGTACTAAGTTTGTGAGTGAATAAAAACCTTGCGTAATACTTTGAGAATTCTTTCTTTCTCTTGCCTATCAATTCCGCTGCGTTACATTTTTCTTTGTGAGATAAACCTCTCCAAGTAGTGAAGCATTTTTAAACCCCCAACACTCTCTTCAATGTTCAAGTTAAAGCACGCTGCCCAGAAGATGAAGAAATATTAATGTGTACGGATTGAGCCAAAAATTCTCTAGTGCAAAATATCTATTTAAGAGGAGGATGTTCATTCCCTAATCGGATTGTAAGTTGAATAGCTCTTTTATTTATTCTCTCTGTGTTTAGACCAAAATTATGGACCAGACTATCAATCATCAGGTGAAATCACGATGGAAGTTTGATAACATAACATATTAGACGATTTTACACATGAATAAAGCCTAATAGTATACATCGTATAAGTTTAACCAAAAAAAGTTATGTCACATAACAAATCAAACTATCCGTGAAAATCTCCTCGATTTTCATAAACTTGCACAATCAGTTTGGTTAAGAAGAAAACTGAAACTAACAAAAGGGTCCTGATTGAATTTGATACTACACATCAAAATCTGTGTATATGCAGAATGATTGAGACGGGTTTGTATTTTTTCCCGAAAGTAAAACAAAAAAACTAGTGTAAGTTGAGTTTTCACTTACTGCTTCTAGTTTGCACGGGTTGAAAGTCGGAAGTCGTTGAACGAATCCCAACACGAGCAGAAGGCGAAAATCACAGAGCTCCAATTTCGCAAGAGGAGGCAGTTCAGGAAATGAGTTACAGTGGCACCTAACCCTGCAAATTGGCCATTGTTGGAAACATGAAAACAATCTGGCAATCCGGAAAAAATAAAAAATAAAAACGCGAAAAGAAAACAGTTCAGGAATTTCGTCAAACACATCATGTGCAATCTCTTTTCAGAAAGTTTAAAATTGCAATTATCTTGTGAGCATAAGATAGCAGATTAAGGAAGAGACATGTAAATGCAACTTCATGGTCTACAAACACATGCATGCAACGTAACTGATATGATCTGTAATTAGTGATTAGCTTAATCACTATTAAGGGTTTTATTCTTGGGATTATTAGGCTTATTCTGATATTTAATGAAGTCTGTTAGAAATGTCAGCTGACACTAAAGGTGTAAAGTCTATAAAAAGAGCTGAGCTCCTCAATTGTATCACATCAGAACTTACACAAAATAAATATAAACAAAAACAATTCAAGAGCTCTGCCCTCTCTATCCTCTATGCTAGGATTGGATTAAGCTGGATCATCTTGACATGGATAAAGAAGAATAGGAATATGATGCGCTTTATGCATTTGGAGATTGGACTAAAGTTGTTTTATATAAACATGCCATTTATTCAAAGGGATCTCCATTTTTTTTTTTTTTAAATGGAGACTAGTTCGGGGCTCCATTTCACATCAAACTTCAATTATTCGAACTATCTATTTTTCAGGTTGCGTTTCATCATCCATAAAAAAATATTATGCAGGACGGAAATGTTTGAGACATGTAATTGAGTTCAAAAAAAATTATTGAACACTATGTTCTAAGAAATATTGAAATTTCATTACGACAATCAAATGGGTAAATAGTTTCAAATTAAATTGTTCTTTTTGCAAAAATAACTTATAAATGAAGACTAGATAAATAAACAGTGGACCGTTGGTTTGAATAAAGCATCTTACCCAACTAAAAACAAAACAAAATTCTCCATTGGTTTCCCTTGCTCATGACTTAATTAAACCGTTGAGAATCAACTTAGAGAAGTGGCCATGTGTCCATCTGCAAAATTGTAGCATTCTTTGTGTTAATTGTTATATCATTGAAATTTCGAAGTCAAAAGACAAAAAGAAAAAAGAAAAATTTTAAGGAATTCTTTCTGTTATTTCATAGTTTAACGTTAATCTATGTGTCATCATTATAAAATATTGTGCAAAAAACATGAAGTGACATATAGTCAATGAAGATTTCTACTTTTGAGAGAGTCTCTTAGCATTTCTCAAGAAAAAAAATACATAGCAGTGTTATAAGTCATGCAAGGTAGGTCTACGATATTCTATATTAAATAATTATTGCGCGTAACTGTGCGTTTTTTTTATTTTTAATTTTATATACAAATGACATTTAGAGATGAAAAATCAAGCACATAACCTTGACTTATAAGTCCCTTTCACGTAACACTTTTACTTTGTTTAACCATATAATTAGTCATTTGTTAGTTCATAACGATTTCTACTCGAAGCATTTTTATCAAACAACCGTTTTTTACAACAAAAGTGTCTTTAACTTTTCCAAAAGCACGAACCCAGAGTCAATGTAAACCCTCTAATACGTTCTTATACTTCTTATTTTTAACTATATAATTATTCATCTGTTAGTTCATAACACTTTCTCCTTGAAGCACTTTTATCAAACAACCATTTTTTACGGCAAAAGTGTTTTTAGCTTTTTGTTGCGAAAATTAGACAACCAAAATTAACTCCATTATATCTCAAATTTTAGTGCTCGCAAATGTACGAATCATATGATAGTATAGTGTATAAGCACGGATATCGTTCCACAAAGATCAAATTGATTTTAAAATTCTTACTAACTAAATTGAAACTAATATAATGGAGAAGCTTTAACGGAAAAGATATGATATTTGAATTAAACTGAAATAAAACAAAGCTTGAAAATAAAATGCATAGAAATAATAGATTGAAAACATAAGAAAAATAAGACCTAGGGCATCCAAATTCACCATAACCAATTCTACCTAATTCCCTCAATATGTTATGCTCAAGTAGTTTCCCAATAATGATGATCAATTTTCTCTAAATTATCCAACAGTTAGGCATCTAGTTGCATTAAAAGTATCTTAACATGTTAACCCTCTATGACATCTAGATGAATTTAAACAAGTAAGAACTCATTAAGCTCTATGGAAAGTGGTATCACATAAACCCTAATTGCATGGCATATCTGTGTTTATGGTATCAATTGCAAGAAGCTAAACTCAAGTTAAGTATGACATCTACTCTAACTTGCTTTAAAATTGAGAGACCATTGCTTCAGTTGGGTTAAAGTTGAGGAATCATTGCTAGAATTTTTCTCATTTGGTTTACCATATTTGCCCCTCGATTCAGTCTCATGTGTGTGACACGTGACTCATTTTGACATGAGTTCTAACGGAATTGAAGAAAATGATCATAGTAGCACGTTTTAAGGAGTTAAGAGATCAATGGTCATGGATTTTTAGTTCATGGACCGTTACTCCAATTGGATTAAGGTTGAGGGAAATTTGCTAAATTTCCTCAAATAAAAAACAAGCGCAAGCGCATTACGAATAATAAAAGATATTCAATATGAAATAAAAACTTAATAAAACAATGCCACAAAGCCATTAAACATTCATGATCAAACTACATTGAAGCCCTAAAAAAGATATAAAAAAAATCTAGCTTTCTTCCTCCTTGCCGCAACCTTCTGCAATATGATAATTTTGATTTTGTTGAACCCCTTATCACAAAGAATAACCCTTCTTATAACCCATGGCAATAAAAATAAATCCTACTAAATTCTAATGAAAAACCCACTAAAATTCTAACAAATGGACTTTAAGTCTTTGTTAAATAAAAAGAAAATAAACGGAAATAATAAGAACAAATAATCATGTCTCTTCTTAAATTCATTGAATAGCATTTCCATGTATATTCAAAACCTTTGTAGTCTCATCTTCGTATTATAATACATATGTCTTGGCATAGTTAATTAGCCTCGTACTCAACTAGAATTACTTTATACACTTGAAATCACCATCTTCCACTTCTTTTTTGCATGGATTTGGATCCCATCCGGTTCCAAATGGTGGGGATCCTACGGATCCTCACATCTTAGTCATTCATTGTATATCGTGCGATCAAAAATCAATTAAATTTTTGTGTATAAAATTAAACACAAATAGTACCTGATGAAAATTTATCGCATGATATACGATAAACGGTTAAGATTTAAGAAGTCAAAGGATTCCCACGAAGAGGATCCTCATCTATGTATTAAAACAATTAAATTTAGTGCAGTTACACAAATTTCAAAAAAAAAAAAAACGATAATAATATATAATATGCCAACATCACTTTTCCGAAAGCACGCACCCAAAGTCAATGTAAACCTTGTAATACGTTGCCTCTTTTCTAAATAAGTGGAAAGCAAAGACTTCAAAACTCAAACATCGCTCACAAGAATTCAAACCATCATCTAAATCTGTCAGGAGAAATCCCAGCATCAATATCAGCACAAATCGAAGACTTGAATGCCACTGCATTCGAGGGGAACCAAGGACTTTGTGGTGCCCCACTTCCAAACAAATGCCAACAGATGAATACAAGTAATGACACTAAAGATGTGCACACTCGTAATGGAATAGGAGTTCCGTGGTTTCATTTTTCAGTGATTTTTGGTTTTATTTTCGGATTTTGGGGAGTCGTGTTTATTAGGTCTTGGAGACATGTGTATTTCCTATTTGGGAGCAATGTTAAAGATAAGTTCCTAGCGATAGCAAATTAAGAAATACGATTATTGTTTGTTAATAGTTTTGCCTATAATAATTTGATGGCATAAAGCCCCTTTCACTTTTGCAGCTAGAAATTACTATTTTGAATTTTGTAAATAAACTTTAATCATTGGAATTCATATATTCGGTTGCCAAAAACAGTAACGTTTTGGTTCTTTAGAGGCTTTTGCCTGACGGACAGCGTTTGACAGGCAAAGTTCCATCTATCGGGTAAAGTTTTCGCACCAAAGAAAAAACTTGGCGTGTAAATATAACAACCATTGTGCAACGAATAATACAAGTTTTGTTGAATTGTTTGTCGTGCAAGGGTATGTATTTTATAATTTAGGGTTTATGGTTCGTCGGGCAAAATCAAAATGTTTGTCAGACAAGGGTCAACTTCCTTTCCTTGACGAAATTATTTGTCTCAATTGTCAGAATGATCACTTTTCGGAATTTTTTTCAATATATCGTAAATATTTTATTCATAATGTCGTCATATCTGATTGATATATGTCGTCGTTGTTTGATTTTGATTATTTCAGCAATTAGAATTTGTAAAATCCTCTTTCAGTCAATTTCAGAGATGAAGCCAGAGATTTGCATGGATGGGCACATTGTTAAACAACAAAGTCACAAAATAAAAAGCTAAAGAATTTACTAAATAAAATACTTATATATTAGTCCATAAGATTTTTCATACAATAGATTACAATATTCCTCGATGTGTTTTCATGTTTTGATAGCATTGCATAACAACTTCATTACCAATACCATCACATATATCTCTATATAAAAATACCCATGTTATAATTCATCCATTAATCTCCCATCCGATTTATAAAAAAATTATGACTGAAAATGCTCTTTTAACATTGGTAGTTGCAGTTGGAAATGTTAATGCTAATGTCACAAGCAAGTACATTTTTTGTGTGCCAAAAAAAAAAACAGTGGGGGCATCTGCCTCCTCTGGTCCCAAGGTGGCTCCTTACATGGTCAATTTCCTAGTTGGTTGGGGACCCTTCTTGACCGAATTTCAGGAGGATTTCCAAAGGAACTTTGCAGGCTGGTATCTGAAATCACTTAAGCTCAACAGACCACATGTCTTGAACTCCCCATGATCATCATTGTTAATACAAATTCTTTACATCAAAACTATATTGCGAAGAACTTGCCGAAGCGCTATTCTTTCAGAACCATAGATTTGCCGGCAAAATATTTATTGAGACAGTACTGGCCCAGTGCAGCTTCTCCACGCGTTGCATTAATTTAGTATCTGGCCTCAAAACTTGGAGACAGTACTGGACCTCTCCATAAATCATCTGTCCGGAGAAACCCCAGCGTCATTGGCGGTTGTTAATATCTTGTCATTTTTAATGTATCATACAGTACTTTGCGGTTCAATTCGTCCGCCTTCGAGGTGAATTTGAAACTTTGCGGTGCACCGGTGACGGCATTGGTGCAGATATAAGAACAGCCAAGATTTGGACAATGGGAATCCAATTCCATGGTTTCATTTCTCTTTCGCACCTGGGTTCACCACAGGATTTTTCGGAGCTTATGGCTCTTTCATGTTTAAGATCCGCAGATTTACGCAGTTACAATTCCTAAACAATGTACAAAATCTCTTCTAGTACTTCTTTAGGGCGAAGAAACTGAACATCCTGTGGTATAACTGCTTCCTATCCATGGGAGATTTTTCAGAGTTTTTGTATCTTTTCCAATAATCGTATTGTGATTTATTAACGTGACATGCATTGGAGAAAGTTGAGATTCTATCGTAAATTGGTAATATTTGTAATAGTTTAAATACTTATAAGCACATGTAAAGTTTATTCTTTTTCCAATGTGAGATTCATACTCTCAGCCTCTTCCATATGTAACGAATTATCAAGTCTAACACTTAAATAACACAAATCAGGTGACGCGGAGTACATTTGGCTGTTGGGCTTCACACGAGAGACAACTTGTCTGAAAGCTATGAAAAAAGTTAAGGTTTCACTATAAAACCAACTGGTAATATAATGAGTAGTCTAATTACTAATACACACATACAAGATCCCTTCTTTCTTCGATGTGGAATTCATACTCTCAACATGCATTCCAAAAGTGCAGAAGACCTCGATCAAGATTCAAGACTTTAATAAACCTTTGAATTCAACCTCCATCAAGATTCTAAGATCAACATAGAAAAGAATCAATATGTGTGACTCTAGTCCTGAAGGTAATGCCTCAATATTCTAGCTGGGAAACTTTGACTCTAGTCCTGAAGAGATAATGCCTCAATATTCTAGGAAACTTTGACTCTAGTCCTGAAGATAATGCCTCATTGACTCTAGTCCTGAAGATAATGCCTCAATATTCTAGGAAACTTTGACTCTAGTCCTGAAGATAATGCCTCAATATTCTTGCTGGGAAACTTTCTTCTAGCTAATTATTGTGGCTTGGCTTTTAAAGTCAAGAAAAAGACTTACATATTGTGAAACAAATCAACATGGTAGGCCATCTAAGTTCTAGTACCACTGCATTTAACAGTAATTGCTTTTTGTTTAAGTAAATAAATTCATTGAAAAATCAAAAAAGTGCACAACTACGAATGCTGAATCAAAAAGTTGTTGATATGATTTTACAACGAATTCTAATATGAATCGACTAATCCAGTTGAAATGGTTGTTGTCATCTGATAGTTAAATTTTCTAAGTTCTCTTCTTAATTTGGAAAACTTTTTTCTTACTTGTCTGATAATTATTTCAATTTTCAAAAAAGTTAAATAAACAAAGCAAGTTGAAGGAAATTGACAATCACATACAAATTTAACTATTTACATACTCCTGTTTAATTATAGTCGTGAATTCTAGTTGGTTTATTCAATATAATAGCTAGAAATAGCCACTTAGTAATATAGTCTAGTGGTATAAATATTGTGATTCAAATTAGCCTTTGATGAGAATCGAACCTAAAACGTTTTACTTACAAGTGAAGATAAATATCACTAAACCGTAGTACTAAGTGACAATTCACCTCCCATTTTGAAAACTCAAAAAAATTAGCTGTCAATTTTCCTTTTTAGAAAACTAAAAACAGTTACCAAATATATATTAAGTTTCATTTTTAATAAAAATGAAAACTAAAACTGAAAACGAAATTAACAGAGACAGAGCCGCAAAGAAATCCTGAAATTTTATTAACAAAAATCTCGCTCTTCTCTCAACCTAAAACAAAAACCTGAAATTTTAATCAACATGAAATTTGATGAATTTTGATTTATGCAGAAACAAACAGAGAGCGAGCCGCAAAGAAAAGCAGAGTCGTCCTTTCTAATTGTTTTGTTTCCTTTAAATCAACGAAAGCTACAGTCAAACCAAAGACTAAGAGATTAAAGAATCTTTCAACGACTTTGAAGCCATGCGGAAAATGTGTATATACTCTGCAAATTCAGACATATATGCATACCTATCTACGCGTGTAGAAGAAAACCTGTGAGTAATCTGAACCTGAGATGGATCATCCATTCTCTCATGGCTTCCTTCTCATCCTCTTGTTTTCTTCCATTTTATTCACAATACATGCATGTGATCTAACCGAACGCAGCGCCCTCAAGTCCTTCGCTAGCGCTCTGTCTTCCCCGGCATTGAACTGGACTGCTTCAGTTGATTGTTGCCAGTGGGAAGGCATCACATGTAATCAGAACGGTTGGATCATCCAATTGCGGTTGCCATCCAAGGGCCTCACAGGAGGCACTTTTTCTTCATCACTTGGAAACCTTAAGCTTCTTTCACACCTCAATCTCTCCCACAATCTGCTTTCCGGCTCTCTTGAAGCCGGGATGTTCTCGTCCTTGAGTCGCCTTGAGATTCTTGATTTGAGCTATAACCTTTTCTCTGGAGAAATACCATTGTCTTTATCATCAAGTTACATCCAAATAGTTGATTTTTCGAGCAATCAATTCAACGGAACAATTCCATCTTCATTCCTCCAGCATGCCTGGAATTTGAGCAGTTTGAATGTCAGCAATAATCATTTTACAGGCCAAATACCTTCCTCTATCTGTCTTCGTTCCTCCTCTCTTAGAGTCTTGGATTTCTCCCACAACAATTTCAGTGGCCCAATTCCTCCCGGACTTGGAAACTGTTCCGAGTTGGAGGTCTTCCGTGCTGGCCACAATACTCTCTCAGGGTCCCTTCCTGCTGATATCTACAATGCTCAGGCACTTCAAGAAATTTCATTATCTACCAATGGGCTTGTCGGACCCATCAGTGAGAATGTTGGGAAGCTCTCCAAATTAAAGCTCATGCACTTTCAATACAACAATCTCGAAGGTCATCTGCCCCCATCTTTGATGAATTGCACAAACCTTGTTGAAATAAATCTGGGATTCAACTTTTTTAGTGGGAATATCTCTGTGCTCGATTTCTCTAAGCTTACTCAACTTAGTAAACTAGATTGTATAAGTAATAATCTCACTGGCACATGGCCAATAAGCCTCTACTCATGCAAGTCCCTCAAAGCACTTCGACTGTCTTCAAATGATTTCCAGGGCCAAATCCAACCTGAGATTCTTCAATTGAAAAACTTGACCTTCCTCTCGCTTGCTAGTAACGGACTCACCAATGTCACGGGGGCAATGAAGATACTGACAGGTTTCAAAAGTCTCAAGGTGCTCCTTCTTTCAAAAAATTTTATAGGTGAAGAAATGCCAGATGGGGATATAACTGTCGATTCTGGCTTACAAAATCTCTGTGTTTTCAGTTTACTGAGGTGTGATATGACAGGGCACATACCTGCATGGATTTCAAAGCTCGGGAAACTGGAAGTCCTGGATTTGTCTTTTAACAGACTCACTGGCACAATACCTGGTTGGTTGGGGACTCTTCCGCATCTTTTCTTTTTGTTGTTGCATAACAACTTCATTTCTGGTGAATTTCCAAAGGAGCTTTGCAGACTACAAGCATTAGTATCGCAAAAGGCTGCGAATGACACAGGCAATTGTTCTCTTGAGTTGCCGGCCTACTTTCAACGCGGTAATAATGCAACTATGCTGTCTTCACAGTACAAGTATCTGTCCAACATGCCAAGAGTAATCTCCCTCAGGAACAACAGTTTAAGCGGCAGCATACCCCTTGAGATTGGCCAATTGCAATTTCTTCAACAACTGGATCTAAGCATCAACAACCTCTCCGGCAACATTCCAGACCAAATAGCCAACCTCCCAAAGTTGGAGAGATTAGAACTCAACAGTAACCGTCTGTCAGGCGAAATCCCATCATCACTATCAAATCTCCGTTTCTTGTCTACATTTACTGTTGCATACAATAATCTTGAAGGACCAATACCAGCCGGCACTCAGCTCCAAGGCTTCAGTGTCTCTGCATTCGAAGGGAATCCGAAACTTTGCGGTTCCCCACTTTCAAACCAGTGCTTGCCAAGTAATGGCAATGATGCAGATGAGAATGAGAACAACCAGGATTTGGATGATGATGAGGATCAAAGTCTATGGTTTGGGTTATCCGTTGCGCTTGGTTTCTTTGTAGGGTTATTGGGATTCTGTTGCCCTTTGCTTCTCAAGAGGACGTGGAGATATGCATATTTCCAACTCCTTGACAATATTCAATTCATGCTCTGTCTGAAGTGGAGAAGGCTTCGAAGAAGGTAGTGTTCATTTTTTCTTTTTTCGATTTGTTTACAATTCCTAATTCTTGTTTTTCTTCTTAACAGGAAAGCCCAAGGCCAAGTCCAAGTCCAAGTCCAAGTCCCAAATCAAAAGGACGAAGTTAAAAGTAGCAAACCGGATGGTGAAACCGTTAGTACAAATCGGTCAGAATATGCAAACAACAGTAACTCTTTCATGGTCCCTGACAACTTCCAAACCACCTCTCTCTTCAATGTTCCAGTTAATGCTCACTGCCCAGAAGATGAAGAAATATTAATGTGTACGGATTGAACCAAAAATTCTCTAGTGCAAAATATCTATGTAAGAGGAGGATGTTCATTCCCTAATCGGATTGTAAGTTGAATAGCTCTTTTATTTATTTTCTCTCTTTGTTTAGACCAAAATTATGGACTAAACTATCAATCATCAGCTGAAATCACGATGAAAGTTTGATAACATAACATATTAGACAATTTTACACGTGAATAAAGCCTAAGAGTACATCATATATGTTTAACAAAAAAAAGGTATGCCAGATAACGAATCAAACTATTCGTGAAAATCTCCTCGATTGTCATAAACTTGAGCAATCAGTTTGGTTAAGAAGAAAACTGAAACTAACAGAAGGGTCCTGATTGAATTTGATACTACACATCAAAATCTGTGTATATGCAGAATCATTGAGAAGGGTTTGTATTTTTTCCGAAAGTAAAACAAAAAAACTAGCGTAATACGTTCTTAGCACTTCTTATTTTTAGCTTTTCCGAAAGCACGAACCCAAAGTCAATTTAAACCATGTATTACGTTCTTATACTTCTTATTTTTAACTATATAATTATTCATCTGTTAGTTCATAACACTTTCTACTCGAAGCACTTTTATCAAACAATCATATTTTATGGCAAAAGTGTTTTTAGCTTTTTGTTGCGAAAATTAGACAATCAAAATTAATCCCATTATGTCTTGGATTTTAGTGCTCGCAAATATACGAATCATATGATAGTATAGCATACAAGCACGGATATCGTTCCCCAAAGATTGAATTGATTCTAAAATTCTTACTAACTAAATTGAAACTAATATAATGGAGAAGCTTTTAACGGAAAAGCTTAACGGAGAAGATATGATATTTGAATTAAACTGAAATAAAACAAAGCTTGAAAATAAAATGCATAGAAATAATTGAAAACATAAGAAAATAAGACCTAGAGCATCCAAACTCACCATAACCAATTCTACTTAATTCCCTTAATATGTTATGCTCAAGTAGTTTCCCAATAATGATGATCAATTTTCCCTAAATTATCCAACTGTCGTGGCATCTGGTTGCATCAAAAGTATCTTAACATGTTAACCCTCTATGACATCTAGATGAATTTAAACAAGTAAGAACTCATTAAACTCTATGAAAAGTGCTTGAAAATCACATAAACCCTAATTGCATGGCATATATGTGTTTATGGTATCAATTGCAAGAAGCTAAACCCAAGTTAAGTATGACATCTACTCTAACTTGCATCAAAACAACTTAACTAAAACTTAGATGGTGATCAAAACAACTCTAACTTGCATTAAAATTGAAAGACCATTTCTCCTGTTGGATTAAAGTTGAGGGATCATTGCTAGAATTTTTCTCATTTGGTTTACCATATTTGCCCCTTGATTTGGCCTCATGTGCGTGGCACATGATTCACTTTGACAGGAGTTCTAACGGAATTGAAGAAAATGATCATATCAGCACGTTTTAAGGAGTTAAGGGATCAATGGTCATGGATTTTTAGTTCAGGGGCCGTTACTCTAATTGGATTAAAGTTGAGGGACATTTGCTACAATTTCCTCAAATAAAAATCAAGTGCATTACGAATAGCAAAAGATATTCAATATGAAATAAAAACGTGATAAAACAATGCCAAAAGGCAATTAAGTATTCATGATCAGACTACATCGAAGCCCTAGAAAAGATATAAAAAATCTAGCTTTCTTCTTCCTTGCCGCAACCTTCTCCAATATGATAATTTTGATTTGGTTGAATCCCCTTATCACAAAGAGTATCTCTTTTTATAACCCACTGCAATAAAAATAAATCCTACTAAATTCTAATGAAAAAACCCACTAAAATTATAACTAATGGACTTTAAGTCTTTGTTAAATAAAAATAAAATAAACGGAAATAATAAGAACAAATAATCATGTCTCACCTTAAATCCATTGAACAACATTTCCATGTATATTCAAAACCTTTGTAGTCTCATCTTCATATTGTAATACATATGTTTTGGCACAGTTAATTAGCCTCGTGCGCAGCTGGAATTACTTTAGACACCCAAAATCACCATTTTCCATTTCTTTTTCGCACAGATTTGGATCCCATCCGGATCCAAATGATGGGGTTCCTAGGGATCCTCACATCTTAGTCATTCATCATATATCGTGCAATCAAAAATCATTTGAATTTTTTTATTTAAAATTAAACATAAATAGTACCTAAAGAAAACTAACCGCACGATGTAAGATAAACGGTTAGAATTTGAGAATCCCTAGAATCCCCACGAAGAGAATCCGAAGAGGATCCTCATCCTTTTTGCACAACTCTGATATTGAAGTTTATATATTAAAACAATTAAATTTAGTATATTTACACAAATTCCAAAAAAAAAAAAAAACGATAATAATATATGAACATATGCCCACATCAATTTTCCGAAAGCACGCACCCAAAGTCAATGTAAACCTTGTAATACGTTGCCAACCCATGTTCTGCAGGTTTGTTTCTTTTCTATATAAGTGGAAAGCAAAGACTTCAAAACTCAAACATCGCTCACAAGAATTCAAACCATCACCTAAATCTGTCAGGAGAAATCCCAGCATCAATATCAAGTCTCCGCTTCTTGTCTTCATTTACGGTTGCTTACAACAACCTTCAAGGAATAATACCATCCAGCACTCAAATCGAAGGCTTGAATGCCACTGCATTCGAGGGGAACCAAGGACTTTGTGGTGCCCCACTTCCAAACAAATGCCAACAGATGAATACAAGTAATGACACTAAATATGTGCACACTAGTAATGAAAAAGGAGTTCCGTGGTTTCATTTTTCTGTGATTTTTGGTTTTATTTTCGGATTTTGGGGAGTCTGTGGCTCTTTGGTGTTTATTAGGTCTTAACCTGCGTATTTCCTATTTCTGAGCAAAGTTAAAGATAAGTTCCTAGCGATGGCTAATTAAGAAATACGATTATTGTTTGTTAATAGTTTTTTCTATAATAATTTGATGGCATAAAGCCCCTTTCACTTTCACAGCTAGAAATTAGATAAAAGGATTTTTGTAAATAAACTTTAACCGTTGGAATTCATATATTCGGTTGCCAAAAACAGTAACGTTTTGGTTCTTTAGAGGCTTTTGCTTGACAAACAGTGTCACGCTTCGATCCTAAGATACACCTGAAATCGACACGTGACAGTAGACCGTAGGGGGATGCCAAGAAATACAAACTGAAATACTGAACTGAAAATAACAATAATCACGTCTTTTTAAAGAAAGTATAGGTGTAACCTAACACTCCAAGCTCCCTGAACTCTGTTTGCTACCCCAAAGCTCCTCGTATCTATTGAAACCTGCACAATTGCCCCTACACCATGGGAATGGTGCACTCGGCAAACAACAACCCGGATAAGCCGCAAAGCTCGTGTGAGTCACAATAATGCAATGTATGTGATAATATTAAAAACCATCCATCAATCACGGTTTATATACATCAAATATAAAATCATATTTTATGTAATCATAATCAAGTCACTGAAAATCCCAAAGGAGTCACCCAGACATCCAACGGCTCATCTGAAACAAGTCACAAAAGCTCACAACCATAAACTCATACAACACAATGAAAAGTAGGGCTAGAGCGACACAGTTTGGCCAAAACCTACATCTCTAAAGCTATCTCAATCCAAACTCAATCCGAAGAATCAACAAAGCAATTAATCGGGTTCCGAACCTCTCAACGGAACCATAATATCAAACGAGATTCTGGACCATTCAACGAAATCCAACCAAGATACGATTCAGGACCACTCAACGGAATCACGGAGTAGAAGGGATTCCAGACCTCTCAACGGAATCCAAGTGGATACGATTCTGGAACTCTCAACGGAATCGTGGAGTACAATGGATATCGGACCACTCAACGAAATCCAAGCTGGATACAATTCTGGAGCACTCAATAGAATTGCGGAGCACAAGGGATTCCGGACCACTCAACGAAATCCAGACTGAGCAAGGAACCAGACTACTCAAAGGAACCTCAGCGAAAACCTAGTTCCGAATCCCTCAACGGAACTGAGCAGAAGTCCAAGAATATAACAATGGCTCGAGGAAACAATACATGAACCAAGTACTCAATTTACAAAGGCTTCACGAAATGAAACAAAGCACAAGTATTAAATGTAGAATGGCTCAACGAAACGAGAAATGAAATAATGAAACGAGGGGTGAAACATGTTTCGAAGCAACAAACCCCATGACAATGGGTTCATGGCCCACTACCAGCCCTCACATTTCATCACATCGGGCCAAACATACAAATCAAACCATATTTCCAATATGCACGTCAAATCACATTTCATAAAACTACATCGATGGCTAAATATATATAATAATAAAAAACAATTTTATAAAAAACATAATTATAAAACCAACTCATATTCACACAGGATAAAAGTTATGAAGATAGGGTAATCACCAATATCACATATATTAAAGTCACTCACCTAGAGTCCGCACTACGACTCCCTAGCACGAATATTGAGGCGTCACGAATGATCGTTGCCTAGAACAAATATCAAATCACGTCTCAAAAATTTTTAAGTGATAAACCACGTAACTTACATAAAACACATCCCCAAGGATGTTCTAGAATGATTGAGATCATTTGACCAAAAGTCAACTGTCAGTCAAAGGTCAACCATCGGGTCCACAACCCTAGCAATTCAATCTGAAAGATCCGCACATCGGATTTCAGATCCGTAACCTCCTACGGTCCACATTATGCTCATAGAACAACATACTAAAATCTCACCACGATCTGATGGTTGGATCTTCGCCAATCGCATATTTAAGTGGAGATCAACGTTTGATTTAACAAACTTAAAAATTCAATTCGGGAAGATCCGTACGTTGGATTCCCGATCCATAAGTTCATATTGTCCTCAAATATTACGTATTAAATTTTAGTGACGATCCAACGGTCAGATCGTTGATTGTCATAATGTTCAAATGGCGGACCTTAACGAAAATATGCACAAGCAACGAAATTTTGTCAATCGGATGTCAAATATGGAATCGGACATCAAATTTAACTTAGGGTTGTTAGGGGGTGTCTCGGCCCATGTGCCGCATCATGCGGTGGCCAGTCGCATCGACTCGCTGGAAAATTCAACTACTCTAAAAATTACCAAATTTCACATAAATGAAGATCTCAATGAGTAGAGCAAGTTTCATACGTGTGGCCAAGTCCAATTTGGCCGAGAAAAGCTCCAATTTCACTCAAACCCGCCGGAAACCTTAGAATGGGTGAGCTTCGATTCTCCTTCCTCGGTGCTCCAACGCCCCTACAACTGTTTGGGTCTTGTTCCTGGGTACAAGGGGAGTTGATTAAGGGTGGTGGTGGGTGGTACAACTCGTCGGAATGGCGGAATCGCCGTCAAACTCCACCGGTCACCCGCACAGTTTTACACGATTTTGGACTTAAAAATCCTCAAATTTGGGGGAATAGGGTAGATGGGAAGTTGTGGAAGAGAGGTTGCAAGTGGTTGATGGGTGAAAATCCCCTGAAAAACGATTGAGAAACGCCGGAAAACACCCCGGGGTGCTACGCAAGGATAGGTAGACGGGAATGGTCCTTCTCTCTTTCCTTTCCTGATTGGTTCTCCATCCTTTAATTTGATTGGTCACTTGTCCTTGTAGCTGATTGGTCCCCTTATTTTTTTCTTAAATCTGATTGGGCTTCTTTCCCGTGGGAGTTTAATTAATAAAAAAAAAACACAAATTTGAACGCCCATAACTTTTCCGTTATAATCCCGATTCGCTAACGGCTTTCGTCTATGTGCTTGGGGTTTCAAGATCTATTTGAAAACATTAATTGTGACCTCGAAAGGCCAACAAATTTTACAGGGTAATTATGAAAATTCAAACCCGATAACTTATCGATTTAATTATTAAAATTAACGGAATTAAAATGAACTAATAAAAATAACGTAAACGTGAAATATGAATTTAAATAATGAGATACATAATTAATAGTGAAATTATGGGGATAGGATTTCACAAACAGTGTTCAATGGGCAAAGTTCCATCCATCGGGTAAAGTTTTCACACCAAGGAAAAAACTTGGTGCGTAAATATAGCAACCATTGTGTGACGAATAATACAAGTTTCGTTGAATTGTTAGTCGTGCAAAGGTACTTATATTTTATAATTTAGGGTTTTGCGGTTCGTCTGGCAAAGGTAACATCATTTCCTTGACAAAATTATTTCATCATGTAAATAAAATTTGCTCAACGACTTTTTACTATTCATCGGTAAACTCTGCAGTGATGATCTTTGTGCGACGAACATTGCCCGACAAAATTGTGCGTAATATAATTTCATCTTTCTGATGCTTCTTTGTTCGTAGCTTTATTTCTAGGAAATTTGACAGAAACGATGAAAATACAAAATCTCAATTGTCAGAATGATCACTTTTCGGAGAAACCCCAGCGTCATTGGCGGTTGTTAACATCTTGTCATTTTTAATGTATCATACAGTACTTTGCGGTTCAATTCGTCCGCCTTCGAGGTGAATTTGAAACTTTGCGGTGCACCGGTGACGGCATTGGTGCAGATATAAGAACAGCCAAGATTTGGACAATGGGAACCAATTCCATGGTTTCATTTCTCTTTCGCACCTGGGTTCACCACAGGATTTTTCGGAGCTTATGGCTCTTTCATGTTTAAGATCCGCAGATTTACGCAGTTCCAATTCCTAGACAATGTACAAAATCTCTACTTCAGTACTTCTTTAGGGTGAAGAAACTGAACATCCTGTGGTATAGCTCCATCCTATCCATGGGAGATTTTTCAGAGTTTTTGTATATTTTCCAATAATCTTGTGGTGATTTATTAACGTGACATGCATCGGAAAAAGTTGAGGTTCTATCGTAAATTGGCAGTATTGGTAATGGTTTAATTACTTATGAGCACATGCAAAGTTCATTCTTTTTTCGACGTGGGATTCATACTCTCAGCCTCTTCCATATGTGGCGAATTATCAAGTCTAACACGTGAATAATACAAATCAGGTGACACGGAGTACATGTGGTTGTTGGGCTTCACATGAAAGACAACTTGTCTGAATGCTATGAAAAAAGTTGAGGTTTCACTATAAAACCAACTGGTAATATAATGAGTAGTCTAATTACTTATAAACACATACAAGATCCCTTCTTTTCTCGATGTGGGATTTATACTCTCAACATGCATTCCAAAAGTGTAGAAGACCTCGATCAAGATTCAACACTTTAATAAACCTTTGAATTCAACCTCGATCAAGATTCTAAGACTTTAATAAACCTTTGAATTCAATCTGCAGTGAGAAAATATCAACATAGAAAAGAATCAATATGTGTGACTCTAGAGTCCTGAAGATAATGCCTCAATATTCTTGATGGGAAACTTTCTTCTAGTTAATTATTGTGGCTTGGCTTTTGAAGTCAAGAAAAAGACTTGCATATAATTGTGCAACAAATCAACATGGTAGGCCATCTAAGTACTACTACTACTGCATTTAACAGCAATTGCTTTTTGTTTAGGTAAATAAATTCATTGAAAAATCAAAGTGCACAATTACGAATGCTGAACGAAATAGTTGTTGATATGATTTTACAACTAATTCTAATCTGAATCGACTAATTCAGTTGAAATAGTTGTTGTCATCTGATAGTTAAATTTTCTAAGTTCTCTTGTTAATTTGGAAAACTTTTTTCTTACTTGTTTGATAATTATTTCAATTTTCAAAAAAGTTCAATAAACAAAGCAAGTTAAAAAAAAGACCAAATTTTGAAGGAAATTGACAATCGCACACAAATTTAGCTATTTACATACTCATGCGTAATTATAGTCGTGGATTCTGTTTGGTTTATTCAATCTAATAGCTAGAAATAGTCACTTAGTAATACAGTCTAGTGGTAGAAATATTGTGATTCAAATTAGCCTTTGGCGAGAATCGAACCTAAAACGTCTTACTTACAAGTGAAGAGAAATACTACTAAACCGTAGTACTAAGTGACAATTCACCTCCTATTTTGAAAACTCAAAAAAATTAGCTGTCAATTTTCATTTTTTGAAAACAAAAAACAATTACCAAATATATATTAAGTTTCATTTTTTAATAAAAATGAAAACTGAATCTGAAAACGAAATTATTATCAAGTGGCTCCTATTTACGTTATGCACGAATTTCCTCAACTTGATTGCATCTAAAAACCTGTCTAGTGATTACAAGTATTGTGGGATTCATTGTCAAAGTATGTAAAACCTTCTTTTTTACCCAAAAAAAAAAAAGTATGTAAACCTTCTAATGTGAACTATTTTCACTCACTACTACTGATTTTTTAGTCTATATATTGTGTACATGAAAGCAAAGACTTCAAATTTCAAATAGGGAAGTGTTATTGGCACTCTAAAAATCTCATTCTACACTCCTCATAAGTGTATTTTTCTTTCTTAATATAGAAAATTTGAAGTGTAGAATGAGATTTTCGTAGTGCTAATAACAATTCCCTTTCAAATATTGTGGGCAAATATCTAAAACCACCTACCTTTTTAAACCTACTTTTTGAGTGATACGAAGGGAAGCGTGAATTAATATGAATTAAAAAATAGGTCTGACTATCTCTTAGTGCAAGATTTGAAAACCCTAGTTGAAGCATGTCTCGCCGGTGCGGCTTTTATGCTACGTATTATTCAATAGTATGAGAGTTTTAATTGTTATATTTGATTTTTGAAACTATTTACATTTTTATTTTCAACCTCAACCAACCATGTCTCACATCAAAAACCTAGAAAACCTCGGTTCATTAGTAGTGGCTCACTAGATTGTCTCTTCCTTAATTGGGACAACAAAATTGTTAAAACGCTAAAGTTTCAAGTTAACCCAACTATATATTGGTTTGCACTTGTGGTCAATGTCAATGTTAGATTAGTAGTGAGCTGATAAACCGTCTTTAAAACCTTAGTTGAAGCGTGCCCCACATCAAAAAATTAAAAACATCAGTTGGGGCACTAGATTGTCTTTACCTGAATTGGAACAATGAACTTACAACGTTGAAGTCGAGGGTTAGCTTAACTATTGGTTTGTACATGTGATCAGTATTTTGTTTGATTAGTAGTAAGTTGCTGAACCGTCTGTCAAAACTTTGATAACTTTGATGCCCTGTCTCTAAAGTCATCAAAGTCGGAAAGGAATAATCAAAAACCGTGTATGGACCCTCTTGTGCAACTGATGCTTTGAAGTCTATCTACATTTTCTACACTTATTTCTCTTCTACATATGTAATGGATCTTATCGTCGACAACTTATTTGGCATCATTCCCGACCAGATTCCAGCCTCACCAACTTGGAGAGACGATTCAGACCTCTCAGGAAATCATCTATCCGACAGAATCCTAGCGTCACTATCGGAGTATTCGTCCAAGGCCTTAATGCACGGCCGTTGAGGGCAACCTGAGACTTCGCCTCAATGCACTGCTGTTGAGGGCAACACGATACTTCGCGGGTCCCGCTTTCGAATTAGTGCAAGTAATAATACAAGTACATGGAAGATGTATGCGAAAATTGCAAGTATAGAAACTGAATCTCACATTAAGTAAGTTAGGTTACTCCTTATATTGTCAATTAGTTGTATGGTTCAACCTCAACTTTTTTCAATAAATTTACCAGTCTTTGCAACTAAAAGTCTCCGTAATTTACAGTTATATCACATCACAAAACGACCATTTCACTAGCGAAACAGGAAAAAATTGTTGGAAAAATTAGGGTCTAATTGCTATATTAAATCACATAAAAATTTAAGAAATAATCCATTCAAGTATATATCAAAATTAATGCATGCACATGAGTAACCAATGTTAATGGAACATGATATAATGGAATAGAAAAACCTAAAAAATACGGTCGAGACAAGTGTTGGACACTTTGTCCTTAAGACAAGATTACGCCCCACTACGGGGCTTATGGTTGATCAGCGCATGTCTTCCAAGATACAATGACCCCGTCCTTGTAATAGTAGCACTCCAAATCACAAGGCTCCATGAACCACGATTGTGTTGAAAACTCTCTCATATGGATTCAATGAGACTCTCTAATAGTTAGTGCACTATAGGTATGATTATGTAAAACAATGAAAAGTTTTTTTGTGATTGTAGGGGACTTCCCTATTTATAGAATGTGAGATACCTCTTTGAAAAACATGTGACTATTCATGAAGAGTCAAAAGTTGCAACATTTCATTTAAGTAGACATATCTTTCTAACAAAAGGTTCCACTTCTAATTTCCATTCAATTAATAAATTTAATATAATAATATTATTATTAAATTTTCCAACAAAAATAAAAAACCCGAAGACCATTTTGAGGGGCATTTTCGTCTGCACATTGCATGTGAACAGTGCACCCGAGTTTGGGTTTTAGTATAGGCATAATATATCGAAAAAGTTGATTCTACCATAAAATCAAAAGTGCACAATTACGAATGCTGAATGAAATAGTTGTTGATATGATTTTACAATTAATTCTAATCTGATCAACTAATCCAATTGAAATGGTGGTTGTCATTCGATAGTTAAATTTTCTAAGTTCTCTTCTTAATTTGGAAAACATTTTTCTTACTTGTTTGATAATCATTTCAATTTTCAAAAAAGTTAAATAAAAAAAGCAAGTTTAAAAAAAAGCCAAATTTTGAAGGAAATTGACAATCGCACACAAATTTAGCTATTTACATACTCCTGTTTAATTATAGTCGTGGATTATGTTTAGTTTATTCAATCTAATAGCTAGAAATAACCACTTAGTAATACAGTCTAGCGATAGCAATACTGTGATTCAAATTTACTTTTAGCGGAAATCAAACCTAAAACGCCTTACTTACAAGTGAAGAAAAATACCACTAAACCGTAGTACTAAGTGACAATTCACCTCCCATTTAAAACTCAAAAAATTTAGCTGTCAATTTTCATTTTTTGAAAACTAAAAACAGTTACCAAATATATATTAGGTTTCATTTTTTAATAAAAGTGAAAACTAAAACTAAAAACGAAATTATTATAAAGTGGCTCCTATTTACGTTATGCACGAATTTCCTTAACTTGATTGCATGATTGCATCAAAAAACCTGTCTAGTGATTACAAGCATTGTGGGACTCATTGTCAAAGTATGTAAAACCTTCTTTTCTACCAAAAAAAAAGTATGTAAACCTTCTAATGTGAACTATTTTCACTTGCTACTACTGATTTTTCATTCTATATATTGCGTACATGAAAGCAAAGACTTCAAATTTCAAATACTGTGGACAAATATCTAAAGCCACCCACCTTTTTAAACCTACTTTTTTAGTGAAAACTATAGCGATACAAAGGGACGTATGAATTAATATGAATTGAAAAACAGGGCTCACCATCTCCTAGTGCAAGATTTGAAAACCCTAGTTGAAGCATGTCTCACGAGTGTGGCTTTTATGCTACGCATTATTCAATAGTATGACAGTTTTAATTGTTATATTTGATTTTTACAATTATTTACATATTTTATTTTCAATCACAACCAACCATGTCCCACATCAAAAACCTAGAAAAGCTCAGTTCATTAGTAGTGGCTCATTAGATTGACTCTACCTGAATTGGGACAATGGATTTGTTAAAATGCTAAAGTTTCAAGTTAATCCTACTATATATTGGTTTGCACATGTAGTCAATGTCAATGTTCGATTAGTAGTGAGCTAATAAACTGTCTCTAAATCCTCAATTGAAGCATGCCCAGCATCAAAAAATTAAAAAACCTCGGTTGGGGCACTAGATTGTCTTTACCCAAATTGGAACAATAAATTTAAAACACTAAAGTCGCGGGTTGGCCCAACTATTGGTTTGCACATGAAATCAATATTTTGTTTGATTAGTAGTAAGCCGATGAACCGTTTCTCGAACTTTGATTACTTTTGATGCCCTGCCTCTAAAGTCATCAAAGTCGGAAAGGAATAATCCAAAAACCTTGTATGGACCCTCTTGTGCAACTGATGCTTTGAAGTCTATCTACATTTTCACACTTATTTCTCTTGTACATATGTAATGGATCTTAGCGACAGCAACTTCTTTGGCATCATTCCAGACCAAATTCCAGCCTCACCAACTTGGACAGACGATTCAGACCTCTCAGGAAATCATCTATCCGACAGAATCCTAGCGTCACTATCGGAGTCTTCGTCCAAGGCCTCAATGCACTGCCGTTGAGGGCGACCCGATACTTCGCGGGTCCTGCTTTCGAATTAGTGCAAGTAAGTTAGATTACTCCTCATATTGTTAATTGGTTGTACGGGGAAACCTCAACTATTTTCAATAAATTTACCTGTTTTTGCACCTAAAAGTCTCTGTAATTTACAGTTATTTCACATCACAATATTCCTTTTTCTCAAAAATCAAAAAACAAAAATAAACAATTGTGGGACAACTCAAGTGGTAGGGTACGGTCAAACCAAAGACCAAGAGATTAAAGAATTTTTCAAGGACTTTGAAGTCGTTGCCTTATCGCCCATAATCTACCAAAACATTATATATATATATATATAGAGAGAGAGAGAGAGAGAGACAACGACTTTGAAGTCGTTGCCTTATCGCCCATAATCTACCAAAACATTATATATATATATATATATATAGAGAGAGAGAGAGAGAGAGAGAGAGAGTGAGAGAGAGAGAGAGAGAGAGAAGGCTGCTGCTTAATATATTCAGACTCTTACCAACCTGTGAGTAATCTGAACCTGAGATGGATCATCCATTCTCTCATGGCTTCCTTCTCATCCTCTTGTTTTCTTCCGTTATATTCACAATACATGCATGTGATCTAACCGAACGCAGCGCCCTCAAGTCCTTCGCGGGCACTCTGTCTTCCCCGGCATTGAACTGGACTGCTTCAGTTGATTGTTGCCAGTGGGAAGGCATCACATGTAATCAGAACGGTTGGATCATCCAATTGCGGTTGCCATCCAAGGGCCTCACAGGAGGTACTTTTCCTTCATCACTTGGAAACCTTAAGCTTCTTTCGTACCTCAATCTCTCCCACAATCTGCTTTCCGGCTCTCTTCAAGCCGGGATGTTCTCGTCCTTGAGTCGCCTTGAGATTCTTGATTTGAGCCATAACCTTTTCTCCGGAGAAATACCATTGTCTTTATCATCAAGTTACATCCAAATGGTTGATTTTTCGAGCAATCAATTCAACGGAACAATTCCGTCTTCATTCCTCCAGCATGCCTGGAATTTGAGCAGTTTGAATGTCAGCAATAATCATTTTACAGGCCAAATACCATCCTCTATCTGTCTTCGTTCCTCCTCGCTTAGAGTTTTGGATTTCTCCCACAATAATTTCAGTGGCCCAATTCCTCCCGGACTAGGAAACTGTTCCGAGTTGGAGGTCTTTCGTGCTGGCGACAATACTCTCTCAGGGTCCCTTCCTGCTGATATCTACAATGCTCAGGCACTTCAAGAAATTTCATTATCTACCAATGGGCTTGTCGGACCCATCAGTGAGAATGTTGGGAAGCTCTCCAAATTAAAGCTCATGCGCCTTCATTACAACAGTCTCCAAGGTCATCTGCCCCCATCTTTGATGAATTGCACAAACCTTGTTGAAATAAATCTGGGATTCAACTTTTTTAGTGGGAATATCTCTGTGCTCGATTTCTCTAGACTTACTCAACTTAGTAAACTAGATTGTATAAGTAATAATCTCACTGGTACCTTGCCAATAAGCCTCTACTCATGCAAATCCCTCAAAGCACTTCGACTGGCTACAAATGATTTCGAGGGGCAAATCCAACCTGAGATTCTTCAATTGAAAAACTTGACCTTCCTCTCGCTTTCTCGTAACAGACTCACCAATGTCACGGGGGCAATGAAGATACTCACGGGTTTCAAAAGTCTCAAGGTGCTCCTTCTTTCAAAAAATTTTAAAGGTGAAGAAATGCCAGATGGGGATATAACTGTCGATTCCGGGTTACAAAATCTGTGTGTTTTCAGTTTACTTATGTGTCATATGACAGGGCACATACCTGCATGGATTTCAAAGCTCGGGAAACTAGAAGTCCTGGATTTGTCTTTTAACAGACTCACTGGCACAATACCTGGTTGGTTGGGGACTCTTCCGCATCTTTTCTTTTTGTTGTTGAATGACAACTTGATTTCTGGTGAATTTCCAAAGGAGCTTTGCAGACTACAAGCATTAGTATCGCAAAAGGCTGCGAATGAAACAGGCCATTGTTCTCTTGAGTTGCCCGTCTACTTTCAACGCGGTAATAATGGAACCGTGCTGTCTTCACAGTACAAGTATCTGCCCAACATGCCAAGAGTAATCTCCCTCAGGAACAACAGTTTTAGCGGCAGCATACCCCTTGAGATTGGCCAATTGCAATTTCTTCAACAACTGGATCTAAGCATCAACAACTTCTCCGGCAACATTCCAGACCAAATAGCCAACCTCCCAAAGTTGGAGAGATTAGAACTCAACAGTAACCATCTGTCAGGCGAAATCCCATCATCACTATCAAATCTCCATTTCTTGTCTACATTTACTGTTGCATACAATAATCTTGAAGGACCAATACCAGCCGGCACTCAGCTCCAAGGCTTCAGTGTCTCTGCATACGAAGGGAATCCGAAACTGTGCGGAGCCCCACTTTCAAACCAGTGCTTTCCAAGTAATGGCAATGATGCAGATAAGAATGAGAACAACCAGGATTTGGACGATGATGAGGAGCAAAGTCTATGGTTTGGGTTATCCGTTGTGCTTGGTTTCTTTGTAGGGTTATTGGGATTCTGTTGCCCTTTACTTCTCAAGAGGACGTGGAGATATGCATATTTCCAACTCCTTGACAATATTCAATTCATGCTCTATATGAAGTGGAGAAGGCTTAGAAGAAGGTAGAGTTCTAGAATCTAGACTCTCTGTTCATTTTTCTTTTTTCAATTTGTTTTCAATTCCTAATTCTTGTTCTTCTTCTTAACAGGAAAGCCCAAGGCCAAGTCCAAGTCCCAAATCAAAAGGACGAAGTTAAAAGCAGCAAACCGGATGGTGAAACCAAGAGTACAAATCGGTCAGGATATGCAAACAACAGTAACTCTTTCATGGTCCCTGACAACTTCCAAACCACCTCTCTCGTCAATGTTCCAGTTAAAGCTCACTGCCCAGAAGATGATGAAATATTAATGTGTACGGATTGAGCCAGAAATTCTCTAGTGCAAAATATCTATTTAAGAGTAGGATGTTCATTCACCAATCGGATTGTAATGAATAGCTCTTTTATTTATTTTCTCTCTTTGTTTAGCCAAAATTATGGACCAAACTATCAATTATCAGCTGAAATCACAATGGAAGTTTGATAACATAACATATTAGATGATTTTACACGTGAATAAAGCCTAAGAGTATACATCATATATGTTTAACCACAAAAAGGTATGTCACATAATGATTCAAACTATCCATGAAAATCTCCTCGATTTTCACAAACTTGCGCAATCAGTTTGGTTAAGAAGAAAACTGAAACTAACAAAAGGGTCCTGATTGAATTTGATACTACACATCAAAATCTGTGTATATGCAGAATCATTGAGACGGGTTTATATTTTTTCCGAAAGTAAAACAAAAAAACTAGTGTAAGTTGGGTTTTCACTTACTTCTTCTAGTTTGCACGGGTTGCAAGTCGGAAGTCGTTGAACATGAGCAGAAGCCGAAAATCACAGAGCTCCAACTTTCGCAAGAGTAGGCGGTTCAGGAAATGTGTTACAGTGGCACCTAAGTTCCTAACCCTGCAAATTGGTCATTGTTGGAAACTTGAAAACAATCTGGAAATCTGAAAAAAAAAAAAAAAAAAAAAAAAAAGAGCAAAAGAACACGGTTCAGGATTTTCATCAAACAGTTTATGTGCAATCTGTTTTCAAAAAGTTTAAAACTGCAATTATATTGTGAGCGTAAGATGGCACATTAAGGAAGAAACATGTAAATGCAGCTTCATCGTCTACAAAACAAGCATGCAACGTAACAGTTTTTTCTGTTGAAATTTTTGGCAAACAAATGTCTGGGTCTACAATTTGATGATGTCGAAAGAGGTTTTCTTCGGGAAGGTATTTTTGATGAGGCCTAATACACTAGGCCTAGCGCACAACTAAGGCGTCGGGAGTAAATTTAACTTCACAGTACTCTAGAAATAATATGGTTAAATTCGTTTTTTACGAGAATCGAACCTAAAAGTAAAATTCCTCATCTCCCTTAATTAGAATGGGACTAACGAGTATAAGAATTGTGAAGCTTTATATGCATCAGGAGACGTGGCTGAAGAGGCATGGGCGTTTCTTCTGTTTTATATAACATGCCCTTTATTCAAATGGATTCCATTTTTTTAATAAAATGGGGACTACTTCTGCCCCATTTTATATTGAATTTTAATCAAACTGTTTATTTTTCAAGTTACATTTCATAGATCATTCTTAAAAAATATTAGTCAAAACAGAAATGTTTGAGATATTTAATTGAGTTGAGTTCAAAGAAATTGACCAACACTATATTTTAAAAAATATTGAAATTTCCTTACGACAATTAAATGGGTACATAGTTTTGGAATGAATTAAATTTTTTTTTTATATGATCTATAAATGAAGACTAAAAAAATAGATAGTTTAAATCGTTGAAGTTTGATGTAAAGTAAAACCTACAACTAATCCCTATTTTTAATATTATAGTATTTTGAATAAAGCATCTTAATCGCGGAAAACGAAAAAAAAAAAAAAAAAAAAAAAAAGGGCACCTTACCCAACTAAAAAGAAAACAAAATGCTCCATTAAATCCCTTAATCATGACTTAATTAAACCACCGAGTCCAATCTGCTAAGAAATAAAGAAACCAACTTAGATAAGTGGGGAATGTCGATGTCCAAAATTTCAAGCATTCTTGGTGTTAATTATTTTGAGCTTATTTGGATGTACTTTTAAAATGGCTAAAAGTATTCTTCGTATTAATTATTATGAGCTCGTTTGGACCTGATTAATTCCATTAATCATGATTTAATTAAACCACCGAGTCCAATCTGCTAAGAAGGAAAAAAACCAACTTAGATAAGTGGGGCATTTCGATGTCCAAAATTTCAAGCATTCTTCGTGTTAATTATTATGAGCTCATTTAAATATGCTTTTAAAATAACTGAAAGTACTTTTAAATAAAATGTTTGTGATATCCGGTCCCAAAATTATTTTTATTTTATTTTATTTTATTCTTGACGTATTTCGAAGATTTGATTGGAACTAATTCGTTAATTCTTCAAATTTGAGAAAAACAAAGTGAGAGGTACTTTAGTCATTTCCAATTTTCTCAACCTTTTTGGTCAACTCTTGAATTGGTTAGGTAGAGTTCAATTCCATGAGCGCGTAGGCGTAAACGGATCTTATTTCCGAGTCAGAACGGAAAAGTTAGAGTCGTTTGAAGTTGATGGCATTTTGATAATTTTACCAAAATGCTATAAATGAGAGTGAAACCTCCAGAAGAGAGGGAGGTTTCTGAAAATGAAAGGGAGTAGCTGTTACTAACCCGTTTTAGGGGAGTTTTGGAATCATTAACCCACAAACTTGACCCGCTTGTATCTTCTTCATCCGAGCTTCATTTTGGGTGATCTTGGTGTTCATGGAAAGCTCTTGATGAACCCTACATCTCTGTGGTATTAGATTTTCCAATTTCTTTTTCATCTTTGCAGTTCGAAGCCACAAAGCCCACGACTTTTCCACGCGGTTTTATCATTTTTCCGGTGATTCCAGCAACCCTTTCCTTCGAGTGAGGTATGAAACTTCATCTACTCTTCATAATCTTCAAGTTGGTATGCTTAGTTTGTGCTTTCGTATTCATTTTAGAGTTGGGTGTTTAGAACCCTAGAAATCCGGTTTTCTCTGGTGAATTTGGACGGTTTCTGGTTAGAATTTATTATTGGCCTAGTTGTGAAAAGTGTTTCCCTTGTTGAGCTCTAGCTACCACGTAAATTTGAGCTCATCTAGTTAATGTTGAAAATTCGGGGTTTCTAAACCATCCATCTTGACTACCACCGCGTGTCGCGGTGCGTGGGATCGTTCACGAGTGTTGTCTAGGTTCCAAATACCTTTTTGTGACCCTGTGAACCTATGTCTAGCTCAGTTTCCCAAAATTCAATTATTTGGTGTGGTGATCAATCTGGACCGCCACTTGTTTGTGTGATTGACGACAATCCGACCGTTGGATCATAATGAAATTTTAGTATGTTATTCTAGAAAAATAATGTGGATTTTGGGAAGTTATGGATCATAAATCTGATGTGCGGATCTTCAAGATCGAATTACGTAGAGTGGTGGACCCTATCGTTGACCGAGAGATGAATTGTTGTCAACATGTCTCATTACATTCTAAATAATAAAATTAGTACGGAAGACTTAAGTGAAGTCTAGTGGCCTACATTGGTTAGAGAGTGACTTGAACATATGTGATATGGTTATTACCTTGATTTCTTATATTGGTATCATCTATGAATATGACTTGGTTTTATAATGTGAGTTCTATTGAAATGTGATTATATATATATATGTATGTATGTATATATTTAGCCATAGACCTATGTTTATTAAACATGATTTGTCTTGTATACTAATGATGATCGTGATATGTGTTTTGACGTGCATATTTGAAAGGTGGTTGATTTGCATAGATGGTATGATATGATGAAATGTGAGTGACTTTAATATATGTGAATATGAATTGGTTTTATACTTATGTTTCCTATAAATTGTTAATTTTTATATTTAGCCATCGAGGTAATTTTATGAAGTGGGATTTGACGTGCATATTGGAAATATGGTTTGTTTTGTATGATTGGCTTGATTTGATGAAAGGTGAGGGCTCACGGTGGACTGTTAACCCATTGTCATGGGGTTTGTTGCTTCGAAACATGCGTCAACGCTTGTTTCATTATTTCATTTCTTGTTTTGTTGAGCTTTTATAACTTGAGTAACTTGATTCATGTATTGTTTCATTGATTGGTGGTTATGCAATGTACTCCACGATTCCGTTGAGTGATGGTCCGGAATCCTTCTTACTCCACTCTGCGATTCCGTTGAGTGATGGTTCGGAATCCCTCTTACTCCGCGATTCCGTTGAGTGATGGTCTGGGATCGTATCCACCTTCGGTTTCATTGAGTTTAGATTGAGATAGCTTCAAAGATGTAGGCTTCGGCCGAACTATATAGCTCTAACCCTACTTTTCATTGTGTGCATGAGAATATGGTTGTGAGATGTTGTGATTGTTTCAGGCAAACCGTTGGATGTTTGGGTGACTCCCTCGGAGTTTTCAAAAGTTTGGTATTGATTACTTATGAATGATTTATATTCAAGGTTTATAAATTGTGATTGATGGCTGGTTTTATTATTGTATCACATGCTTATATTATTGTCACTCACCCGAGCCTCTCGACTTATCTGAGTGCCTGATTTGCCATTTTACCAATCCCATAATATTGGCATTGACTTTACATATGACAGGTCTGGGTAGATTATGAGAAACCGCTTGATATTTTGGTTCCGTTGAGTGGTCCGGAATCCTTGCTCTTGTTCATTCCGTAAGGTGATCTTAGAATCCTAAATTCGAGTAGATGGGAATTACCCACAATAGATATTATGAAAATAAATTAGAATTACCATGTTTATTACTCATAATCCAAGTGGGGAATTATATAGAGTTTCTTGGTTAATTTGTGAAATGTTACGTTATCACACTATTTGATTAGCGTAATTACATGCTAAGATTGTGCATCTTAGATTCATGAATTGATTAATTGACAGGATTGTGGAATGACGTTGGATATGAGTGTGGTTATTATGAGTATTTTAGTTGATTAATATTTCTAGAGAATAATATGTACTTTGTTAATTCTTAAATTTGTTGCACGCTATGAAATGCGATTTTATGTGGGAAACATGATGAATTATGTGATGGATGAAGTGGAAATGCTAATCGTCATGTGGGATTGTTATGTTGGATATCATTGTTATTGTTATGATTAGACTTGTTGATAAATGTGGCTAGAGAATGGTATTGTGCTTCGTTGGTTCTTTGAAATGATATATGTTGTGAATTGTGGTATCATGTTGCGACATAATGACCTATATATAGATGGAGGGGAAATCATGATTTTCAGGTGGGTTTGTTATGTAACCCTGAGTCTAGTAATTTCATGCTTGTCAAGTTCTATTGATTGATTAAGAAATGTTATGCCTTTCGACTTAATCGGACTGTGATATATGTCAATTATTGTGCATGACAAACTACGAATGGCTTGATCCCTGTTTAGGGTACGTAGGCAGTCTAACAAGAAGGTTAGATGCAGCCATAAGGAATACGAAAAATTACTATGCGATTCGATTATTGAGTTGTGCTTTGCCCATATCCTAGAGGCGGGGTATGATAGAGACGGATTTTTGGTGACGTCATGTGTCAATTTTGGACGTTTGTTGGGATTGAGGCGTGACAATGTTTATGTGTTTCTTCTAGGAAACACTTTAAGTGCTTCGAAGATTTACTTACATCTTTACTAAAGATTGGTTTTAAAAACATTTTCACCAAAAACGTTTTCAGTCATTTTAAAAGTACATTCAAACGAGTTCTATAACTTTGCAAGAGGAATGTTAAGTAGATTCTATCAAAATGAGATTCTCTCAAAATTGACTTTTTGTAAACTCTTTGTCACTTTATATTTTTGGCACAGTGTTTTGTACCGTTGACACAAGAATTTACTTTAAATTGTGAGATGACAGAGAGTTTATAGAAAGTTTCATTTTGAGTGATTCTCTTTAGCATTCCACTCTCTTTGCAATTCCAAAGTTAAGATAGAGATAAAATATAAGAAAAACTAATGAAAATGGGTTGAAAACTTTGAGTTTTAACGATAAAAACAAAATAAAGGGTAAAGTGAATAGTAACAGGATTGACTTTTAGTGTAAAAATGTGGTTTTTCGTTAAAATGAACAGTACCACGGACTTTTCGTTAAAATTTCCTAAAATATATAGTAGTAAAATAAGTCACACATGGTGGACCGACACCATTCTATGGTAGTAATTCTAACGCATGACTGTATTATTTATTTTTTACGAGATATATTTAGAGAAGAAAAATAGAGCAGGTGACCTTGACTTATAAGTTCCTTCATGTAATAGTACTTGTGCGATGCTAAATCTTGGAGAGTTCACGAATTAATTAATGATGATCTCATTTCTACTTTTTAATTCTTAACTATATAATTATTTATCTGTTAGTTCATAACTCTCCTATTTAACACTATTCCAACAACACTTTATCAAACAACCATTTTCACGGTAAAAATGCTTTTAACTCTTCAAAAAGCATGAGCCCAAATTCAATTTAAATTAGGGATAAGCATGGTTTGATTTGGTGCGGTTTTGAGTGAAATTGAAAACAAAACCGAAAGTTTTTACGGTTTGATTCGGTGTGTTTTTTAGACTAAAATTGAAATGAAACCAAATCATTTGGTTCGGTTTTAAACCATTTACAAACAAAATAAAAAAATAGCTTCAAATCTCTTATCTTAATTTAATTTGTCAACTCCCTATACTCTTTCAATGTCGTTTCATAACAATATTATCAAACCATGAAAAATAGATTGCTGAAAGATTAATTAGCAATGTAAGTTCCAAATTCGTGTTGGAAAATATAGTTTCTTGCTAGACTTGTTGAAGTGGAAAGGAGCAAAAGGGACTTGTCATTTATGGGCAGATTAGAAGGAGGAAACACCTTCTCTTTCAAATCAAAACAATGTTGTTGACTCTGGGGCTGTGAAAGAGAACTTACAGGCTTACAATGGTTCATTGTTTGGGGGTGGGGGGTTTAGCCTCCAAGAATCAAAGTTGTTGCACAGTGAGCGTGAGACAAATTGATTTGCAAATTTTGTTTGTGTAAGGTGTGAAGAACATATGAGAGTTGAGAGAGAAAGAATGATTGGATGAGTGACCGAGAGTCTAAGACTAAGAGAGAGATGAATTTCTAGCATGGTCGAGTCCATACTAAAGTTATGGACTTTAACAAACAATCAACTATAACACAACACCTAATATGGGTATTTAATTAAATATTTTATATTTTGCTGTGCGGTTCAGTTTCAAAAGGCCGAAACCAAAGACAAACCATTTTCCTTCACTGCAGTTCAGTTTCAAACCGAAACCTTTTCAAAACTGCAAAATCAAACCATTCGATGTGGTTCGATTTGATTCATGTTTCAATTTCGATTTCCGATTTCAAATGCCCACCTCTAATTTAAACCATTTTTCAAGACAAAAGTGCTTTTAACTCTTGAAAAAGCACGAGCCCAAAATCAATTTAAACCTTCTAATACGTTGCCAACCCAATGATTAGACCTTCCGTTAGTGACGCCCCATTTCACTTATGGGTAATTCCGAAACCGGAATAGAATGCGAACAAACACAATTACATTTCTCCCAAAGCATTCAAGCGTTTATCGAGCTTTTGAAGAATTAGAAAATTGCTGGGATCCATGTGCAAATAATATTAGTAATCAATTTTCTAAATTACTCAGAATTAGATTACTTAGATGGAGGTGTGATCTGGACTGCAGGGTAAAGTCTCTATCCGGAATCAAACCGAGTGACGTAGAACACTTGTGGCTGTTAGACTTCACACATGCGATAACTTGCTCTGATTTCATGAAGAAGTTGAGGTTCCACTTTAAAATAGCAATGCGGAAGTAGCTCAATTACTCATAAGCACACACCAAGTCCTTTCTTTTTCCAATGTGAGATTTATATTCTCAATAATATTAAGGTGCTTTGAATAAAGCATTTTAGAGCATCTCCAAAGGAGACGCCAATTTTAAACATCAAAATGATATTTGATGGTTTATGTGGCAATTTTGACATTTTATACAATATTTTGTTCCACCCGATATGTTAAATAATAATGTCATTTAATAAAAAAATTTTATCTTTTTGTGGAGTCCAATGATTAAGGCAACCAATCGAATATTTGAAAAACATAACAACATTTATTATATATTATATTAATCTATTAAAAAAATCATTTAATAAATTTGATAGCAAAAGACTTTGCCTTCAAATGACTCAACGCCATGTAAGAAATTGAAGGCTAGGTTGGAGAGAGTTTGCTGCCATTTTTTGCTATTGTATGCCTACATAATAGATTTGAAAACCCAAGTTGAAGCATGTCTCGCCGGTGTAGCTTTTATGCTACGCATTATTCAATTGTATGAGAGTTTTAATTGTTATATTTGATTTTTGCAACTATTTACATTTTTATTTTCAACCTCAACCAACCACGTCTCACATAAAAAACCTAGAAAACCTCGGTTCATTAGTAGTGGCTCACTAGATTGTCCCTTCCTTAATTGGGACAATAAATTTGTTAAAATGCTAAAGTTTCAAGTTAACCCAACTATATATTGGTTTGCACATGTGGTCAATGTCAATGTTCGATTAGTAATGAGCTAATAAACCATCTCTAAAACCTCAATTGAAGCATGCCCTGCATCAAAAAGTTAGAAATCTTGGCTACGGCCCTAGATTGTCTTTACTGGAATTGGAACAATGAATTTAAAACATTGAAGTCGCGGGTTGGCACAACTATTGGTTTGTACATGTGATTAGTACTTGTTTGATTAGTAGTAAGCTGATGAACCGTCTCTCGAACTTTGATAACTTCGATGCTCTGTCTCTAAGACCAACTCCAATGGTGGGCTAAAAGCCAAATTACCCCCCAAAATTTCCCTCCAAACCCACTTCAACCCAAAGGGAAATTTTGGATTAAATGCTAAATGCTAAATGCTAAACCAACGCCAAATTTCCCCCAAAATTTAGCCCAAAAATCGGAGTGGACTCCACGCAATATTTATCGGAATTTAAATTTTTTTTAGATTAAAATGTTCGTAAAATTAATTTACGATAGTCTACATATTTATTTTTTTGTAAATTTAATTTAACAAAAAAAATAGGCTAAGTTTATTCTTTAATAATCCCGGGCTAAAATTTAAGGTTAGAACGGTTGGAGTAGAAAAACTATTTCTATGCTAAAAGCTAAATTTTTCAGGCTAAAAAATTTAACTTTTAGCCCAACCATTGGAGATGGTCTAAAGTCATCAAAATCGGAAGGGAATAATCCAAAAACCTTTTATGGACCCTCTTGTGCAACTGATGCCTCACAGGAGGTACTTTTCCTTCATCACTTGGAAACATTAAGCTTCTTTCACACCTCAATCTCTCCCACAATCTGCTTTCCGGCTCTCTTGAAGCCGGGATGTTCTTGTCCTTGAGTCGCCTTGAGATTCTTGATTTGAGCTATAACCTTTTCTCCGGAGAAATACCATTGTCTTTATCATCAAGTTACATCCAAATGGTTGATTTTTCGAGCAATAAATTCAACGGAACAATTCCATCTTCATTCCTCCAGCATGCTTGGGATTTGAGCAGTTTGAATATCAGCAATAATCATTTTACAGGCCAAATACCTTCCTCTATCTGTCTTCGTTCCTCCTCGCTTAGAGTCTTGGATTTCTCCCACAATAATTTCAGTGGCCCAATTCCTCCCGGACTAGGAAACTGTTCCGAGTTGGAGGTCTTTCGTGCTGGCGACAATACTCTCTCAGGGTCCCTTCCTGCTGATATCTACAATGCTCAGGCACTTCAAGAAATTTCATTGTCTACCAATGGGCTTGTCGGACCCATCAGTGAGAATGTTGGGAAGCTCTCCAAATTAAAGCTCATGCGCCTTCATTACAACAATCTCCAAGGTCATCTGCCCCCATCTTTGATGAATTGCACAAACCTTGTTGAAATAAATCTGGGATTCAACTTTTTTAGTGGGAATATCTCTGTGCTCGATTTCTCTAATCTTACTCAACTTAGTAAACTAGATTGTATAAGTAATAATCTCACTGGTACCTTGCCAATAAGCCTCTACTCATGCAAGTCCCTCAAAGCACTTCGACTGGCAACAAATGATTTCGAGGGCCAAATCCAACCTGAGATTCTTCAATTGAAAAACTTGACCTTCCTCTCGCTTTCTCGTAACAGACTCACCAATGTCACCGGGGCAATGAAGATATTGACGGGTTTCAAAAGTCTCAAGGTGCTCCTTCTTTCAAAAAATTTTAAAGGTGAAGAAATGCCAGATGGGGATATAACTGTCGATTCTGGGTTACAAAATCTGTGTGTTTTCAGTTTATATAGCTGTCATATGACAGGGCACATACCTGCATGGATTTCAAAGCTCAAAGTGGAAGTCCTGGATTTGTCTTTTAACATACTCACTGGCACAATACCTGGTTGGCTGGGGACTCTTCCGCATCTTTTCTTTTTGTTGTTGAATGACAACTTGATTTCGGGTGAATTTCCAAAGGAGCTTTGCAGACTACAAGCATTAGTATCGCAACAGGCTGCGAATGAAACAGGCCATTGTTCTCTTGAGTTGCCCGTCTACTTTCAACGCGGTAATAATGCAACTGTGCTGTCTTCACAGTACAAGTATCTGCCCAACATGCCAAGAGTAATCTCCCTCAGGAACAACAGTTTAAGCGGCAGCATACCCTTTGAGATTGGCCAATTGCAATTTCTTCAACAACTGGATCTAAGCATCAACAACTTCTCCGGCAACATTCCAGACCAAGTAGCCAATCTCACAAAGTTGGAGAGGTTAGAACTCAACAGTAACCATCTGTCAGGCGAAATCCCATCATCACTATCAAGTCTCCATTTCTTGTCTACATTTACTGTTGCATACAATAATCTTGAAGGACCAATACCAGCCGGCACTCAGCTCGAAGGCTTCAGTGTCTCTGCATTCGAAGGGAATCCGAAACTTTGTGGTGCCCCACTTTCAAACCAGTGCTTGCCAAGTAATGGCAATGATGCAGATGAGAATGAGAACAACCGGCATTTGGACGATGATGAGGATCAAAGTCTATGGTTTGGGTTATCCGTTGTGCTTGGTTTCTTTGTAGGGTTATTGGGATTCGGTTGCCCTTTGCTTCTCAAGAGGAGTGGAGATATGCATATTTCCAACTCCTTGACAATATTCAATTCATGGTCTATCTGAAGTGGAGAAGGCTTAGAAGAAGGTAGAGTTCTAGAATCTAGATTGTGTGTTCATTTTCCTTCAGAATATTCAATTCCTTGTTTTTCTTCTTAACAGGAAAGCCCAAGGCCAAGTCCAAGTCCAAGTCCCAAATCAAAAGGACGAAGTTAAAAGTAGCAAACCGGATGGTGAAACTGTTAGTGCAAATCGGTCAGAATATGCAAACAACAGTAACTCTTTTATTAACTTCCAAACCACCTCTCTCTTCAATGTTCCAGTTAATGCTCGCTGCCCAGAAGATGAAGAAATATTAGTGTGCACGGATTGAACCAGAAATTCTCTAGTGCAAAATATCTATGTAAGAGGAGGATGTTCGTTCCCTAATCGGATTTTAAGTTGAATAGCTCTTTTATTTATTTTCTCTCTTTGTTTAGACCAAAATTAACCAATCTATCAATCATCAGGTGAAATCACGATGGAAGTTTGATAACTTAACATATTAGACGATTTTACACATGAATAAAGCTTAAGAGTACACATCATACATGTTTAACCAAAAAAAGGTATGTCAGATGACGAATCAAACTATTCGTGAAAATCTCCTCAATTTTCATAAACTTGCGCAATCAGTTTGGTTAAGAAGAAAACTGAAACTAACAGAAGGGTCCTGATTGAATTTGATACAACAAATCAAAATCTGTGTATATGCAGAATCATTGAGATGGGTTTGTATTTTTTCCGAAAGTAAAACAAAAAAAGGAAAACTAACGAAAAAGACTTGAAAACTTTGAGTTTTAATGATAAGGACAAAATAAAGGGTAAAGTGAATAGTATCAGGATTGATTTTTTAGTGTAAAAATGTAATTTTTCATTAAAGTGAACAGTACCGTGATCTTTTCATTAAAACTCTCAACAAAAAAACTAGTGTAACTTGGGTTTCCACTTACTTCTTCTAGTTTGCACGGGTTGCAAGTCGGAAGTCGTTGAACGAATGCCAACACGGGCAGAAGCCGAAAATCACAGAGCTCCAACTTTCGCAAGAGGAGGTGGTTCAGGAAATGTGTTACAGTGGCACCTAAGTTCCTAACCCTGCAAATTGGTCATCGTTGGAAACATGAAAACAATCTGGGAATCTGAAAAAAAAAAAAAAGGGCAAAAGAAAACGGTTCAGGAAATTCATCAAACAGAACAGTTTATCTGCAATCTCTTTTCAGAAAGTTTAAACTTACAATTATTTTGTGAGCGTAAGATAGCAACTTAAGGAAGAAACATGTAAATGCAGCTTCATCGTCTACAAACACATGCATGCAACGTACCAGTTTTTTCTGTTGAAGTTTTTGGCAAACAGATGTCTGGGTCTACAATTTGATGATGTCTCGAGGTTATGTCGAGAGACTTCGGCTCCGTTTGTGTTCACCTTTTTAGTGATGATTGGATTATATTCAATGATTAAGCTAGATTAGTTTGACTTGAATTAAAAGGTACAAGAATTGTGAAGCGTTTTATGCATTTGGAGATGGGGTTAAAGATTTCTTCTGTTTTATATAAACAACCATTTATTTAAAGGGGTATTCATTTTTTTTAAATGGGAACTAGTTTTTGGTCTTATTGACATCGAACTTAACAATATAGTTTTGTATAATTGATTTTTTTGTTTGTTTGTTTGTTTTTGCAACAGTTAGCTATAAAAGAAGATTGAAAATAGACAATTTGAATTATTGAAAGTCAATGTAGAGTGATACCCACAATTAGTCTCCATTTAAAAAAAAATGACGCTTTTGTTTTCTGTTCTAGCCACTTGGATTTTAGATTGACTATTTCGATCGTGCTTCGAATCGTATCATGGTATTTTGAATAAAACATAGCCTGATAGGTGGGAGGACCCCAAGGACTTAAGTACCACTACACCATTTCTAGTGTAGCCGATGTGGGATCATGACATCACCCCACCCTTCTGAAGACCCGACGCCCACGGCAGCCTTTACTCTGGTGGCTTTCACTCTTAACAGCAGCGCACCCTCTAGTCATCCCGTTAAGGCAGCCTTTTCCAAGTTGCCCCCTCTGCAAGGTTGGGACCCGACGCCCACGACGGCTCTTACTCTAGTGGCTTTCATTTTTAACGGCGGCGCACCCTCTAGTTGTCTCGTTAAGCTAGCCCTTTCTAGGTCGTCCCTCCGCAGCGTTGGGAACCTAAACTCTGATACCATTGTTAGGTACTAAAGCCCAAGGGAGGAGCCCAACCCAAAAGACTAGCCTAATACGTGGGAGGACCCTAAGGACTTACGTACCACTACACAATTTTTAGTGTAGCTGATGTGGGATCATAACATCACACCACCTTTCGGAAGACCCGACGTCCACAACGACCCTTACTCTGATGACTTTCACTCTTAACGGTTGCGCGTATTCAAGTTAGTCAATAGTCTAGCCAGTGAGAATAATTGAGCTCTATATTAATTGAATACTTACTTTACCCAAGAAAAACAAAAGCAAAATGCTCCATTAATTTCCTTTGATCATGACATAAGTAAACCATTGAGTCCAATCTGCTAAGAAGAACAAAATCAACTTCGATAAGTTGGCATGTCAATGTCCAGAAAGCATTCCTCGTGATAATGATTATACTTTGCAATTTCAAAGTCAAATACACAGAAAAAAATATATATAGTAGTGAAATAGGTCACGCATGGTAAATTTATGCTATTTTATATTAAACAATTATTACGCGTAACTGTATCATTTATTTTTATACAAGAGATATTTAAAGCGGAAAAATCAATCACATAACTTTGCACGCTGTTAAATCAAGGAGAATTTTCTGATAAATAAATAAATTAATGATCATCTCACTTCTACTTATTCTTTAACTATATAATTATTCTTCAGTTAGTTCATAAGTCTCCTATTTAATCAAAATTCCTTAACTTGATTGCATCTAAAAAATTGTCCAAAGTGATTAATAGTGTTTCTACTTTCTATTCAAAGCACTTTTAATGAACAACATTTTTGAAGGGCTTTAAACTCTTCCATAAGCACTAGCCCAAAGTCAATGTAAACCTTCTAATACGTTGCCAACCCATGATTAGACCCTCCATTAGTGACGTCCCATTTCACCTATGGCGTGGTTACGAAATCGGACTGGAATGGGAAGAAACGGAATGGCACTTCTCTCAAAGCATTCCAGCATTTACCAAGCTTGTGAGGAATCAAAAAATATGTGGGTCCAGGTTCTTCTAAAATTAGTAATTAAATTTCTAAATTATTCAGAATTAGAATACTTAGATGTAGGTGATATTTGGATTTCGGGGTGAAGGCTCTAGCTAGAATCAAACTTTTCAGCCTAAAACACTCATACATTTATTACTTGTAACTCAAATGATTAAAAATATTTACCGTTGCATTTGAGTCCGAGATTTGATTATCCTCTTCTTCACTATTGATTGTATCCAAAAGGAAAAATAAGGAATTGTAATCTAAACGCATTTGACCACTTTGAAGTCAATATAAGTGACTCTTTGAAGTCTTTTGTTTGTTGTTTACTTGTTTACTCTTAAAGTCAAACCAAACCACTCCAAATCCATAAAAGATCTTTGAAGAAATTGGGAAATAGAAGACAAAACCACATTACATACATACATAGTACGTGTGTGTGTATATATAATTGTTATTAGCACTCTAAAAATCTCATTTTGCACTCCAAACTTTCTATAATTCTAAAGAAAAATACATTTATGAGAAGTGTAGAATGAGATTTTAATAGTGTTAATAACACTTTCCACACACACACACACACGTACACACATACATATTGATCAATATAAAAGCTTGCAAGTTGCAACTTAACAATGTTCATATGCAGCTGTCATGGCTTCCAGAAGATGTATATACTGCACAAGTTGATGCACATTTGACGTATATGTATTTTTTGTTGTTCAAAGATGTATATGTATACGTGTATACGAGTGATGCTTGCGATCCAAGCGAACGCAGCGCTCTCACGACCTTCTCTCGCTCTCCGTCTTCTCCTCCGTTGAACTGGACTACTACTTCCAGTAGATAGTTGCCAGTGGGAAGGCATCACCAGTGAACAAAATGCTCCATTAATTTCCCTTGATCATGCCTTAAGTAGACCACTGAGTCCAATCTGCTAAGAAGAAAAAAGACAAGTTGGCATGTCAAAGTCAATGTCCAAAACTTCAAGCATTCTTCGTGTTATTTATTACTAGCCTTCACGTTTACACATGTGCAAAAGATATTTGAGGTATTCAACAATTGCCCTCCTGAACTTGTGACCATTAGCCAATTTCCCTCCTGAAATTGTGACCATTTGCCAATTTCCTCCCTCAACTTTAATTTTGGCTAATTTCCCCCCTCAATTCTCATAATTAGTCAACTTCCCCCCTCAACTCTCATAATTAGTCAATTTGCACCTTACTGTTATTTTTTTTTAATTTGATCATAATTAAACAAGTGTGTGTAAGAAACTAAATAACATATATGTTAATCATGTTCCTATATCTTTATCCTATTACAAATAGATTAAAATTTAGAATTTTACAATTTATCATAGATAGTATTATTAGTCATAATAAATCAGTACGGAGTAATTTTATTTGATTTTTGACTATACAAAATTGATAACGAAAAGGATTGATGCGTAAATTTTTGTATGTGAATACAATTTTCTTTATAAAAGTGAAAGCTAAGTTCAAGTAAATTGCGGAGAATCGAGCTTTAGTGAAAAAATGGCTAGTCAATTCATAATTTTCAACTCCTTATTAAGAATAACCCATTTTATTGACATAGGTCTGATCCATGAGTTTAGGATTATTATTTCTTCTTCTACATGCTTTAAACCCGATTCATAACTTTTTCTTATAATCAACCCATATCACATTCTAATTGTATTATGTTTTTGTACATTTTACCCTATATTATGCAGGTGAGTTTATGTTAATTTTAGTACTTTGTTGGATGTTATTAGAAAGATTGAAAATTAAAAAAAAAAAAAAAAGATGGAAAATTAAAAAAAAAAATTAACAGTAGGGTGCAAATTGACTAATTATGAGAGTTGAGGGGGTGAAATTGGCCATATTAAAGTTAAGGGGGGAAATTGGCCAATGGTCACAAGTTCAGGGGGAAATTGATGAATACCTTAAGATATTTTTTGAATCACCTCGTGCTACGCGCGATTACATATTTTTTCATATTATTGCTAGCTCATTGTGAGGTTAAGTCCACCAACTCCTCTTAGTGTAGATAATATCGTATGTTAAAAAAAAAAATCATTTTGACAACTAATTGAATCATATTTTTTATGCACGTGCGAAAAACCTTTTTTCTAATTGGCACTACGCCTCTTAAGATGTTTTTAACGTGTTTAAAAATAGAAAAAATAATATTTAATAAATAACTGGTTAAATCACATTATTGTTAGCCCATTATTAGATACTAATTATAAATAATAAAAAATTTAAGAAAAAAAAATACCGCACAAAAAAAAATTAATTATAAAAAGCATTGTTTATATGATGAAAATACCCCTGCATTATTTTGGACTGCTTTTGAACTTTTTTGTTTGGGGGACATTTTTGTGCCCTTTTTTTTTTTTTTTTTGTGAAGCCCGTGACCTCAAATGGGGTTGCTGGCTTTATATAGTAGTATAGATATCTTTGCAATTTCAAAGTCAAGACGAAGAAGAACAAATATAGTTGTTAAATAAGTCACGCCCAAGTGTCCTTCTCGCACAGTAGTAGAGAGAAGTGTTGCTCTTGCAGCACGACATAAGTTCAAACCCCGTCGGCTTCCTAATTTAACATCTAATCTAACAAATAAATCGTTTAACAAAAAAAAAGTCACACATGGTGGACTCGCTTCAATTTTGTATTAACTAATTACTACGCTTAATTATGTCATTTTGTTTGGGTAATGCTAGGAAGATCAAATTTCTAAACCAAATGATGTGGATGTTGATGATTGGATTATTAGTTAAGTGTTGATTAACGTGCTTATTTCCTATTGATGACACATCATTTGGTTTGCAAATTTAATTTAAAATTTTGGTCTCCCTAGCATTAAGTTTTTTATTTTATATACAAGTGATGGTCAGTGGGAAAAAATCGAGCTCGTTACCTTGACTTATAAGAGCATCTCCAATGTAAGTTCTTATTTTTGGGACTCCCACCACTACTTTTGAGTACTCATTTAAGGACTTAATGGGAATCTTTGTGTTCCTAATTTAATGTTTTTATGATTTTACGTGATAATTTGATTAAGTGCACATTTTCTGCTTATATTAACCTTTTTTTTTTTAAAGCACTAAAATCTTCAATCAAGATTGTGAGCCCCGTTTTTCACTCAAGGTGCACATTTTTTTGTTTATGTTAACCATTTTTTAATGGGAACATATTTGCTCATAACTCTAAACCTTGGTGTATGCTCATCATACATTTAATCATTTGCCATGTATCATTTCACTTAATCATGATTATTTTTTTTTTTTCAAAATTGAAAAAGTAACATTTAATCTGAAAATTAACTAGAGCTAGGTGAAAGGACACATGGAAAATGACAAGGTGTATGGTGAACATAAACCATAATTATGGTGGTGAGCAAAAATGCACCCGTTTTTAATTAAAGAGCTTTAATGAAAAGGGCTTGAACCAAGATTATTTTAATAAAAAAAACAACCCTATAATTTTCTTTAACCAAAAGCACTTCAAAATTAACCATAAAAACATGGGCCGAAATTCAACATGGGCTAGATTATAGAAACCAACAAGGATAAAAATAAGTTTCCAAAATTGCCCCTGCACATACAAAAATAAGTTTTCAAAAAGGCGCTGTTGACAATTATCATCGATCCTGGTAGAAAAGATGTGGAGTTATTCTTGATGTTGAAATAGCATCTGTCTATTTTAAAAACGGAAACTATGATCTGGCAGCCAGTGGTGGGAGGAGGGAGGGGGCGGCTACCCCTTCGCTTGCCAAAAAACAAGTCTAGGAGCTGTTTATTCATGTTGCAGTTTGCGCCCTCACCTCCAGTCGCCAGTATTCTTTCTCAAAACCATGATTTCGCCCATTTGCTTTAGTGCTCTGTGCTGCATTTTGGTTCTCTGGCGGAAGAAATGGAGCATCTGGTCGTGGGAAGCGGGTTTCACTCAGTTTGTGGTTTTGGATTGACGAAGAAAACAAAGCTCTTGATTTGAAGCAAAATTGCTCTGGCCGCGTGGCTTGGGTTTTTTCTGGGACATGTGGAAGGAAATGGGAGTCCCAATAAATTAGGCCCATTAAACATAACAAACAAGATAAAAAACGTGCAGAAAAAGAGATTTTTCAGCGTGATCGTCATACGAGGTGGTACATTACGTGTTTCTATATAAATTGTGGGTTATGTGTGTTAAAAAGTGAATAACTTAAAAATTAAAAATTTTCACCACTTGCATAAAAACACGCGATGCACCATCCGTGTTCCCATTACAACAAAAAATTTCGGGTAAATTACACTTTCATACATGTTTGGGGTCTATTTCAATTCCTTACAACATCTTCAAAACAGTTCATTTTCATACCTTAAGTACTATTTTATTTCAAAATAATACCTCTGTTACATTTCTCATCCATTGATCTGTTAAATGATGACATAGCTGCCAAATATCTGTCTCGTGACAAATAAAATAATTTTTTAATTTTATTTTTAAAACCTGAATTCTCTCAAAAAGAAAAAGAAATAAAAATGAAACCCACTATCCCTCCCCCCTCCCCCCAAGTGACCCACATCCCTATCCCTAACCCAAAACCCAAAAAACCTGCTACAGCAGCAAGAAGAAGAAGAAAAAGAGGGAGGAAGAAGAAGAAGAAAAGGGAGGAAGAAGACGAAGGAAAAAAAAACCCCAAACCCAGATCCCATTCCTCCCCATAATCCCCACCCGTGCCCACCCTTCTACCCCCCAACACTCTTTCTCCCGCACCACTCTTTCTCGGCAGATTCAGACATATATGCATACCTATCTACGCGTGTAGAAGAAAACCTGTGAGTACTCTGAACCTGAGATGGATCATCCATTCTCTCATGGCTTCCTTCTCATCCTCTTGTTTTCTTCCGTTACATTCACAATACATGCATGTGATCTAACCGAACGCAGCGCCCTCAAGTCCTTCGCGAGCGCTCTGTCTTCCCCGGCATTGAACTGGACTGCTTCAGTTGATTGTTGCCAGTGGGAAGGCATCACATGTAATCAGAACGGTTGGATCATCCAATTGCGGTTGCCATCCCAGGGCCTCACAGGAGGTACTTTTCCTTCATCACTTGGAAACCTTAAGCTTCTTTCGTACCTCAATCTCTCCCACAATCTGCTTTCCGGCTCTCTTCAAGCCGGGATGTTCTCGTCCTTGAGTCGCCTTGAGATTCTTGATTTGAGCCATAACCTTTTCTCCGGAGAAATACCATTGTCTTTATCATCAAGTTACATCCAAATGGTTGATTTTTCGAGCAATCAATTCAACGGAACAATTCCGTCTTCATTCCTCCAGCATGCCTGGAATTTGAGCAGTTTGAATGTCAGCAATAATCATTTTACAGGCCAAATACCATCCTCTATCTGTCTTCCTTCCTCCTCGCTTAGAGTTTTGGATTTCTCCCACAATAATTTCAGTGGCCCAATTCCTCCCGGACTAGGAAACTGTTCCGAGTTGGAGGTCTTTCGTGCTGGCGACAATACTCTCTCAGGGTCCCTTCCTGCTGATATCTACAATGCTCAGGCACTTCAAGAAATTTCATTATCTACCAATGGGCTTGTCGGACCCATCAGTGAGAATGTTGGGAAGCTCTCCAAATTAAAGCTCATGCGCCTTCATTACAACAGTCTCCAAGGTCATCTGCCCCCATCTTTGATGAATTGCACAAACCTTGTTGAAATAAATCTGGGATTCAACTTTTTTAGTGGGAATATCTCTGTGCTCGATTTCTCTAGACTTACTCAACTTAGTAAACTAGATTGTATAAGTAATAATCTCACTGGTACCTTGCCAATAAGCCTCTACTCATGCAAATCCCTCAAAGCACTTCGACTGGCTACAAATGATTTCGAGGGGCAAATCCAACCTGAGATTCTTCAATTGAAAAACTTGACCTTCCTCTCGCTTTCTCGTAACAGACTCACCAATGTCACGGGGGCAATGAAGATACTCACGGGTTTCAAAAGTCTCAAGGTGCTCCTTCTTTCAAAAAATTTTAAAGGTGAAGAAATGCCAGATGGGGATATAACTGTCGATTCCGGGTTACAAAATCTGTGTGTTTTCAGTTTACTTATGTGTCATATGACAGGGCACATACCTGCATGGATTTCAAAGCTCGGGAAACTGGAAGTCCTGGATTTGTCTTTTAACAGACTCACTGGCACAATACCTGGTTGGTTGGGGACTCTTCCGCATCTTTTCTTTTTGTTGTTGAATGACAACTTGATTTCTGGTGAATTTCCAAAGGAGCTTTGCAGACTACAAGCATTAGTATCGCAAAAGGCTGCGAATGAAACAGGCCATTGTTCTCTTGAGTTGCCCGTCTACTTTCAACGCGGTAATAATGGAACCGTGCTGTCTTCACAGTACAAGTATCTGCCCAACATGCCAAGAGTAATCTCCCTCAGGAACAACAGTTTTAGCGGCAGCATACCCCTTGAGATTGGCCAATTGCAATTTCTTCAACAACTGGATCTAAGCATCAACAACTTCTCCGGCAACATTCCAGACCAAATAGCCAACCTCCCAAAGTTGGAGAGATTAGAACTCAACAGTAACCATCTGTCAGGCGAAATCCCATCATCACTATCAAATCTCCATTTCTTGTCTACATTTACTGTTGCATACAATAATCTTGAAGGACCAATACCAGCCGGCACTCAGCTCCAAGGCTTCAGTGTCTCTGCATACGAAGGGAATCCGAAACTGTGCGGTGCCCCACTTTTAAACCAGTGCTTTCCAAGTAATGGCAATGATGCGGATGAGAATGAGAACAACCAGGATTTGGACGATGATGAGGAGCAAAGTCTATGGTTTGGGTTATCCGTTGTGCTTGGTTTCTTTGTAGGGTTATTGGGATTCTGTTGCCCTTTGCTTCTCAAGAGGACGTGGAGATATGCATATTTCCAACTCCTTGACAATATTCAATTCATGCTCTATATGAAGTGGAGAAGGCTTAGAAGAAGGTAGAGTTCTAGAATCTAGACTCTCTGTTCATTTTTCTTTTTTCAATTTGTTTTCAATTCCTAATTCTTGTTCTTCTTCTTAACAGGAAAGCACAAGGCCAAGTCCAAGTCCCAAATCAAAAGGACGAAGTTAAAAGCGGCAAACCGGATAGTGAAACCGAGAGTACAAATCGGTCAGAACATGCAAACAACAGTAACTCTTTCATGGTCCCTGACAACTTCCAAACCACCTCTCTCGTCAATGTTCCAGTTAAAGCTCACTGCCCAGAAGATGAAGAAATATTAATGTGTACGGATTGAGCCAGAAATTCTCTAGTGCAAAATATCTATTTAAGAGTAGGATGTTCATTCCCCAATCGGATTGTAAGTTGAATAGCTCTTTTATTTATTTTCTCTCTTTGTTTAGCCAAAATTATGGACCAAACTATCAATCATCAGCTGAAATCACAATGGAAGTTTGATAACATAACATATTAGACGATTTTACACGTGAATAAAGCCTAAGAGTATACATCATATATGTTTAACCACAAAAAGGTATGTCACATAATGAATCAAACTATACATGAAAATCTCCTCGATTTTCATAAAATTGCGCAATCAGTTTGGTTAAGAAGAAAACTGAAACTAACAAAAGGGTCCTGATTGAATTTGATACTACACATCAAAATCTGTGTATATGCAGAATCATTGAGACGGGTTTATATTTTTTCCGAAAGTAAAACAAAAAAACTAGTGTAAGTTGGGTTTTCACTTACTTCTTCTAGTTTGCACGGGTTGCAAGTCGGAAGTCGTTGAACACGAGCAGAAGCCGAAAATCACAGAGCTCCAACTTTCGCAAGACGAGGCGGTTCAGGAAATGTGTTACAGTGGCACCTAAGTTCCTAACCCTGCAAATTGGCCATTGTTGGAAACTTGAAAACAATCTGGAAATCTGGAAAAAAAAAAAAAAAAAAAAAAAAAGGCAAAAGAACACGGTTCAGGAATTTTATCAAACAGTTTATGTGCAATCTGTTTTCAAAAAGTTTAAAACTGCAATTACATTGTGAGCGTAAGATAGCACATTAAGGAAGAAACATGTAAATGCAGCTTAATCGTCTACAAAACAAGCATGCAACAAAACAGTTTTTTCTGTTGAAATTTTTGGCAAACAAATGTCTGGGTCTACAATTTGATGATGTCGAAAGAGGTTTTCTTCGGGAAGGTTTTTTTGATGAGGCCTAATACACTAGGCCTAGCTCACAACTAAGGCGTCGGGAGTAAATTTAACTTAATAGTAGACTAGAAATAATATGATTTAAATTCGTTTTTTACGAGAATCGAACTTAAAATTCATCATCTCCCTTAGTTAGGATGGGACTAACGAGTATAAGAATTGTGAAGCTTTATTGCATTAGGAGATGTGGCTGAAGAGGCCTGGGCCTTTCTTCAGTTTTATATAACATGCCCTTTATTCAAATGGATTCCATTTTTTTAATAAAATGGGAACTACTTCTGGCTCCATTCTATATTGAATTTTAATGATTCAAATTCTTTATTTTTTGAGTTACATTTTATAGATTATTTTAAAAAAATATTAGTCAAAACAGAAATGTTTGAGATATTTAATTGAGTTAAGTTCAAAGAAATTGACAAACACTATATTTTAAAAAATATTGAAATTTCCTTACGACAATTAAATGGGTACATAGTTTTGGAATGAATTGAATTTTTTTTTTATATGATCTATAAATGAAGACTAAAAAAATAGATAGTTTAAATCGTTAAAGTTTGATGTAAAGTAAAACCTACGACTAATCCCTATTTTTAATATTATAGTATTTTGAATAAAGCATCTTAATCGCGAAAAAACAAAATTAAAAAAAAAAAAAACGCGTCTTACCCAACTAAAAAGAAAACAAAATGCTCCATTAAATCCCTTAATCATGACTTAATTAAACCACCGAGTCCAATCTACTAAGAAATAAAGAAAGCAACTTAGATAAGTGGGGCATGTCGATGTCCAAAATTTCAAGCATTCTTGGTGTTAATTATTCTGAGCTTATTTGGATATACTTTTAAAATGGTTAAAAGTATTCTTCGTGTTAATTATTATGAGCTCGTTTGGATCTGATTAATTCCCTTAATCATGACTTAATTAAACCACCGAGTCCAATCTGCTAAGAAGGAAAAAAACCAACTTAGATAAGTGGGGCATTTCGATGTCCAAAATTTCAAGCATTCTTCGTGTTAATTATTATGAGCTCATTTGAATATACTTTTAAAATGACTGAAAGCACTTTTAAATAAAATGTTTGTGATATCCGGTCACCAAAATTATTTTTATTTTATTTTATTTTATTTTTGACGTATTTCGAAGATTTGATTGGAACTAGTTTATTAATTCTTCAAATTTGAGAAAAACAAAGTGAGAGGTACTTTAGTTATTTCCAATTTTCTCGACCTTTTTGATCAACTCTTGAATTGGTTAGGTAGAGTTCGATTCCATGAGCGCGTAGGCGTAAACGGGTCTTATTTCCGAGTCAGAACGGAAAAGTTAGAGTCGTTTGAAGTTGATAGCATTTTGGTAATTTTACCAAAATGCTATAAATGGGAGTGAAACCTCCAGAAGAGGGGGAGGTTTCTGAAAATGAAAGGGGGTAGCTGTTACTAACCCGTTTTAGGAGAGTTTTGGAACCATTAACCCACAAACTTGACCTGCTTGTATCTTCTTCTTCCGAGCTTCATTTTGGATGATCTTGGTGTTCATGGAAAGCTCTTGACAAACCCTACATCTCTGTGGTGTTAGATTTTCCAATTTCTTTTTCATCTTTGCAGTTCGAAGCCACAAAGCCCACGACTTTTCCGGCAGTTTTATCATTTTTCCGGTGATTCCGACAACCCTTTCCTTCGAGTGAGGTATGAAACTTCATCTACTCTTCATAATCTTCAAGTTGGTATGCTTAGTTTGTGCTTTCGTATTCATTTAGAGTTGGGTGTTTAGAACCCTAGAAATCCAGTTTTCTCTGGTGAATTTGGACGGTTTTCGGTTAGATTTTATTGTTGGCCTAGCTGTGAAAAGTGTTTCCCTTGTTAAGCTCTAGCTACCACGTAAATTTGAGCTCATCTAGTTAATGCTGAAAATTCGGGGTTTCTAAACCATCCATCTTGACTACCACAGCGTGTGGCGATGTGTGGGATCGTTCACGAGTGTTGTCTAGGTTCCAAATACCTTTTTGTGACCCTGTGAACCTATGTCTAGCTCGGTTTCCCAAAATTCAATTATTTGGTGTGGTGATCAATCTGGACCACTACTTGTTTGTGTGATTGACGACAATCCGACCGTTGGATCATAATGAAATTTTAGTATGTTATTCTAGAAACATAATGTGGATTTTGGGAAGTTATGGATTATAAATCTGATATGCGGATCTTCAAGATCAAATTACGTAGAGTGGTGGACCCTATCGTTGATCGAGAGTTGAATTGTTGTCAACATGTCTCATTACATTCTAAATAATAAAATTAGTACAGAAGACTTAAGTGAAGTCTAGTGGCCTACATTGGTTAGAGAGTGACTTAAACATATGTGATATGGTTATTACCTTGATTTCTTACATTGGTATCATCTGTGAATATGACTTGGTTTTATAATGTGAGTTCTATTGAAATGTGATTATATATATATATATATATGTAAGCATAGACCTATGTTTATTAAACATGATTTGGCTTGTGTACTGATGATGATCATGATATGCGTTTTGATGTGTATATTTGAAAGGTGGTTGATTTGCATGGATGGTATGATATGATGAAATGTGAGTGACTTTAATATATGTGAATATGAATTGGTTTTATACTTATGTTTCCTATAAATTGTTAATTTTTATATTTAGCCATCAAGGTAGTTTTATGAAGTGGGATTTGACGTGCATATTGGAAATATGGTTTGTTTTGTATGATTGGCTTGATTTGATGAAAGGTGAGGGCTAGTGGTGAACCGTTAACCCATTGTCATGGGGTTTGTTGTTTTGAAATATGTGTCAACGCTCGTTTCATTATTTCATTTCTTGTTTCGTTGAGCCTTTATAACTTGAGTAACTTGATTCATGTGTTGTTTCATTGATTGGTGGTTATGCAATGTACTCCACGATTCCGTTGAGTGATGGTCCGGAATCCTTCATACTCCACTCCACGATTCCGTTGAGTGATGGTCAGGGATTGTATCCACCTTCGGTTTCATTAAGTTTGGATTGAGATAGCTTCAAAGATGTAGGCTTCGGCCGAACTGTATCGCTTTAACCCTACTTTTCATTGTGTGCATGAGAATATGGTTGTGAGATGTTGTGATTGTTTCAGGCAAACCGTTGGATGTCTGGGTGTCCCTCGGAGTTTTCAAAAGTTTGGTATTGATTACTTATGAATGATTTATATTCAAGGTTTATAAATTGTGATTGATGGCTGGTTTTATTATTGTATCACATGCTTATATTATTGTTACTCACCCGAGCCTCTCGGCTTATCTGAGTGCCTGATTTGCCATTTTACCAATCCCATAATATTGGCATTGACTTTACATATGACAGGTCTGGGTAGATTATGAGAAACCGCTTGATATTTTGGTTCCGTTGAGTGGTCCGGAATCCTTGCTCTTGTTCATTCCGTAAGGTGATCTTAGAATCCTAAATTCGAGTAGATGGGAATTACCCACAATAGATATTGTGAAAATAAATTAGAATTACCATGTTTATTACTCATAATCCAAGTGGGGAATTATATAGATTTTCTTGGTTAATTTGTGAAATGTTACGTTATCACACTGTTTGATTAGCGTAATTAAATGCTAAGATTGTGCATCTTAGATTCATGAATTGATTAATTGACGGGATTGTGGAATGACGTTGGATATGAGTGTGGTTATTATGAGTATTTTAGTTGATTAATATTTCTAGAGAATAATATGTACTTTGTTAATTCTTAAATATGTTACACGCTATGAAATGCGATTTTATGTGGGAAACATGATGAATTATGTGATGGATGAAGTGGAAATGTTAATCGTTATGTGGGATTGTTATATTGGATATCATTGTTATTATTATGATTAGACTTGTTGATAAATGTGGCTAGAGAATGGTATTGTGCTTCATTGGTTCTTTGAAATGATATATGTTGTGAATTGCGGTATCATGTTGCGACATAATGACCTATATATAGATGGAGGGGAAATCATGATTTTCAGGTGGGTTTGTTATGTAGCCCTGAGTCTAGTAATTTCATGCTTGTCAAGTTCTATTGATTGATTGAGAAATGTTATGCCTTTCGACTTAATCGGACTGTGATATATGTCAATTATTGTGCATGACAAACTACGAATGGCTTGATCCCTGTTTAGGGTACGTAGGCAGTCTAACAGGAAGGTTAGATGCAGCCATAAGGAATACGAAAAATTACTATGCGATTCGATTATTGAGTTGTGCTTTGCCCATATCCTAGAGGCGGGGTATGATAGAGACGAATTTTTTGATGACGTCATGTGTCAATTCTGGACGTATGTCGGGATTGGAGCGTTACAATGTTTATGTGTTTATTCTAGGAAACACTTTAAGTGCTTCGACGATTTACTTACATTTTTACTAAAGATTGGTTCTAAAAACATTTTCACCAAAAACGTTTTCAGTCATTTTAAAAGTACATTCAAACGAGTTCTATAACTTTGCAAGAGGAATGTTAAGTAGATTCTATCAAAATGAGATTCTCTCAAAATTGACTTTTTGTAAACTCTGTCACTTTATATTTTTGGCATAGTGTTTTGTACCGTTGACACAAGAATTTACTTTAAACTATGAGATGGCAGAGAGTTTATAGAAAATTTCATTTTGTGTGATTCTCTTTAGCATTCCACTCTCTTTGCAATTCCAAAGTTAAGATAGAGATAAAATATAAGAAAAACTAATGAAAATGGGTTGAAAACTTTGAGTTTTAACGATAAAGACAAAATAAAGGGTAAAGTGAATACTACCAGAATTGATTTTTAGTGTAAAAATATGATTTTTCGTTAAAATTTCCTAAAATATATAGTAGTAAAATAAGTCACACATGGTGGACCGACACCATTCTATGGTAGTAATTCTAACGCGTGACTGTATTATTTATTTTTTACGAGATATATTTAGAGAAGAAAAATAGAGCAGGTGACCTTGACTTATAAGTTCCTTCATGTAATAGTGTACTTGTGCGATGCTAAATCTTGGAGAGTTCACGAATTAATTAATGATGATCTCATTTCTACTTTTTAATTCTTAACTATATAATTATTTATCTGTTAGTTCATAACTCTCCTATATAACACTATTCCAACAACACTTTATCAAACAACCATTTTTACGGTAAAAATGCTTTTAACTCTTCAAAAGGCATGAGCCCAAATTCAATTTAAATTAGGGATAAGCACGGTTTGATTTGGTGTGGTTTTGAGTGAAATTGAAAACAAAACCGAAAGTTTTTATGGTTTGATTTGGTGTGTTTTTTAGACTAAAATTGAAATGAAACCAAATCATTTGGTTCGGTTTCGGTTCAGTTTTAAACCATTTACAAACAAAATAAAAAAATAGCTTCAAATCTCTTATCTTAATTTAATTTGTCAACTCCCTATACTCTTTCAATGTCGTTTCATAACAATATTATCAAACCATGAAAAATAGATTGCTGAAAGATTAATTAGCAATGTAAGTTCCAAATTCGTGTTGGAAAATATATTTTCTTGCTAGACTTGTTGAAGTGGAAAGGAGCAAAAGGGACTTCTCATTTATGGGCAGATTAGAAGGAGGAAACACCTTCTCTTTCAAATCAAAACAATGTTGTTGACTCTGGAGCTGTGAAAGAGAACTTACAGGCTTACAATGGTTCATTGTTTGGGCGTGGGGGGTTTAGCCTCCAAGAATCAAAGTTGTTGCACGGTGAGCGTGAGACAAATTGATTTGCAAATTTTGTTTGTGTAAGGTGTGAAGAACATATGAGAGTTGAGAGAGAAATAATTATTGGATGAGTAACCGAGAGTCGAAGACTAAGAGAGAGATGAATTTCTAGCATGGTCGAGTCCATACTAAAGTTATGGACTTTAACAATCAATCAACTATAACACAACACCTAATATGGGTATTTAATTAAATATTTTATTTTTTCCTGTGCGGTTCAGTTTCAAAAGGTCAAAACCAAAGCCAAACCATTTTCCTTCACTGCAGTTCGGTTTCAAACCGAAACCGTTTCAAAACTGCAAAATCAAACCATTTAATGCGGTTCGATTTGATTCGTGTTTGAATTTCGATTTCCGATTTCAAATGCCCACCTCTAATTTAAACCCTTTTTCAAGGCAAAAGTGCTTTTAACTCTTGAAAAAGCACGAGCCCAAAATCAATTTAAACCTTTTAATACGTTGCCAACCCAATGATTAGACCTTCCGTTAGTGACGTCCCATTTCACTTATGGGTAATTCCGAAACCGGAATAGAATGCGAACAAACACAATTACATTTCTCCCAAAATATTCAAGGGTTTATCAAGCTTTTGAAGAATTAGAAAATTGCTGGGATCCATGTGCAAATAATATTAGTAATCAATTTTCTAAATTACTCAGAATTAGATTACTTAGATGGAGGTGCGATCTGGACTGCAGGGTAAAGTCTCTATCCGGAATCAAACCGAGTGACATAGAACACTTGTGGCTGTTAGACTTCACACATGCGATAACTTGCTCTGATTTCATGAAGACGTTGAGGTTCCACTTTAAAATAGCAATGTGGAAGCAGCTCAATTACTCATAAGCACACGCCAAGTTCTTTCTTTTTCCGATGTGAGATTTATATTCTCAATAATATTAAGGTGCTTTGAATAAAGCATCTTAGAGCATCTCCAAAGGAGACGCCAATTTTAAACATCAAAATGATATTTGATGGTTTATGTGGCAATTTGACATTTTATACAATATTTTGTTCCACCCGATATGTTCAATAATAATGTCATTTAATAAAAAAAAAGTTTTATCTTTTTGTGGAGTTCAATGATTAAGGCAACCAATCGAATATTTGAAAAACATAACAACATTTATTATATATTATATTAATCTATTAAAAAAATCATTTAATAAATTTGATAGCAAAAGACTTTGCCTTCAAATGACTCAATGCCACGTAAGAAATTGAAGACTAGGTTGGAGAGAGTTTGCTGCCATTTTTTGTTATTGTATGCCTACGTGACAGATTTGAAAACCCAAGTTGAAGCATGTCTCGCCGGTGTATCTTTTATGCTACGCATTATTCAATTGTATGGGAGTTTTAATTGTTATATTTGATTTTTGCAACTATTTACATTTTTATTTTCAACCTCAACCAACCATGTCTCACATAAAAAACCTAGAAAACCTCAGTTCATTAGTAGTGGCTCACTAGATTGTCCCTTCCTTTGACAATAAATTTGTTAAAACGCTAAAGTTTCAAGTTAACCCAACTATATATTGGTTTGCACATGTGGTCAATGTCAATGTTCGATTAGTAATGAGCTAATAAACCGTCTCTAAAACCTCAATTGAAGCATGCCCTGCATCAAAAAGTTAAAAATCTTGGCTACGGCCCTAGATTGTCTTTACTTGAATTGGAACAATGAATTTAAAACATTGAAGTCGGGGGTTGGCACAATTGGTTTGTACATGTGATTAGTACTTGTTTGATTAGTAGTAAGCTGATGAACCGTCTCTCGAACTTTGATAACTTCGATGCCCTGTCTCTAAAGTCATCAAAGTCGGAAAGGAATAATCCAAAAACCTTGAATGGACCCTCATGTGCAACTGATGCTTTGAAGTTTGAAGTCTGTCTGCATTTTCTACACTTATTTCTCTTCTACATATGTAATGGACCTTAGCAACGACAACTTCTTTGGCATCATTTCAGACCAGATTCCAGCCTCACCAACTTGGAGAGACGATTCAGACCTCCCAGGAAATCATCTATCCGACAGAATCCTAGCGTCACTATCGGAGTCTTCGTCCAAGGCCTCAATGCACTGCCGTTGTGGGCAACCCAATGCTTCGTGGGTCCCCGCCTTTTGAAATAATGCAAGTAATAATACAACTAAGAACATGGAAGATGTATGCAAAAATTGTAAATGTTGAGACTGAATCTCATATTAAGTAAGTTAGTTTACTTCACTCAAGTGGTAAAAGTTCGAATCTTGCTCTCTGCTTCACCTCAAACAAAAACCTGAAATTTTAATCGACATGAAATTTGATGAATTTTCGCTCGCTGATTTATGCAGAAACAAACAGTGACAGAGCCTCAAAGAAGAGCAGAGTCGTCCTTTCTAATTTTGGTGTTTCCTTTAAATCTAAGAAACCTGCAGTCTAACCGAAGACTAAGAGATTAAAAAAATTTCAGCGACTTCGAAGTCGTTGCCTTATCGTCCATAATCTACCAAAAAATTATATATATATATATATATAGAGAGAGAGAGAGAGAGAGAGAGAGAGAGAGAGAGAGAAGATTTGCTTAATATATTCATGCTCTGCTGTCATGACTCTTACCAACAAGGAATTTCTTGTCTGATGCTTCTTCTTGGTTTTGCTTTCAGTCCCGGGATGCAGAAGATGTGTATATACTCGGCAGATTCATACATATATGCACACCTATCTACGAGTGAAGAAGAAAACCTGTGAGTACTCTGAACCTGAGATGGATCATCCATTCTCTCATGGCTTCCTTCTCATCCTCTTGTTTTCTTCCATTACATTCACAATACATGCATGTGATCTAACCGAACGCAGCGCCCTCAAGTCCTTCGCGAGCACTCTGTCTTCCCCGGCATTGAACTGGACTGCTTCAGTTGATTGTTGCCAGTGGGAAGGCATCACATGTAATCAGAACGGTTGGATCATCCAATTGCGATTACCATCCAAGGGCCTCACAGGAGGTACTTTTCCTTCATCACTAGGAAACATTAAGCTTCTTTCACACTTCAATCTCTCCCACAATCTGCTTTCCGGCTCTCTTGAAGCCGGGATGTTCTTGTCCTTGAGTCGCCTTGAGATTCTTGATTTGAGCTATAACCTTTTCTCCGGAGAAATACCATTGTCTTTATCATCAAGTTACATCCAAATGGTTGATTTTTCGAGCAATAAATTCAACAGAACAATTCCTTCTTCATTCCTCCAGCATGCTTGGAATTTGAGCAGTTTGAATATCAGCAATAATCATTTTACAGGCCAAATACCTTCCTCTATCTGTCTTCGTTCCTCCTCGCTTAGAGTCTTGGATTTCTCCCACAATGATTTCAGTGGCCCAATTCCTCTCGGACTAAGAAACTGTTCCGAGTTGGAGGTCTTTCGTGCTGGCGACAATACTCTCTCAGGGTCCCTTCCTGCTGATATCTACAATGCTCAGGCACTTCAAGAAATTTCATTATCTACCAATGGGCTTGTCGGACCCATCAGTGAAAATGTTGGGAAGCTCTCCAAATTAAAGCTCATGCGCCTTCATTACAACAATCTCCAAGGTCATCTGCCCCCATCTTTGATGAATTGCACAAACCTTGTTGAAATAAATCTGGGATTCAACTTTTTTAGTGGGAATATCTCTGTGCTCGATTTCTCTAATCTTACTCAACTTAGTAAACTTTGTATAAGTAATAATCTCACTGGTACCTTGCCAATAAGCCTCTACTCATGCAAGTCCCTCAAAGCACTTCGACTGGCAACAAATGATTTCGAGGGCCAAATCCAACCTGAGATTCTTCAATTGAAAAACTTGACCTTCCTCTCGCTTTCTTGTAACAGACTCACCAATGTCACGGGGGCAATGAAGATATTGACGGGTTTCAAAAGTCTCAAGGTGCTCCTTCTTTCAAAAAATTTAAAAGGTGAAGAAATGCCAGATGGGGATATAACTGTCGATTCTGGGTTACAAAATCTGTGTGTTTTCAGTTTATATAGCTGTCATATGACAGGGCACATACCTGCATGGATTTCAAAGCTTGGGAAACTGGAAGTCCTGGATTTGTCTTTTAACAGACTCACTGGCACAATACCTGGTTGGCTGGGGACTCTTCTGAAGATCAACACCAGCCCAATTGGTGTTTGGATTCTAGAAAAGTCTAGCAAATACAAGCAACAAGCTTGGAAGGTAGAAGCTTCTAGAAGACTTTGTCCAGCTGCAAATGAACTAGACCATTCTAGTTCAAATTTGCATGTTAAAGTCGGTGGGCATGCATAATAAGCTAGATAATTCTAGCAAGTTGTAATATTATATGGCTATTAGCCATATGTCGGTGGCATGCATGATTAGTAGCTAGAATGGTCTAGCAATGTCCAAAGTCGGCAAACATGCCCTATAAATATGGGTGTGGTGCTATGTAACCAACCAAGCAAGCAATCAAGTGAGAGTGAGAAGCAAGAATAGTCTTGTAGTAGTGTGAGTGATCTAGAGTTTGTCTCTAGAAAGTGAGTGAGTGTCATAGCTTCCCAAGAGTGTCCTTGATAGTTTGTGTTGTAATATTTTGTTTGTGTAATACAAGTAATTTGTTTACTTGTATTGTCTCTCAAACACTTGTGTTAGAGTTGAGTACTCCAAGTTTTTCCCCAATAATTGGTATCAGAGTGGTACGATCAGGGACCGTCTCTATTGAAGTTATTGACAATCGTGAGAAGTTTAGTACTTCGCAAGATTATTGGTTAATCTTGTTCGGCTTATCGAAGCTCTGCCGACACGATGGGAGACCTTCAAGTTGTTGAAGGAATCAAGAAGTTGAACAACAAAAATTACAACACGTGGGCGACGTGTATGGAGTCTTACCTACAAGGCCAAGATCTTTGGGATGTTGTCGGCGGTAATGAAGTTACGCAGCCAGAAGAAGACACCAGCGGCGCTTTGAGGAAGTGGAAGATCAAGGCAGGTAAGGCCATGTTTGCCTTAAAAACTACGGTTGAAGATGACATGTTAGAGCACATACGGAAGGCCAAGACACCAAAAGAAGCATGGGACACCTTCGCCACACTCTTTTTAAAGAGGAACGATACAAGACTGCAGCTTCTCGAGAATAAACTATTATCAGTGGCCCAACAGGACATGACGATTGCCCAGTATTTCCACAAGGTAAAGTCTATTTGCTGTGAAATTTCTGAATTAGATCCTAGTGCTGCCATTGTAGAATCCAGGATAAAAAGAATAATTATCCATGGATTGAGACCCGAATATTGAGGCTTCGTTGCCGCTGTACAAGGATGGCCGACCCAACCATCCCTTGTTGAGTTCGAGAATTTGTTTGCCGATCAAGAAGCTTTGGCAAAGCAAATGGGAGGGGTCTCGTTAAAAGGTGAGGATGAAGCGCTCTACACCAAAAGTAAAGGCAGCTTTAAGCAGCGTGCTGGTGGTGGATCTATAAGAAATGGTGACAAGGAAAAAGGTCATCAAGGAGGAGAGAGTTATCGGCCAGGGGGAGCTCCGAAGTGTCACGGCAACCGTGGTCAGTCTCAGAATAATAAAAGATTTGAGGGCAAGTGTTACAATTGTGGAAAGAATGGCCACATGGCGAAGGATTGCTGGTTCAAAAGGCCTGCAAAAAGTAACATCGCTAACTCAGATAAGAAAAGTGAAGATGATTGGGATGTCATTGGGTCTCTAGCCCTGGAGGAAGAATGGAACGCTAAAGCATCCGTTGCTATAGAGAAGCAAGAGTCAGCTCTCACAACAAGAAGTCCGGAGTTGATTGACTACCAGAATGATTGGATCGTGGATTCAGGTTGCTCAAACCATATGACAGGTGATGAGAAAAAGTTACAAAGTCTGACTGAGTACAAAGAAGGCCGTTTGGTCGTGACACCCAACGACTCGAGGCTACCGATTGCTCACATCGGTAAGACAATAATTGAGCCCCGATACAACACTAACCATGTGCCGCTTCAAGATGTCTACCATGTTCCAGGTATGAAGAAAAATCTACTTTCAGTGCTGCAATTGACGTCGTTGGGAAATTATGTCTTGTTTGGTCCACGAGATGTGAAGGTGTATCGACACCTCAAGATCTTAGGGACACCAACAATGGAGGGACGGCGACTGCAATCAGTCTATGAAATGTCAGCAGAAACTGCATACATAGACAAGACAAGAAAGAACGAGACAACAGATTTATGGCACATGAGATTGGGTCACGTTAGCTATCACAAGCTAAATGTGATGATGAAGAAGTCAATGCTTAAGGGGCTACCTCAGCTTGACGTGAGAACAGACACGGTTTGTGCAGGATGCCAGTATGGTAAAGCACATCAACTACCATACGAAGAGTCGAAGTTTAAAGCGAAAGAGCCATTGGAGTTGGTTCATTCCGATGTGTTCGGGCCCGTCAAGCAACCATCGATAAGTGGGATGCGGTACATGGTGACGTTCATTGATGACTTCTCGAGGTATGTATGGGTTTTCTTTATGAAAGAAAAATCTGAAACATTTTCAAAATTTAAAGAGTTTAAGGAGACAATTGAAGGAGAAGTAGGAAAGAAGATCCGTTGCATATGCACAGATAATGGAGGAGAATATACCTCGAATGAGTTTTCCCAGTATCTACGAGAATGTAGAATACGTCACCAGATCACCTGTGCCAATACACCACAACAGAATGGTGTAGCGGAAAGAAAGAATCGACATCTTGGAGATATATGTCGAAGTATACTCCATGCCAAGAATGTACCAGGAAGGTTTTGGGACGAAGCAATAAGAACTGCAGCTTATGTGATCAACAGGCTTCCTTAACCAAGGTTAGAATTTGTCTCACCCTTTGAAAAACTATGGGATATGAAACCTACAGTTAGTTACTTTCGAGTCTTTGGCTGTGTGTGATACGTATTTGTTCCAAGTCATTTACGTAGCAAGTTTGACAAGAAGGCAGTCCGATGTATCTTTGTAGGATACGACAACCAAAGAAAAGGGTGGAAATGTTGTGATCCTACGAATGGAAGGTGTTACACATCATGAGATGTGGTGTTTGATGAAGCATCTTCTTGGTGGTCCTCAGAAAAGGAGGCGTTGCCTGATTCAAGAGAGATAGAAGATAAGTTGCAGCAAAAGATGGGGGAGTAAATTGTTCGAATCCGGTCGAGACCAAATGAGTCTGAAGATTTGCTTGATGGTGATGATGTTGAGCAAGCAGTGCCCCAAAACCCTTGGCAAGCTAACATATATCAACAACCAGAAGAAGATAGACCTAGTGAAGTGGAAGTATCAACTCCACAATCACAACTAAGGAGGTCAACAAGAATCCGGAGGCAAAATCCGAGATACGTCAACGCAGTCATAGAAGAAGAAGCAGCTGGACCTGAGTGCTTCAAAGTTGGGAGAAGAGGTCATTACAGCAGAGCTAAATCAAGCTTGGAATCTAGTGCCAAAGCAAAGAGATGTGAAACCCATATCATGCAAATGGGTGTGTAAGAAAAAGCTTCATCGTCAACTCGACATGGAGGAAAGAATAAGCTGGTGTTGAGGGGGAGTATTGAAGATCAACACCAGCCCAATTGGTGTTTGGATTCTAGAAAAGTCTAGCAAATACAAGCAACAAGCTTGGAATGTAGAAGCTTCTAGAAGACTTTGTCCAGCTGCAAATGAACTAGACCATTCTAGTTCAAATTTGCATGTTAAAGTCGGTAGGCATGCATAATAAGCTAGATAATTCTAGCAAGTTGTAATATTATATGGCTATTAGCCATATGTCGGTGGCATGCATGATTAGTAGCTAGAATGATCTAGCAATGTCCAAAGTCGGCAAACATGCCCTATAAATATGGGTGTGGTGCTATGTAACCAACCAAGCAAGCAAGCAATCAAGTGAGAGTGAGAAGCAAGAATAGTCTTGTAGTAGTGTGAGTGATCTAGAGTTTGTCTTTAGAAAGTGAGTGAGTGTCATAGCTTCCCAAGAGTGTCCTTGATAGTTTGTGTTGTAATATTTTGTTTGTGTGATACAAGTAATTTGTTTACTTGTATTGTCTCTCCAACACTTGTGTTAGAGTTGAGTACTCTAAGTTTTTCCCCAATATCTTCCGCAACTTTTCTTTTTGTTGTTGAATGACAACTTGATTTCGGGTGAATTTCCAAAGGAGCTTTGCAGACTACAAGCATTAGTATCGCAAAAGGCTGCGAATGAAACAAGCCATTGTTCTCTTTAGTTGCCCGTCTACTTTCAACGTGCTAATAATGCAACTGTACTGTCGTCACAGTACAAGTATCTGCCCAACATGCCAAGAGTAATCTCCCTCAGGAACAACAGTTTAAGCGGCAACATACCCTTTGAGATTGGCCAATTGCAATTTCTTCAACAACTGGATCTAAGCATCAACAACTTCTCCGGCAACATTCCAGACCAAGTAGCCAATCTCACAAAGTTGGAGAGGTTAGAACTCAACAGTAACCGTCTGTCAGGCGAAATCCCATCATCACTATCAAGTCTCCATTTCTTGTCTACATTTACTGTTGCATACAATAATCTTGAAGGACCAATACCAGCCGGCACTCAGCTCCAAGGCTTCAGTGTTTCTGCATTCGAAGGGAATCCGAAACTTTGTGGTGCCCCACTTTCAAACCAGTGCTTGCCAAGTAATGGCAATGATGCAGATGAGAATGAGAACAACCAGGATTTGGACGATGATGAGGATCAAAGTCTATGGTTTGGGTTATCCGTTGTGCTTGGTTTCTTTGTAGGGTTATTGGGATTCTGTTGCCCTTTGCTTCTCAAGAGGACGTGGAGATATGCATATTTCCAACTCCTTGACAATATTCAATTCATGGTCTATCTGAAGTGGGGAAGGCTTAGAAGAAGGTAGAGTTCTAGAATCTAGATTGCGTGTTCATTTTCCTTTTTTTGATTTGTTTACAATTCCTAATTCTTGTTTTTCTTCTTAACAGGAAAGCCCAAGGCCAAGTCCAAGTCCAAGTCCAAGTAAAAGTAAAAGTAAAAGTAAAAGTAGCAAACCGGATGGTGAAACTGTTAGTGCAAATCGGTCAGAATATGCAAACAACAGTAACTCTTTCATGGTCCCTGACAACTTCCAAACCACCTCTCTCTTCAATGTTCCAGTTAATGCTCGCTGCCCAGAAGATGAAGAAATATTAGTGTGTACGGATTGAACCAGAAATTCTCTAGTGCAAAATATCTATGTAAGAGGAGCATGTTCATTCCCTAATCGGATTGTAAGTTGAATAGCTCTTTTATTTATTTTCTCTCTTTGTTTAGACCAAAATTATGGACCAATCTATCAATCATCAGGTGAAATCATGATGGAAGTTTGATAACATAACATATTAGGCGATTTTACACATGAATAAAGCTAAGAGTACACATCATATATGTTTAACCAAAAAAAGGTATGTCAGATAACGAATCAAACTATTCGTGAAAATCTCCTCGATTTTCATAAACTTGCGCAATCAGTTTGGTTAAGAAGAAACTGAAACTAACAGAAGGGTCCTCATTGAATTTGATACAACAAATCAAAATCTGTGTATATGCAGAATCATTGAGACGGGTTTGTTTTTTTTCTGAAAGTAAAACAAAAAAAGGAAAACTAACGAAAAAGATTTGAAAACTTTGAGTTTTAATGAGAATGACAAAATAAAGGGTAAAGTGAATAGTATCATGATTGATTTTTTAGTGTAAAAATATAATTTTTCGTTAAAGTGAACAGTACTGTAATCTTTTCATTAAAACTCCCAACAAAAAAAACTAGTGTAACTTGGGTTTCCACTTACTTCTTCTAGTTTGCACGGGTTGTAAGTTGGAAGTCGTTGAACGAATGCCAACACGGGCAGAAGCCGAAAATCACAGAGCTCCAACTTTCGCAAGAGGAGGTGGTTCAGGAAATGTGTTACAGTGGCACCTAAGTTCCTAACCCTGCAAATTGGTCATTGTTGGAAACATGAAAACAATCTGGGAATCTGAAAAAAAAAAAAAAAAAAAAAAAAGGGGCAAAAGAAAACGGTTCAGGAAATTCATCAAACAGAACAGTTTATCTGCAATCTCTTTTCAGAAAGTTTAAACTTACAATTATTTTGTGAGCGTAAGATAGCACCTTAAGGAAGAAACATGTAAATGCAGATTCATCGTCTACAAACACATGCATGCAACGTACCAGTTTTTTCTGTTGAAGTTTTTGGCAAACAAATGTCTGGGTCTACAATTTGATGATGTCTCGAGGTTATGTCGAGAGACTTCGGCTCCGTTTGTGTTCGCCTTTTTAGTGATGATTGGATTATTTTCAATGATTAAGCTAGATTAGTTTGACTTGAATTAAAAAGTACAAGAATTGTGAAGCGTTTTATGCATTTGGAGATGGGGTTAAAGATTTCTTCTGTTTTATATAAAGAACCATTTATTTAAAGGGGTATTCATTTTTTTTAAATGGGAACTAGTTTTTGGTCTCATTGACATCGAACTTAACAAATAGTTTTGTATAATTGATTTTTTTTTGTTTGTTTGTTTTTGCAACGGTTGGCTATAAAAGATGATTGAAAATAGACAGTTTGAATTATTGAAAGTCAATGTAGAGTGATACTCACAATTAGTCTCCATTTAAAAAAAAATGACGCTTTTGTTTTCTGTTCTAGCCACTTGGATTTTAGATTGACTATTTCGATCGTGCTTCGTATCGTATCATGGTGTTTTGAATAAAACATACCCTGATAGGTGGGAGGACCCCAAGGACTTAAGTACCACTACACCATTTCTAGTGTAGCCGATGTGGGATCATGACATCACCTCACCCTTCGGAAGACCCGACGCCCACGGCGGCCCTTACTCTGGTGGCATTCACTCTTAACAGCGGCGCACCCCCTAGTCGTCCCGTTAAGGTAGCCCTTTCCAAGTTGCCCCCTCTACAAGGTCGGGACCCGACGCCCACGATGGCTCTTACTCTAGTGGCTTTCATTCTTAACGGCGGCGCACCCCCTAGTCGTCTCATTAAGCTAGCCCTTTCTAGGTCGCCCCTCCGCAGCGTTGGGAACCTAAACTCTGATAACAATGTTAGGTACTAAAGCCCAAGGGAGGAGCCCAACCCAAAAGACTAGCCTAATACGTGGGAGGACCCCAAGGACTTAAGTACCACTACACAATTTTTAGTGTAGCTGATGTGGGATCATAACATCACACCACTTTTCAGAAGACACGATGTCCACAACGACCCTTACTTTGATGACTTTCACTCTTAACGGTTGCGTGTATTCAAGTTAGTCAATACTCTAGCCAGTGAGAATAATTGAGGTCTATATTAATTGAATACTTACTTTACCCAAGAAAAACAAAACCAAAATGCTCCATTAATTTCCTTTGATCATGACATAAGTAAACCATTGAGTCCAATCTGCTAAGAAGAACAAAATCAACTTCGATAAGTTGGCATGTCAATGTCCAGAAAGCATTCTTCGTGATAATGATTATACTTTGCAATTTCGAAGTCAAATACACAGAAAAAATATATATAGTAGTGAAATAGGTCACGCATGGTAAATTTATGCTATTTTATATTAAACAATTATTACGCGTAACTGTATCATTTATTTTTATACAAGAGATATTTAAAGCGGAAAAATCAATCACATAACTTTGCACGCTGTTAAATCAAGGAGAATTTTCTGATAAATAAATAAATTAATGATCATCTCACTTCTACTTATTCTTAACTATATAATTATTCTTCAGTTAGTTCATAACTCTCCTATTTAATCAAAATTCCTTAACTTGATTGCATCTAAAAAATTGTCCAAAGTGATTAATAGTGTTTCTACTTTCTATTCAAAGCACTTTTAATAAACAACATTTTTGAAGGGTTTTAAACTCTTCCAAAAGCACTAGCCCAAAGTCAATGTAAACCTTCTAATACGTTGCCAACCCATGATTAGACCCTCCATTAGTGACGTCCCATTTCACCTATGGCGTGGTTACGAAACCCGACTGGAATGGGAAGAAACGGAATGGCACTTCCCTCAAAGCATTCCAGCATTTACCAAGCTTGTGAGGAATCAAAAAATAGGTGGGTCCTGGTTCTTCTAAAATTAGTAATTAAATTTCTAAATTATTCAGAATTAGAATACTTAGATGGAGGTGATATTTAGATTCCGGGGTGAAGGTTCCAGCTAGAATCAAACTTTTCAGCCTAAAATACTCATACATTTATTACTTGTAACTCAAATGATTAAAAATATTTACTGTTGCATTTGAGTCCGAGATTTGATTATCCTCTTCTTCACTATTGATTGTATCCGAAAGGAAAAATAAAGAATTGTAATCTAAACGCATTTGGCCACTTTGAAGTCAATAAGTGACTCTTTGAAGTCTTTTGTTTGTTGTTTTCTTGTTTACTCTTAAAGTCAAACCAAACCACTCCAAATCCATAAAAGATGTTTGAAGAAATTGGGAAATAGAAGACAAAACCACATTACATACATACATAGTACGTGTGTGTGTATATATATAATTGTTATTAGCACTCTAAAAATCTTATTTTGCACTCCAAACTTTCTATAATTAGAAAGAAAAATACATTTATGAGAAGTGTAGAATGAGATTTTAATAGTGTTAATAACACTTTCCACACACACACACACACACGTACACACATACATATTGATCAATATAAAAGCTTGCAAGTTGCTACTTAACAATGTTTATATGCAGCTGTCATGGCTTCCAGAAGATGTATATACTGCACAAGTTGATTTACATTTGATGTATATGTATTTTTTGTTGTTCAAAGGTGTATATGAATACGTGTATACGAGTGATGCTTGCGATCCAAGCGAACGCAGCGCTCTCACGACCGTCTCTCGCTCTCCGTCTTCTCCTCCGTTGAACTGGACTACTACTTCCAGTTGATTGTTGCCAGTGGGAAGGCATCACCTGTGAACAAAATGCTCCATTAATTTCCCTTGATCATGCCTTAAGTAGACCACTGAGTCCAATCTGCTAAGAAGAAAAAAGACAAGTTGGCATGTCAAAGTCAATGTCCAAAACTTCAAGCATTCTTCGTGTTATTTATTACTAGCCTTCACGCTTACACATGTGCAAAAGATATTTGAGGTATTCAACAATTGCCCTCCTGATACGTAGCTCTTCCAAAAAGCACGACGCCAAAGTCAATGTAAACCTTCACATACGTTGCTACCAAGTTGCAAACCCGTCATTAGACCCTTTGTTAATTTTCTATGTTCCCATGTTCTGCAGGTTTGTTTATTTTCTATATAAGTGGAAAGCAAAGACTTCAAAACTCGAACATTGCGCACAAGAATTCGAACCATCACCTAATTACCTTCTTCCCTTTGTTAATTTCCACCTCCTTTGCTCCAAACAAAGGAGTGTATATATACCCCTGAAACGATGTGAGCAATATAATTCCAGTGCAGACATAGCGAAAAACATCATGCCGGAAGCTAGCCGCGTAATAACTTACGGAGTCCTCTTCCTGTTTTTTTTGTTGTCTACTTTCATTTCTACAAACCATGCTTGCAAGGAGGCAGATCACAACTCTCTTTTGTCATCTTTTGATATATCTTCTTCTCGTTTAAATTGGTCTTCCAGCGATTGTTGTCACTGGGAAGGCATCGCTTGTGATGCCGATGCTAGGGTAACACATGTTTCGTTGCCCTCTAAGCGGCTCCAAGGAAGCGTTTCTCGCTCCCTTGGAAGCCTCACGCATCTTTCGCACCTCAATCTCTCCCACAATCTGCTTTCCGGTCCTCTGGAAGCTGGACTCTTCTTGTCCTCGAATCGCCTTGAAATCCTTGATTTGAGCTACAACTTTCTCTCCGGAGAATTACCTTTGTTTCTATCATCTAGTTACATTCAAATAGTGGATTTGTCGAACAATCAATTCAATGCTACAATTCCTTCTTCATTCCTCCAGCATGCCGGGAATTTGAGCTGTTTGAATATCAGCAATAATCATTTTACAGGCCAAATACCTTCCTCTATCTGTCTTCGTTCCTCCTCGCTTAGAGTCTTGGATTTCTCCCACAATAATTTCAGTGGCCCAATTCCTACTGGACTAGGAAACTGTTCCGAATTGGAGGTCTTTCGTGCTGGCGACAATACTCTCTCAGGGTCCCTTCCTGCCGATATCTACAATGCTCAGGCACTTCAAGAAATTTCATTATCTACCAATGGGCTTGTCGGACCCATCAGTGAGAATGTTGGGAAGCTCTCCAAATTAAAGCTCATGCGCCTTCATTACAACAATCTCCAAGGTCATCTGCCCCCATCTTTGATGAATTGCACAAACCTTGTTGAAATAAATCTGGGATTCAACTTTTTTAGTGGGAATATCTCTGTGCTCGATTTCTCTAAACTTACTCAACTTAGTAAACTAGATTGTGTAAGTAATAATCTAACTGGTACCTTGCCAATAAGCCTCTACTCATGCAAGTCCCTCAAAGCACTTCGACTGTGTTCAAATGATTTCAGGGGCCAAATCCAACCTGAGATTCTGCAATTGAAAAACTTGACCTTCCTCTCGCTTTCTCATAACAGACTAACCAATGTCACGGAGGCGATGAAGATACTGACGGGTTTCAAAAGTCTCAAGGTGCTTCTTCTTCCAAAAAATTTTCAAGGTGAAGAAATGCCAGATGGGGATATAACTGTCGATTCCGGGTTACAAAATCTGTGTGTTTTCAATTTATTGGGCTGTCATATGACAGGGCACATACCTGCATGGATTTCAAAGCTCGGGAAACTGGAAGTCCTGGATTTGTCTTTTAACAGACTCACTGGCACAATACCTGGTTGGTTGGGGACTCTTCCGCATCTTTTCTCTTTGTTGTTGAATGACAACTTGATTTCGGGTGAATTTCCAAAGGAGCTTTGCAGACTACAAGCATTAGTATCGCAAAAGGCTGCAAATGAAACAGGCCATTGTTCTCTTGAGTTGCCCATCTACTTTCAACGCGGTAATAATGCAACTGTGCTGTCTTCACAGTACAAGTATCTGCCCAACATGCCAAGAGTAATCTCCCTCAGGAACAACAGTTTAAGCGGCAGCATACCCTTTGAGATTGGCCAATTGCAATTTCTTCAACAACTGGATCTAAGCATCAACAACTTCTCTGGCAGCATTCCAGACCAAATAGCCAACCTCACAAAGTTGGAGAGATTAGAACTCAACAGTAACCGTCTGTCAGGCGAAATCCCATCATCACTATCCAATCTCCATTTCTTGTCTACATTTACTGTTGCATGCAATAATCTTGAAGGACAAATACCAGCCGGCACTCAGCTCCAAGGCTTCAGTGTCTCTGCATTTGAAGGGAATCCGAAACTGTGCGGTGCCCCACTTTCATACCAGTGCTTTCCAAGTAATGGCAATGATGCAGATGAGAATGAGAACAATCAGGATTTGGACGATGATGAGGAGCAAAGTCTATGGTTTGGGTTATCCATTGTGCTTGGTTTCTTTGTAGGGTTATTGGCATTCTGTTGCCCTTTGCTTCTCAAGAGGACGTGGAGATATGCATATTTCCAACTCCTTTACAATATTCAACTCATGGTCTATCTGAAGTGGAGAAGGCTTAGAAGAAGGTAGAGTTCTAGAATCTAGACTCTGTGTTCATTTTTCTTTTTTCGATTTGTTTTCAATTCCTAATTCTTGTTCTTCTTCTTAACAGGAAAGCCCAAGGCCAAGTCCAAGTCCCAAATCAAAAGGACGAAGTTAAAAGCAGCAAACCGGATTGTGAAACCGAGAGTACAAATCGGTCAGAATATGCAAACAACAGTATCTCTTTCGTGATCCCTGACAACTTCCAAACCGCCTCTCTCGTCAATGTTCCAGTTAAAGCTCGCTGCCCAGAAGATGAAGAAATATTAATGTGTACGGATTGAGCCAGAAATTCTCTAGTGCAAAGTATCTATTTAAGAGTAGGATGTTCATTCCCTAATCAGATTGTAAGTTGAATAGCTCTTTTATTTATTTTCTCTCTTTGTTTAGCCAAAATTATGGACCAAACTATCAATCATCAGCTGAGATCACGATGAAAGTTTGATAACATAACATATTAGATGATTTTACACGTGAATAAAGCCTAAGAGTCTACATCACATATGTTTAGCCACAAAAGGGTATGTCACATGATGAATCAAACTATTCGTGAAAATCTCCTCGATTTTCATAAACTTGCGCAATCAGTTTGGTTAAGAAGAAAACTGAAACTAACATAAGGGTCCTGATTGAATTTGATACTACACATCAAAATCTGTGTGTATGCAGAATCATTGAGAAGGGTTTTTATGTTTTCCGAAAGTAAAACAAAAAAACTAGTGTAAGTTGGGTTTTCCCTTACTTCTTCTAGTTTGCACGAGTTGAAAGTTGGAAGTCGTTGAACGAATCCCAACACGAGCAGAAGCCGAAAATCACAGAGCTCCAACTTTCGCAAGAGGAGGCGGTTCAGGAAATCTGTTACAGTGGCACCTAAGTTCGTAACCCTGCAAATTGGCCATTGTTGTGCTTTTAAAATGACTAAAAGCACTTTTAAAGAAAATGTTTATGTGCTTCTTTTAGGAAGCACTTTATGTCATTTTCCAAAATTTTCTTGCATCTTTACTAATGATTGGTTCTAAAAACATTTTCACCAAAAACGCTTTTAGTCATTTTAAAAGCACATCCAAACGGGCTCTATAACTTTGCAAGAGAAATGTTAAGTAGATTCTATCAAAATGAGATTCTCTCAAAATTAGACTTTTTGTAAACTCTCTGTCACTTTATATTTTTGGCACATTGTTTTGTACTGTTGACACGAGAATTTGCATTAAACTATGAGGTGGCAAAGAGTTCATAAAAAGTTTCATTTTAAGTGATTCTCTTTAGCATTGTTGAGCAAAAATTGTACACAATATGTAAACCAATAATTCACTCGACACAATTTCACCCTTATTCATTTTTCGAAGAGGGTTTTATTAAATTGAGTTCGACCTATTCTAGGCTGCGTGCCTATTAATTACAACCCTTCTTTTGAAAAAGGAATACCCTTTGATTCTAATATGAATAAATCATAACTTGGGGATTTGGGTGTTTGTTTGATTTTGTGACTGCATCTAGGTAGAGCCCTAGATTGCCTACGTACGCTCATTGAGGGATCAAGTCACTCGCAGTTCCTTATGTATTTGTTGGGGTTTGATGCCTTGTGCAGTTTCAGCTCATGCAGGCAATGAGCATTTAATGCCTTGTGCAATTTTAGCTCATGCGGGTGAGGATTTTAAGCCATTAGAGCGTTTGTAACAACCCGACTCGGGATTTACGGAACAAAAAGGATATTTTTGTATTTTCACTAAGTTTGGGGGATACTTTCCTTTTTAAAAATTATTTTTGGGTCTTAAATGGTGTGCCCAAGGGGCCCACCCCCTGATTTTGTCCCCCGAGCCTCTCGTCTCTCTTGTCTCTCAGTTCTCTACTCTCTCATTTCCCTCATTTCTCCCTCACTTTTCTCCTCTCTCTCCCCCGAAACTATCTGCATCTCTCTCCCTTCTCTGCGTTATCCCGCTCCTCTTTGAAAACAACCCACACCCTCGTGCCCACACCTCATCAACGACGACAGCATCACCATCATCACCACGTTAGCTCTTTCCCTCTTCATCTCTGTCGAGCATAGAGAAACTTCGACGAGTTCCTCGTCCTTTCGTTTTGGGTAAGCCTCAAATGACACACCCAGACCAAAATCAGGGTGTGCTGGCCGTCACGTGAGGGTGACGTAACCATGTGCATAGTGCAGAAGCTAAAAATAATAATAAAAGTACGAATAAATAAAAACCAAGCTTTACACTGAGTAGATAACAAACAAGTGCAAGCGTAAGTGTGAAAAACAATATTCAGAGCGCAAAAGACCTAGTGCAGTCCAGGGGAACAAACACTAAATAAACACACCCAAAGGCGGTCCTACACTGGTGATAATTTGTCAGATATGCCGTGAATTCCTTGAGAGCCACCAAAAGAGCTATCCAAACTAGAACCTGGAGGGGCGCAAAACAGAAAGTGTGACTCGGCAAAAACAAAGCTTTTCAAGATCATTTCAATATAAAAAATTCTAACCCCTCGCCGTAAAACCTGTATAGTTTTCCAGAAAATAGAATATGCACATATATTTAAAACATGCTTAGAAATATGTCATGTCGAATGCCTCTAGACAAAATGTAAGTACTCGGGTAATGTCAATCAATGCCATGTAATCTATCAACCGGAGTCACCTAACGTGATCTGTACGGCTGAATCTAGAGCTTAAATCTCCAACTCACTAACTATACCTGCACACGAGTCGGAACCACCTAAAGTGGTCTGTACGATAGGACTGGGTGTAAATAAATACGCTCAAGTGCTACAATCACGTGAAGACTGGGCGAATAATCGCGGGTCACCTACGAGTCGGAACCACCTAAAGTGGTCTATATGACAGGACTATGCACCTAACTTGGATCCAAGATGAGCCTGTGGTGCAGGAGGTGAACATCACATGAAGGACTGTGCCCTACTTTGGGCGGGAGCACTAACACCGGGGGTGCAGGTTACGAGCTCTATATGCATCTCAAATCACTACTAAACACAAACATAAACCACAACTTACCTGGCACTTACCTGTGCGTCCGCAGCACCAAACGTACATATATGTAACTACTAATGCATAATTAAATAGGCAAACGCAATGCATGGCATTTAAAACATATAAACATTTCGTTTCGTTTTCTGGGAAAATCACAAGTATATAAGTATATACGGAAAATCAAAAGCCCACTCACTGGTATGTAGAAGGGTCGTAACCCCCTTACCTCGAGTGACTGCGCTCATCCTCGGGATAGGTCTCACCTATATGCGAAACAACTATAAAAACGTTAATTTAAGCACATAACCCAAACTAGGTAATAACTTCTCATACAATACTCAAATGGGGTGTGTGAATATACCAACGTGATCTACTCAACCTCACGAACATCCCCATATTTTTAAAATAATTTTTTGATGTCTCACGCGCCGTCCAAGGCTTGGCCACACGTGCAGGCGCATGCCTGGCACACTGACGGCGTCAATTAACGCCGTCAAGAATATTCTGTTAAAACTAATAGATTCCATTACAGTTAACCTAACGTCGTTAGGAATATTCCGTCTAAGCTGACGAAATATTCCGTCGTCTTCTTCGTCCAACCTTCGGCGTGGTCGCCGTAGCCGGAAAACTGGAAAATTTTCTAAACTTCATTTCTCACTAACCAAATTCCACGAAATTGGTACCAAAATGAAGCTTACAACTAGTAGAACAAAACCTTACCACTTTCAAGCACTAAAACTAGCGGAATCTCTCTGGAAAAACTTCACAAAATCCAGCCAAACCTGCAACTCACGATCCCGACGTCCAAAACCTTCAAACGAACCACCCCGAGCTTCCTAAGGACTTCACCAAGCTTCTTATAAGCTTCAAATTCCCTGAAATTCAACAATTCAGTGTGCATGAATAGTGACCAAATCGAGGATCTCGAGTTTGACGTGAAAACAAAGGTTTCCTTACCTGAAATAGGTATGGTTGAACTCGTATGAAGCTCATGAACACAAAGGTATAATTTTCTTCCTCGATCCATAACATGTTCGAAGGATGTGGTTCTTGTCCGTACGTAAGAAAAAGAAGGGAAAGAGACAGAAAGACTCGGGACAGGGCAGAAGATGAAAATGAGCGTGGGTGTGTGTGTGTGGTTCAAAAGTAGCCAACCAAAACCCCAAAATAACCACAAAACGAAACAAAACCACTAGGGGCAAAATCGTCATTTCATCCCTACAGTATGAAATAATCCGGGACGGGCTGTCATATCAAAACACTCCAAATGCTTCTTTTTTCATCTGTATAGTTCTATTCTGACCCTCTAGTTATGTTTTGGACGTCAAACCACGAAGAAACACGTCAGGGAGACTTCTTCAGATTTCCCGCGAGAAACCAACGGATTTTGAGGAAATTTCCAGCCAAACCACGATGAGTTAGCCAGCATGCAAGGTATCAATCTCTTCATCTCACCGAGTACTACAACTTTCCTTTTTGTTTCACCCAATTTCATGGAATATTGAAGAAGTTATATCCATTTGAATCTTACCCAGTTTCCGGCGACCTCCGAGGCTTTCTGACACGCCCCGACCCCGATATTCCCCGAATACCAGGATAGGCACGTGCTGGCCGACACCCGAGGGTGACGAAAGCCATTTATTGAGTGCAAATGCTGAAAACAAGGGATAAATAAGGTTTATAAATATAAAAGAATAATGAATATGCAAATAAGGACCGTGTTCAGAGCACACCGCTAATCTAAAACACTAAAAGAAAATAATATAAAATTGAATGAAACGAAGGAGTGGGTCCTACATCGAGAGGGCTCGAAGATGCCGATGCGAAAGTGCCTGGACGTCGGGATTGTATGCCTCGATTCTAAGTCCTGAAGGGGGCGCAAAACAAACATGAGTGGACCAAGTTGATATACATATATATAATAAAACAGTTATCAACATACTAACCCCCAGGTTTTATGAAAACACATACATATGATGATAAACATAGGTTTTCCGAAACCTAGCATGTCGTGCAATATCTCAAATCATAATTCGCATAAATAATAAACACTAGTGAATGTCCGATATAACTCTTCAGGCCCCATGCCGGCTCCCCGTCTCTGAGCACACAGTCAGAGGAAAATACACTTCAGGCCCCGTGCCGGCTCCCCGTCTCTGAGCAGACAGTCAGAGGAAAACACACTCCAGGCCCTATGCCAACACCAAACCGTCGCCCGGGACGGACCGGATCTATCCCTACGTCCCGTAGCGGAAAGGACCACTAGGTAAGTACAAAACCAGTGAACATACATATATTGAAAATCAACTTCATAGTATAAAGTCATCCATCATCTATACTATAAAGAGGTGTTCTAAACATGTTCTAAATATCATATCGTCATCCATCAGATATTCTATAAGAACATGGGTTATAGGAAAAATAGTAGTAATTCAAACTAGCCTCAGTAAGCATGTTATCTCGTAAAACGTTTCATAAAACATAATCATCAAATCATGCTTTTCATGAATGCATTTATACTATCAAAACATGCATTTCTAGAAGGGGTCCACTCACAGTACTTCGCCGTCGAAAAGCCACGTCATCTAGCGAAGAAGGAAACGCCATCGATAATTGCCCCTAAGCACATAAATGGTACATTTAGTCAAACTCTACTCAAACGATTGAATTTGGGAAAACGGACATCGGAAACGGGTTCAGGACGTCGAAATTAGCCTGGGGGGGTCCCGCACGAAAACCCAAAAAGTCAACCCGAGGTCAAAGTCAACGTTGACCGTTGACCGGTCAAAGTCAACGCTGACCGTTGACCGGGTCAACGGTCAACGGGTCAGAGTCACGGGTCACGGGTCCGGGTCAACGGTCATGGGTCACGGGTCTGGGTCATGGGTCACGGGTCATGGGTTTTGGGTTATGGTTTTGGGCTAGGGTAATTGGGTTTGGGTTAGATTAGGTGGGTTGGGTTGGGTAAAAACAGAAAATGGGTTTTGGGTTTTGGGTTTTGGGCTAACAGGCCCTAAGGCCTAAATAAAAAGGGGAAATGGATCTGGGCTGCAACCAAGGCCCTAAGGCCTTTGGGTTTTTAAAAATGAAACAAAATAAAAATAAAAAGGAAAAGGTTTTGGATTTTGGGCCAGAGACCAAACGGGCCTAAGGCCCGTGGGGGAAGGAAACGGCCTGAAGGCCTGGGTGTTTTCTTGGGCTGGGTTTCACGCCGGAGAAGAAGGCCGGAGTTCGGCCGGAATTTAGACAAACTTTGAATGTCCATAACTTTGTTAATACTCGACGAAATCAAGTGATTCAAAAAGGAAAATTGTAGTACTCAGCGAGACGAAGAGATTGATACCTCGCACACCGGCCAACTCGCCGTGGTTTGGCCGGAAATCGCCTCGAAAGGGACGGTGCTCGCCGGAAATTTGGGTGTGCACTCACCCGTGCCAAAAACACTCCAAAACCTTGGAAATCAAGAACCCAACTCAAAAACCACATCCAGGCAAAGTCTAACATAAGAAAAGAAGAAGAAAAAGGGCTTACCCAACCGGAAAAATCACAAAACTCGCCGGAGGTGTTCGTATCCTCCCGGCGCCGTGAGCAAGGGAGAGAGAGAGATGTATATGCAGTTGAATGGTGATGATTTCCTCGAGTAGGCGTAGCTGTGGGTGTGTGTGTGTGTCTGTGTGTCTTTCACGGGGAAGAAGAAGAGAGAAATGGGGGAGTTCGAAAGAAAGGAAAAAGGTGCAGACAAACAAAACAAAAGAAGGAAAAGAAGAAAAAAGAAAAAAAAGAAAGGGAAAGGGAAGAACCGGGGAACAAAAACAGGGGGTGGGCCCTTTGGGCTCACCAATTAAGGCTCAAAAACAATTTTAAAAAGGAAGGTATCCCCCAAACTTAATGAAAAATACAAAAATACCCATTTTCTTACGTAAATTCCGGGACGGGTTGTTACACTTTCGAGGCGTTTTCCAGCCAAACGACGGTGAGTGAGACGTCGTGTAAGGTATTCTCTTTGTTTCTTTGAGAGCTACGATTTCCATTTTTGAATCACTTAATTTCGTCGAGTATTGACAAAGTTACGGACGTTCAAAGTTTGTCTAAATTCCGGCCGAATTTCGGCCTTCTTTTCCGGTGTGAAACCCAGCCCAAGAAACCTCCCAGGCCTTCGGGCCGTTCTGCCAAGCCCAAAACCCTAGGCAGCCTAACCCAACCCTTTTATTATTTTGTTTTGTTAATTTAAAGGCCTTTGGGCCGTTTCCTTTAGGGCCTTCAGCCCGTTAACCCTAAACCCATTTATTTAAACCCTAAAACCCATTAGACCCAAACCCTTTAGGCCCAACTCGGCTCCAACCCTAAGCCCAAGACCCTTTGGCCCGTTTTGACTATTTGACCCGTTAACCCATTGACCGACCCGGTCTAACCGTTGACTCAATCAATGATCAACGTTGACTTTGACTTTGACCGGTCAAAGGTCAATGTTGACTTTTTAGGTTTCGTGCAGGACCCCTCCTAGGCTAATTTCGACATCTTGAACCCGTTTCCGATGTCTGTCTTCCGAAATCAAGTCATTTGAGTAGAGTTTGACTAAATGTACCCTATATGTGCTTAGGGGTAATTTATCGTGGCGTTTCCATCTTCGCTAGTTGCGTGGCTCTTTGACAGCTAAGTTCTGTGAGTGGACCCGTTGTAAAAATGCATGTTTTGATAGTAGAAATGCATACATGAAAAGCATGATTTGATGACTATGTTTTATGAAACATTTTATGAGATAACATGCTTACTGAGGCTATTTTGAATTATTACTATTTTTCCTATAACTCGTGTTCTTATAGAATATATGATAGATGACGATATGATATTTAGAACATGTTTAGAACACCTTTTTATAGTATAGATGATGGATGACTTTATACTATGAAGTTGTTTTTCAATATATGTACGTTCACTGATTTTGTACTTACCTAGTGGTCATTTCCGCTACGGGATGTAGGGATAGAACCAGTCAATCCCGGGTGACGGTTTGGTGTTGGCATAGGGCCTGGAATGTGTTTCCTCTGGCTATTTAGCACAGGGACAGGGAGCCGGCATGGGGCCTGGAGTGTATTTTCCTCTGACTGTCTACTTAGAGATGAGGAGCCAGCATGGGGCCTGGGGGTTATCGGATATTCACTAGTGATTATTATATATACAAGTTATGATTTGAGACATTGCACGGCATGCTAGGTTTCGGAAAAACCTATTTTATCATAATGTATGTGTTTTCATAAAACCTGGGGGTTAGTACGTTGATAACTATTTTATTATATATATATATATATATATCAATTTGGTCCACTCATGTTTGTTTTGCGCCCCTTTTAGAACTTAGAATCGAGGTGTACAATCCCAGCGTCAAGGCACTTCCGCATTGGCATCTTCGAGTCCTCTCGGAATAGGATCCATCCTTTGTTTCATTCAATTTTATATAATTTTTTTAGTGCTCTAGTTAGTAGTATGCTATGAACACGTTCCTTAAATGCATATTCATTATTATTTTATATTTATAAGCTTTATCTATCCCTTATTTTCAGCATTTGCACTCAATAAATGGCTTTCGTCACCCTCGGGTGTCGGCCAGCACGTCCCTATCCTGGTATTCAAAGAATATCGGGATCGGGGCGTGTCAACGTTGGTGCCTTGTGCAGTTTTAGCTCGTGCGGGTGAGGACTTTGAACCATTGGAGCTAGATGTGGCTTCGTGCCATTTGAATCTTGTTGCGACTTCGTGCCCTTTTGAATTTAAAGCGGCTTTGTGCCATTTGAGTCTTGTCGCGGCTTCGTGCCATTTGTATCTTGTCACAGCTTTGTGCCATTTGATATTTGACTTTTCTTCGACTTCATGCCATTTAAGACTTGACATGGCTTTGTGCCACTTGAAATTTGGAGCATGGGTTTGTGCCATTTTAGGATTTGATACGGCTTCATGCCATTTGAATTTTGACGCAGCTTTGTGCCATTGTAAATTTGATATCGCTTCGGGACATTTGACATTTGATACGGCTTCATGCCAATTGATATCTAACGTGGCTTGGCTTCGTGCCTTTAAATTGGCTTTATGCCATTTGAAGCGGCATTGTTCCATTTGAGCATCAAGTAAAATTAATGGGTATGTTTGTGATGAACCCACTAATACTTTGGTATTTAACTTTGTCTTGGTGCCGTGCATCTCAGCCTTCATGGATAATTTTAATTTTGATGGAGGCCATGCTCTTAATGCTCACGTGAGTGGCATGAAGGTGTGCTTTTATTTTTTCACTGTAGCTTTCTTCTTTGCACAATGCACTCAAAATTGGAGTAGAACTTTAGAGAAAAAAAAAGAGAAAATTAGGTTCTCATCTTTCTTTTTACTACTCCTTTGATTAAAACTTTATTCATTTTCAATTTTTGATCAAGGTCCTTGGTATTAATAACATCATTAATTATTTCAAAAATAAAATATTTTTTATTTCTAAATATATTCATTTAATGTTAAAAATGTTACAATTAATAATTTTATATTTATGGCTAAATTTTTTATTGTATATTTTTATTTTTAGTTTGTACCCATTTTTAATTTGCAACCCTTTTTTAATTTTTTCCAATTTTCTTTTCAGTTTTAATTTGTACCCGTATATTAATTTCTTTTTGTGCCCATATTTTATAAAGTTTCATTTGTATTTGTACCCATATTTTTTTTATTTATTTGTACCCATTTTTAATTTTGCTAAACGTACCCATGCTAATTATATGTGCCATTCATGTAATTTTTTTTGAAATTTTTAATCTTAAAATGTACTCATTCTTAAATATACCAATTTGTTATACGTAAAATGTAACATTTTTTTATATAAAATCTATTCAATTTTTTTCTAATCCATTTTGAAACTTATATGGGTCCATTCTTTTTTTTTTTTTTTTTTTTTTTTTTTTGAATTGAGAATGTATCCATGTGAAATTTAATCGAAGAAATTTACTAATATTATTAAGCCTAATTTTTTTTTTGGTGATTTTGAAGAATGTACCCATGTTTTGGTACAATAATTTTTTGGTTAATTTTGATGAATGTAACCATGTTTATACACACACAATAGTATATTTATATTTTAATATTTTTAATCCAACAAATTATGGTTTTTTATTTAAAATCTCATTAATATAAACAACTATAAATTTTAATTTTTAATTTAAAAAAATATAGTAACGTACATAGAAATAAATTATCACATTAATTTCAGGGACTTAGATCAAAAATTGAAAGCCAACAAGGTTTTAGTCAAAAAAATTTCATAGCTGGAAACCGCATCCAAAGTTTCCAAAAAAAAATGTTGGCATCTGTTCCCTTTCTCTTTTCACCGTTGCTTTTATCCATGTGATGCTTCTTTCCATCCTTTTTATTTCTTGGACAAAAGACATAGAAGTAGTAACTCAGAAGTTTTTTGTCTTGCTTCTTTGTAGGTTCAATAGCCTCATTATTTTAAGTATGCTTTTGCTAGGACTTTTCCAGTTGTAAGAGGACATCACTTTCTTTTTTTACTTTACCACCTAATGCTTACTGCAACACCCACGTGATGGACAAAACTGTTTCTTTCTTCCTCTTTTTCTTGGAACACCCTTCGAAGAATGGAGCAGCGACAACGTGCCAAATTCTTTGAAGTCGTGTTTAACTTTTTGCCAAGCAGTTTATGCATATTTGGTGATTTAAAGAAGGACAGGTTTTTGAGGACATGGTCTCCATACTTCTCGTTCTCAGATCCAAACTTGACAGACTCCTATATGAATAAAACAAATGAAAGAGTCATTGATTTTCTTCTTGCATATTTAATCTCCATGTGGGACAATCTTCCCTAGCAAACTTAGACTGCAGCCCGCACCATTTTTGGTGCTCTATGCGGGCAGCACATCCTTGCCTTCCAAGGCAATTTTTTTCTTCACAACGGCGGCGGCGGTCGGGTTGCTTCTTTGTAGAGTTTCAGTGGCAACCGAGGCGACACAAACAACAGAGACGGATTGATTGTTGTCTTTCTTCTCTGCCACCTTATTCCTCCATACTTGAAACTTGGGGTGTGATATCTAGACATCCCTTTTTACTTCTCCCACACCTTTTTGGTTTTTAACCGTCGGATCGGATGAATTGAAGAAGATCAACGGACATAAATTAACAATGGTGTGTGAGATGTAAAATGGGGTGTGTGGATAGCACACCCCTTCGAAACTTATTGTTACTCTCTTTAAAAAAATGGCTCGCAAGTGGGAAAGTCTTCGTGATTTGCTTCAAGTCCTTGCCATGCAGGCGTTCTACTTTGCTTCTGCTGCACCATTTTCCTTCGTCAAATTTGATGCAAACTCTCCAAAACATCTTCAGTATCTCTTTAATAGGCAGGGACCACTTTTTGTTCTTCCACGCCAAACTGCTGCAATCACCGGGAAAGACCGTGACAATTTGATTTTTGAGGGCATCAGTAGAAGGGCTGCTGCATGTGCGAGCACGGACAACGGGATGCATGATTGTGAGAGTAACGAAACAATGGAAACACCATTTCTTCACCATTGCCTTATTGTTTGTAGACAACCATCTTCTACAACTTGGTGCACAGAATTTTGAGGTTGTTCCTTGGTTGCTTTTTTACTAGACAAGGCATGAACTCTTGGGCTTACTCAATCAACGTCTCGACGATCTTCTTCCTGGTGACTTTTCTACATAGACCGGGTCTTCAACTGCCTCATTACGGTGGATAGGAACTTTTGACAGTGATGGTTCAGCGGGGAGCGACACGGGCTACTCCTTTTGTTCTTGGCATGGACGGAGGGCACTGCATCAAAGAACACGATTCTTCTACTTTGAGTCTTCTTTCTCAAAGCGATAACTGCAACCTTTTCCATTTTTTTTGTTCTATGGCTATGGCTGCGTCTTTGTCCCTCGTGGTCTGCTTGCTGCTCAGTGTCGCATCCACATCATTGTTAGACGGTTTGTCGAAGTGGAAGCGAAGAATTATGGCGTGGCTGCTGCCTTCGTTTGGTTTTTTTTTTGTCTAACGTCGGCGGTTGCTGGCATAAAATTCTTGTTGCCGACCAAAGTTTTGACGAGAGTATTGGATCCACCACCAATCTCTCCACTGCATCTGCTGTCAAGACATGATTCCACCAATCTCTCCATAGTGTTTATGTGAATAATCAAGAGTTATTAGTTACCTTTTATGTTGCTTAAAGTCAACTATAGGCTTGTATATATCTTGTATCAATATGTAATGCATATTAAGATTTCCAATACTGAAATACACGGCCTCCTCTTACCAAACCCTAAACCCTACTATTCTCTATATGGTATCATCCTTTCTCCCGAGCTAACACCGCCCAACGTTCGATCCTCTCCACGCACCATCCCACTCTCCGCTGCCTCTTCTGCGTCCTCTCCCTCTTCACCTATGGCTGCATCTACTGCTTCCCTTCCTACCTCCTTCAACATCTCCCACACCATCAATACTCCCATGGACCGAAATAATTATCTAAGTTGGCGTTCTCAATTTTCCGACATCCTTGAAATTCATGGTCTGGAAGATGTCGTGACTCTCAATACCAAACCTCCCAAGAAACTTGATGATGGAGCTCTTAATCCGAATTATTCTCGCGACAAACTTGTTCTCAGTTGGATCAAGTCTACATGCTCACCCTCTATCCGTTCTATCCTGCTTCCTTGCACGTATGCCTGCGATGCTTGGTCTCTCTTGGAAAAACGTTTATCTCCTGTCTCCAAAACTCATATCCGCACCCTTCGTGAACAACTCCGCACCCTCAAAAAGGACTCCGAGAAGTCCATGTCTGACTATTTGCTGCATGCCAAAAGCCTCGCTGATTCCCTTACTGCTGCTGGTTCCCCTATATCTGACGACGATCTCATCGAAAGTCTCTTGGACGGCCTTGGTCCTGACTACAAAGAGTTCACCACCACCGTTCATCTTCGATCTCCTCTCACTTATGATGACTGCTACGACCTGCTCCTTCAAGAAGAACATCTCATCCACAAGATGTCCACACTCTCCTTGTCCAGTACCGCTACTTTCACTGCCTCTCGTCGTCCTGCTGGCTCGTCTCCGTCGGCTCCCAACGGCCACCGCTCCTCGTTCTCCCCTCACTCGTTTGCGCAAGGCAGTGGTCGTGGTCGCCCTTGGCGCCATTCCAAACCCAACCGTCCATCACACTAGCATTCTCCTCGACCTACTCCCCGTTCCTCGACCGACACTCGCCCACCTCTTCTTCCCACACCGTCCCTACCACCTAAGCCACCAACTTTTGAATATGATGGCTACTGTCAACTGTGTGAAGACTATGGTCACAAAGCCCGCCAGTGTCCCTCCCGAGGCAACTTTGCTTATTTAGCCACTGCAGACTCTCCTTCGTCAACACCTTGGGTGGTCGATTCCGGCGCCACCAACCACATCACTAATGATCCTTCCGCTCTCACACAAATTCGTCCATACACAGGTACTGACACTATTATTGTGGGCAACGGCAATCACCTCCCTATTTCTCATGTTGGTAAATCCTCCATCTCTGGTTTACATGGACCTATGTTCCTCAAAGATGTGTTATATGTCCCTGCCATTAAGAAGAATCTCTTATCTCTTCGTCGTTTTTGTTATGATAATCACTGTTTCTTTGAGATGGATGATAGTTCTTTTCGTGTGAAGGACAAGAAAACGGGCCAACTTCTTCTGATTGGGCATAGCTATGGCGAACTTTACTACATTCGAGCTGCTCCTCATGTTACTCCCAAGCTTGTGTTTTATGGTGAACGGACAACTAGCGACATGTGGCATGCTCGCTTGGGTCACCCATCCCCTGCTATCTTTCAAGTTTTAGCAAATAAATATCACATTCCTATTAGTGGTGCAGTTTCCTCAAATAACAAATGTCATGTTTGTCCCCTCGGCAAGGCATGTCGCCTTCCATTCTCCTCTCGGACATCTATGACTCACCATCCTTTAGACATGTTACATCTTGATGTATGGGGCCCTGCTCCTATGATATCCAGTTTTGGTTATAAATATTATTTATCTCTAGTGGATGATTATTCAAGATTTGTGTGGTTGTTCCCTCTTGTTCGAAAGTCAGATGTTATGCCTACCTTTATCACTTTCAAACGCATGATTGAAAATCGTTTGACTCGCACTATTAAAGTTTTACAAACAGATGGTGGTGGTGAATTCACTAGCATTGCTTTTCGGCACTTTCTTCGTGATCATGGCATCTCACATCAACTTTCTTGCCCACATACGCCGCAACAAAATGGCATCGTCGAGCGCAAACATCGCCATGTTACCGAAATGGGTCTCTGTCTTCTTGTTCAATCACACCTCCCGCACAAATTTTGGGTGGAGGCATTCACAACTGCTGCATTCCTCATCAACCGGTTGCCTCTTCATCATCTTGGGAATGTTTCTCCTTATGAAAAACTTTTTGCCAAGGTTCCTGATTACCGGTTTCTTAAGACGTTTGGATGCACGTGCTTTCCTCACTTGGTTCCTTACAACAAACATAAGTTGATGCCTAAGTCCATCCCATGTGTCTTCATTGGTTATGACAATCAATACAAAGGCTACCGTTGTCTCGACGTTGCTTTTGGTAAGGTGTATATTTCTCGCAATGTACAATTTGATGAACTCACTTTTCCGTATCACAATCGCATGGCAGATTCTCCTCCTCCTGAGCAGTCTTCTCCACCACTATTTTTGGAACCACTACTGCCTGCCGTCACACCTTTGTCTCCCAGCACCGTTCCACTACCTGCAGCAGCACCTGTGTCTCCCCGCCACCTTCTACCACCTGCATCTGATTCTTTTACGCCCCAATCTTCATCCACGGCCGGTGACGCGTCTCTACTCCCTTCACCAACTGCCCCCCTTCAGTCGTCTGCCACTCCCACTGCTGCATCACCGTCACCTGTCCCTTCTCCCGATTCTACTCCTCCACGCAAATTTGGGAGCATCAATGCTCTTACTTATACCTCGCCCCGGCATCCCCTTCCTCACGGGTTAACTGCTGTCCTTGCCGATCCACTGTCCATTGAGCCCACTAGTTACACTCAAGCCTCCAAATTTCCTCATTGGCAGCAAGCCATGAAAGAGGAACATGATGCCCTTCTTCAAAATCACACCTGGTCTCTTGTTCCTGTTACTCCCAGTATGAATATTGTGGGCTGCAAATGGGTCTTTCGTGTTAAACGCAAGGCCGACGGCTCCATTGATCGACACAAGGCTCGTCTTGTCGCCAAGGGGTTCAATCAACAAGTTGGTGTTGACTATGACGAGACCTTTAGTCCTGTCGTTAAACCAGGTACTATTCGAACTATCCTTGCCTTAGCCGTCTCACACAACTGGTCCTTGCAGCAACTTGACGTTCGGAATGCCTTCTTGAATGGTATTCTCCACGAGGAGGTTTATATGAAACAACCACCTGGCTTTGTTGATCCCACTCACTCCCAGCATGTTTGTCGCCTTCACAAAGCTCTTTACGGCCTCAAACAAGCACCTCACGCTTAGTTCCAACGTCTAGCCTCCTTCTTGTGCACTCAAGGCTTTTCCCATAGCAAATCGGATGCATCCTTGTTTACTTACCATTCCTCTACACACTCCCTCTATGTTCTGGTATACGTTGATGATCTTATTGTCACAGGTTCAAACAATGATGCTATTCACAGGTTTCTTGATCAACTATGTACCACCTTTGCTAGCCGCAAGCTAGGTGACCTCCATTTTTTTCTTGGCATGGAAGTTACTCACCAAGGCAGCCACCTTTCTCTTGCTCAAAGCCGTTATGCCTCTGATTTACTCCAGAAATTTAAGATGGACCAGTGCAAGCCCAGCCCCACTCCCTTCCTCTCCTCCTTGCGTCTCCGGCTTCTGATGGTGCTCATCTCTCGGAACCTGAAATTTATCGGAGCATGGTTGGTGGACTTCAGTATCTCACTCTCACCCGTCCAGACATTTCCTTTGCCGTTAATCAAGTTTGTCAGTACATGCACAACCCTACATCCACTCACCTTCAGGCCGTCAAACGTATCTACCGCTACATCAAAGGGACTGTTGAACGTGGCCTTTTATTTCATTCCTCTCCCGACTTCACTCTTCGCGGCTTCTCTGATGCTGACTGGGCCGGTTCCCTTGATGATCGTCGATCAACCAGTGGTGCCTGCATTTTTCTTGGTCTGAACCTTCTTACTTGGACCGCCAAGAAGCAATCCATCGTGTCTCGTTCTAGCTCCGAAGCCGAATATCGTGCTCTTGCCACCACAGCTGCTGAAATTCGTTGGTTCTGTTATCTCTTCCGTGAACTGGGCATTCCTCTTCGTACTCCACCTTGCATCTTCGTCGACAACATCTCTGCTCTTCACATGGCTGCCAATCCGGTGTTTCATGCGCGTACTCGTCATATCGAGATTGACTACCACTTTGTTCGCGAGCTTCTTGCCCACGGTGTTCTTCAAACTCGCCACATCTCCTCTCATCATCAAATCGCTGATATCTTCACTAAAGGACTTTCCCGCGATCGATTCTCTTTTCTTGGTTCCAAGCTCAATCTACACTTTGTTTCGTTTCGCTTGAGGGGGGGTGACGAGAGTATTGGATCCACCACCAATCTCTCCACTGCATCTGCTGTCAAGACATGATTCCACCAATCTCTCCATAGTGTTTATGTGAATAATCAAGAGTTATTAGTTACCTTTTATGTTGCTTAAAGTCAACTATAGGCTTGTATATATCTTGTATCAATATGTAATGCATATTAAGATTTCCAATACTGAAATACACGGCCTCCTCTTACCAAACCCTAAACCCTACTATTCTCTATAAGTTTTTCAAGACAACGTTTGCCTGCAAAATAAATTTACTGGAGAGAAAATGAAGAGAAAAGAAACATAATTTTGTACCTTCTGATTGTTGCTTGTAGTTTGCTCTTCTTCGTTGAAAATCACCGGTAATGGAATTACTTCAACTTCTCTTTCCTCTCTCAATTTCTATCTCAATTTCTACAGCGTACCTCCTCCTATTTTTTTCTGTCTTCCTCCCTTCTTACTGTGACTGATGCCTATTTATAGGCGTCATAGGAAGTCTCTGGAGCTTTTACGTGGGGAAGATAGAGGCCATATCCTTCGCCATTTTCTCTTAACCTCTCCCACTAACTGTGTAACTTTCCACGTCTTGCAGAGAAGAATATGAAATCTCGCTCCACGTTGCTTTCCCCCTTTTGTAGGAAGAAATACGTGTCTTCTTTTCTTTTCTTTTTATTTTTTTATTTTTGGTTCCTGGTTCTTCTCTCTGTCGACTTGGATTTCTAAGTCTAAACAAGACTTCACGTGGGCAATACTTTTCTTTTGAGAAGTTTGTTTGATGCAAACTTCTTTTATTTTATTTATTTTATTTTATTTTCTTAAGGGGTTTATCTCATGCTAGGTGAGTCACAGAGAAAGGAATTCAAATTCCCCCATTCTGGTGGTTTTGGATAAATAGCATCCTACCAAACCCTTTTTGAATTTCTTTTGATCAGTTCTTTCGCACAAGCTTCTCCCGTACCATTCTTTACTGTTCGTTATTTTTTTAAGAGAAGAACAGAATGGTCAGTAAGGCCTTATACTTTTTCGTTTTATTTGGATTTGAATGAATATTCCGCAACTTCATTTCTTTGTATTCTTGATTTGTTGCAGGTGTCTTTCGGTGGTGACTCTTTGCTTTGGAAACTTGCCTGATGTCTTCGTACAAAACGGTGGGATTTTTTTATCCCTTTGGTTTTGTTATGCAGCTTATTCATCTTTATTTTTATTTTTTTTCAACACATGCATCCAAATTCATGCAAAAAACTAGTGATCAGTCCTTTCCCGGACGCGGTTCTGTGGATTCTCTTTTTAACATGACAAATCAAATCCGTCCAAGATGGGAGACAAGGGGGTATATTTCTCAGTATATAGCTGTACCATTATTCAAGCATGGCCGTTGCTTTTAACTTTTGATCAAGTACAGCTGCTGTGCAGCACCTATGAGCAAAGGAGGGGGATTGTTTGTCCTCTCATTTCTATATTCTTTTCATGCCCTCCTGTGATGTATGATCACGGTTAAGCTACGTCAACATTTTATATTAATTTTTTATAGAATTAATAAAACAAAAGGTAATAAGAATATAAAATGTTAACGTAACTTAAGCGTGACCACACATCACATGAGGATATGAAGAGAGTATGAAAATGGAAGACCAGACAATCCACCTCCATGAGCAAATATACTTTTTGATATTTGGACTTGGCTTCTTCGTAAGCCAGCATGCATGACAATTATTTTTAATGCATCAGACTCCCTTTTTTTTTTTTTTTTTTACTCAACAAGCATTCCACTCTCTTTGCAATGCAAAAGTTAAGAAAGAGAAAAAAAATGGGAAGTGTTATTGGCATTGCAAAAATCTCATTCTACACTCCTTACAAGTGTATTTTTCTTTCCAAATATAGAAAGTTTGGAGTGTAGAATGAAATTTTTGGAGTAACAATAACAATTCCCAAAAATATATAGTAGTAAAATAAGTCACACATGGTGGACCTACACCATTCTATGGTAGTAATTTTCAAGGTTCTAAAAAACGCTAGGCGCTAGTCGGGTGGCCTAGGCGAATTTAGGTAAATTTCTTGTATATCTTGTAAATAAGTGCATATTGACACTTACAAAAAATTATACTTGTATGAAATTCATGGATAAGATAATAAAAGAATGATAAAATGCAAAAAAAGTATCCAACAAGTCCAAAATTTAAAAACACATCAAGCATATATGCCATATAACCATAGTGAGGAGTATTGTAAGATGACATGTACAACAAGTTCACAATTTTAAACCACTTAGACTTGGATATGATTTATTTTATTTTATTTTTTAATTTCATTAAAAATAAATAAATAAATAAACCGCCTAACCCCGCCTAGCCCGCCTAGAGCCCATCAGATTTTTCCCACCGATTTGCAAGAAAACGTCTCAGCTCACCACCGCTCAGCTCCTAGGCGCCGCCTAGGCTGTTTTTTAGAACATTGATAATTTTAACTCGTGATTAATTAATGATGTTCTCATTTCTACTTTTTTATTGTTAACTATATAATTATTTATTTGTTAGTTCATAAATCTCCTATTTAACACTCTTCCTACAACACTTTTATCAAACAACCATTTTCACGGTAAAAATGCTTTTAACTCTTCAAAAAGCACGAGCCCATATTCAATTTAAATTAGGGGTGGGCACGGTTTTAAGTGAAATCGAAAACAAAACCGAAAATTTTTGCGGTTTAGTTCGGTGCGTTTTTTAGGCTAAAATCAAAATAAAACCAAATCATTTTTTTCGGTTCGGTTCTGTTTTAAACCATTTACAAACAAAATAAAAAAAATAGCTTCAATTCTCTTATCTTTATTTAATTTGTCAACTCCCTATACTCTTTCAATGTCGTTTCGTAACAATATTATCAAACCATGAAAAATAGATTGCTGAAAGATTAACTAGCAACGTAAGTTCCAAATTCGTGTTGGAAAATATAGTTTCCTGCTAGACTTGTTGAATTGGAAAGGAGCAAAAGGGACTTCTCATCTACGGGCAGATTAGAAGGAGGAAACACCTTCTCTTTCAAATCAAAACAATGTTGTTGACTCTGGAGCTGTGAAAGAGAACTTACAGGCTTACAGTGCTTCATTGTTTGGGGGTGGGGGGTTTACCCTCCAAGAATCAAAGTTGTTGCACGGTGAGCGTGAGACAAATTGATTTGCAAATTTTGTTTGTGTAAGGTGTGAAGAACATATGAGAGTTGGGAGACAAAGAATGGTTGGATGAGTGACCGAGAGTCGAAGATTAAGAGAGAGATGAATTTCTGGCATGGTCGAGTCATACTAAAGTTATGCACTTTAACAAACAATCAACTATAACACAACATCTAATATGGGTATTTAATTAAATATTTTATTTTTTGCAGTGCGGTTCGGTTTCAAAAGGCCGAAACCACAGCCAAACCATTTTCCTTCACTGCGGTTCGGTTTCAAACCGAAACCATTTCAAAACTGCAAACCCAGACCGTTCGGTGCGATTCGGCTTGATTCGTGTTTCGATTTCGATTTCTGGTTTCAAGTGCCCACCCCTAATTTAAACCATTTTTCAAGACAAAAGTGCTTTTAACTCTTCAAAAAGCACGAGCCCAAAATCAATTTAAACCTTCTAATACGTTGCCAACCCAATGATTAGACCTTCCGTTAGTGACGTCCCATTTCACTTATGGGTGATTCCAAAACCGGAATAGAATGGGAACAAACACAATTACATTTCTCCCAAAGCATTCAAGCGTTTATCATGCTTTTGAAGAATTAGAAAATTGCTGGGATCCATGTACAAATAATATTAGTAATCAATTTTCTAAATTACTCAGAATTAGATTACTTAGATGGAGGTGGGATCTGGACTGCAGGGTAAAGTCTCTATCCGGAATCAAACCGAGTGACATAGAGCACTTGTGGCTGTGACATCCCACATCGCCTAGGGGAGTGATCCTTATATGTATATTCTCATCTCTACCTAGCACGAGGCCTTTTGGGAGCTCACTAGCTTCGGGTTCCATCGGAACTCCGAAGTTAAGCGAGTAGCGCGCGAGAGCATTCCCAGAATGGGTGACCCATCGGGAAGTTCTCGTGTGAGTTCCCAGAAACAAAACCGTGAGAGCGTAGTCGGGGCCCAGAGCGGACAATATCGTGCTACAGTGGTGGAGCGGGGCCGAGAAGTGGTCCGCCTCGGACTGGGATGTGACAGTGGCTGTTAGACTTCACACATGCGACAACCTACTCTGATACCATGAAGAAGTTGAGGTTCCACTTTAAAATGGCAATGTGGAAGTAGCTCAATTACTCATAAGCACACGTTAAGCCCTTTCTTTTTCCGATGTGAGATTTATATTCTCAATAATATTAAGGTGTTTTGAGTAAAGCATCTTAGAGCATCTCCAAAGGAGACGCCAACTTTAAACATCAAAATGATATTTGATGGCTTATGTGGCAATTTAACATTTTATACAATATTTTGCTCCACCCGATATGTTAAATAATAATGTCATTTAATAAAAAAATTTATCTTTTTGTGGAGTCCAATGATTAAGGCAACCAATCGAATATTTGAAAAACATAACAACATATTATATTAATCTATTAAAAAAATCATTTAATAAATTTGACATCTGATGTCAAATTTGACAGCAAAGACTTTGCCTTCAAATGACTCAACGCCACGTAAGAAATTGAAAGCTAGGTTGGAGAGAGTTTGCTGCCATTTTTTGCTGTTGTGTGCCTACGTGGCAGATTTGAAAACCCTAGTTGAAGCATGTCTCACAGGTGTAGCTTTTATGCTACGCATTATTCAATTGTATGGGAGTTTTAATTGTTATATTGATTTTTGCAACTCTTTACATTTTTATTTTCAACCACAACCAACCACGTCCCACATAAAAAAACCTAGAAAACCTTGGTTCATTAGTAGTGGCTCACTAGATTGTCTCTTCCTTAATTGGGACAATAAATTTGTTACAATGCTAAAGTTTCAAGTTAACCCAACGATATATTGGTTTGCACATGTGGTCAATGTCAATGTTCGATTAGTAATGAGCTAATAAACCATCTCTAAAACCTCAATTGAAGCATGCCCCGCATCAAAAAGTTAAAAAACTTGGCTAGGGCCCTAGATTGTCTTTACTTGAAGTGGAACAATGAATTTAAAACGTTGAAGTCGCGGGTTGGCACAACTATTGGTTTGTACATGTGATTAGTATTTGTTTGATTAGTAGTAAGCTTATGAACCGTCTCTCGAACTTTGATAACTTCAATACCCTGTCTCTTAAGTCATCAAAGTCGGAAAGGAATAATCCAAAAACCTTGTATGGACCCTCTTGTGCAACTGATGCTTTGAAGCTTGAAGTCTATCTACATTTTCTACACTTATTTCTCTTCTACATATGTAATGGACCTTAGCGACCACAACTTCTTTGGCATCATTCCAGACCAGATTCCAGCCTCACCAACTTGGAGAGACGATTCAGACCTCTCGGGAAATCATCTAACCGACAGAGAGTCTTCGTCCAAGGCCTCAATGCACTGCCGTTGAGGGCAACCCGATACTTCGCGGGTCCCCGCTTTTCGAAATAGTGCAAGTAATAATACAACTAAGAACATGGAAGATGTATGTAAAAATTGTAAAGGTTGAGACTAAATCTCACATTAAGTAAGTTAGGTTATTTCTCATATTGTCAATTGGTTGTATAGTGAAACCTCAACTATTTTCAATAAATTTACAAGTCCTTGTATTTAGAAGTCTCTGTAATTTACCGTTATTTCACATCACAATATTCCTTTTTCCCAGAAAATCAAAAAACAAAAATAAACAATTGTGGGACAACTCAAGTGGTAGGGTACTTACCTACACTCAGTGGAAAGAGTTTGAATCTCACTCTCCGCTTCACCTAAAACAAAAACCTGAAATTTGATGAATTTTCGCTCGCTGATTTATGCAGAAACAAACAGTGACAGAGCCTCAAAGAATAGCGGAGTCGTCCTTTCTAATTTTGGTGTTTCCTTTAAATCTAAGAAACCTACAGTCAAACCAAAGACTAAGAGATTAAAATACTTTCAACGACTTTGAAGTCGTTGCCTTCTCGCCCATAATCTACCAAAACATTATATATATATATATATATATATATATAGAGAGAGAGAGAGAGAGAGAGAGAGAGAGAAGATTGCTGCTTAATATATGGGGTGTAATATCCACACACCCCATATTACTTCTCACACACCATTCTAATTTTCGGCCATCGGATCGGCTGAATTGAAGAAGATCAACGGATAGAAATTAACGAGGGGTGTGTAAGAAGGAATTTGGGATGTGTGGATAGCACATTCCTAATATATTTCTTGTCTATGCTTCTTCTTGGCTTTGCTTTCAGTCCCGGGATGCAGAAGATGTGTATATAGTCCGCAGATTCATACAAATATGCATACCTATCTACGCGTGTAGAAGAAAACCTGTGAGTAATCTGAACCTGAGATGGATCATCCATTCTCTCATGGCTTCCTTCTCATCCTCTTGTTTTCTTCCATTTTATTCACAATACATGCATGTGATCTAACCGAACGCAGCGCCCTCAAGTCCTTCGCGAGCACTCTGTCTTCCCCGGCATTGAACTGGACTTCTTCAGTTGATTGTTGCCAGTGGGAAGGCATCACATGTAATCAGAATGGTTGGATCATCCAATTAAGATTAGCATCCAAGGGCCTCACAGGAGGTACTTTTCCTTCATCACTTGGAAACCTTAAGCTTCTTTCGCACCTCAATCTCTCCCACAATCTGCTTTCCGGCTCTCTTGAAGCCCGGATGTTCTCGTCCTTGAGTCGACTTGAGATTCTTGATTTGAGCTATAACTTTTTCTCCGGAGAAATACCATTGTCTTTATCATCAAATTACATCCAAATGGTTGATTTTTCGAGCAATAAATTCAACGGAACAATTCCATCTTCATTCCTCCAGCATGCTTGGAATTTGAGCAGTTTGAATATCAGCAATAATCATTTTACAGGCCAACTACCTTCCTCTATCTGTCTTCGTTCCTCCTCGCTTAGAGTCTTGGATTTCTCCCACAATAATTTCAGTGGCCCAATTCCTCCCGGACTAGGAAACTGTTCCGAGTTGGAGGTCTTTCGTGCTGGCGACAATACTCTCTCAGGGTCCCTTCCTGCTGATATCTACAATGCTCAGGCACTTCAAGAAATTTCATTATCTACCAATGGGCTTGTCGGACCCATCAGTGAGAATGTTGGAAAGCTCTCCAAATTAAGGCTCATGCGCCTTCAATACAACAGTCTCCAAGGTCATCTGCCCCCATCTTTGATGAATTGCACAAACCTTGTTGAAATAAATCTGGGATTCAACTTTTTTAGTGGGAATATCTCTGTGCTCGATTTCTCTAATCTTACTCAACTTAGTAAACTAGATTGTATAAGTAATAATCTCACTGGTACCTTGCCAATAAGCCTCTACTCATGCAAGTCCCTCAAAGCACTTCGACTGGCAACAAATGATTTCCAGGGCCAAATCCAACCTGAGATTCTTCAATTGAAAAACTTGACCTTCCTCTCGCTTTCTCGTAACAGACTCACCAATGTCACGGGGGCAATGAAGATATTGACGGGTTTCAAAAGTCTCAAGGTGCTCCTTCTTTCAAAAAATTTTAAAGGTGAAGAAATGCCAGACGGGGATATAACTGTCGATTCTGGGTTACAAAATCTGTGTGTTTTCAGTTTACTTATGTGTCATATGACAGGGCACATACCTGCATGGATTTCAAAGCTTGGGAAACTGGAAGTCCTGGATTTGTCTTTTAACAGACTCACTGGCACAATACCTGGTTGGCTGGGGACTCTTCCACATCTTTTCTATTTGTTGTTGAATGACAACTTGATTTCGGGTGAATTTCCAAAGGAGCTTTGCAGACTACAAGCATTAGTATCGCAAAAGGCTGAGAATGAAACAGGCCATTGTTCTCTTGAGTTGCCCGTCTACTTTCAACGCGGTAATAATGCAACTGTGCTGTCTTCACAGTACAAGTATCTGCCCAACATGCCAAGAGTAATCTCCCTCAGGAACAACAGTTTAAGCGGCAGCATACCCTTTGAGATTGGCCAATTGCAATTTCTTCAACAACTGGATCTAAGCATCAACAACTTCTCCGGCAACATTCCAGACCAAATAGCCAACCTCACAAAGTTGGAGAGATTAGAACTCAACAGTAACCATCTGTCAGGCGAAATCCCATCATCACTATCAAGTCTCCATTTCTTGTCTACATTTACTGTTGCATACAATAATCTTGAAGGACCAATACCAGCTGGCACTCAGCTCCAAGGCTTCAGTGTCTCTGCATTCGAAGGGAATCCGAAACTTTGCGGTGCCCCACTTTCAAACCAGTGCTTGCCAAGTAATGGCAATGATGCAGATGAGAAAGAGAACAACCAGGATTTGGATGATGATGAGGATCAAAGTCTATGGTTTGGGTTATCCATTGCGCTTGGTTTCTTTGTAGGGTTATTGGGATTCTGTTGCCCTTTGCTTCTCAAGAGGACGTGGAGATACGCATATTTCCAAGTCCTTGACAATATTCAATTCATGGTCTATCTGAAGTGGAGAAGGCTTAGAAGAAGGTAGAGTTCTATAATCTAGTGTAGAGTTGTATAATCTAGACTCTGTGTTCATTTTCCTTTTTTCGATTTGTTTAAATTCCTAATTCTTGTTTTTCTTCTTAACAGGAAAGCCCAAGGCCAAGTCCAAGTCCCAAATCAAAAGGACGAAGTTAAAAGTAGCAAACCGGATGGTGAAACCGTTAGTACAAATCGGTCAGAATATGCAAACAACAGTAACTCTTTCATGGTCCCTGACAACTTCCAAACCACCTCTCTCGTCAATGAAGAAATATTAGTGTGTACGGATTGAACCAGAAATTCTCTAGTGCAAAATATCTATTTAAGAGGAGGATGTTCATTCCCTAATCGGATTGTAAGTTGAATAGCTCTTTTATTTATTTTCTCTCTTTGTTTAGACCAAAATTATGGACCAAACTATCAATCATCAAGTGAAATCACGATGGAAGTTTGATAACATAACATATTAGACGATTTTACACGTGAATAAAGCCTAAGAGTATACATCATCTATGTTTAACCAAAAAAGGGTATGTCAGATAACGAATCAAACTATTCGTGAAAATCTCCTCGATTTTCATAAACTTGCACAATCGGTTTGGTTAAGAAGAAAACTGAAACTAACAGAAGGGTCCAGATTGAATTTGATACTTCACATCAAAATCTGTGTATACGCAGAATCATTGACAAGGGTTTGTATTTTTCCCGAAAGTAAAACAAAAAAACTAGTGTAAGTTGGGCTTTTACTTACTTCTTCTAGTTTGCACGGGTTGAAAGTCGGAAGTCGTACGAATCCCAACACGAGCAGAAGCCGAAAATCACAGAGCAGAAGCCGGTTCAGGAAATGTGTTACAGTGGCAGCTAAGTTCCTAACCCTGCAAATTGGTCATTGTTGGAAACATTAAAACAATCTGGGAATCTGGAAAAAAAAAAGGGCAAAAGAAAACGGTTCAGGAATTTCATCGAACAGTTTATCTGCAATCTCTTTTCAGAAAGTTTAAAATTGCAATCATCTTGTGAGCGTAAATGCAGCTTCATCGTCTACAAACACATGCATGCAACGTAACAGTTTTTTCTGTTTAAGTTTTTGGCAAACAAATGTCTGGGTCTACAATTTGATGATGTCTCGAGGTTATGTCGAGAGAGATTTTCTTCGGGATTTTTTTTTTTTAATTTTTTATTTTTAAATGAGGTCTAATATAATAGGCCTGGCTCACAACTGATCCAGAGAGACATCGGCTTGTTCACCTTTTTAGTGATGATTGGATCATATTCAATGATTAAGCTGGATTAGTTTGACTTGAATTAAGAAGTATAAGAATTGTTAAGCGTTTTATGCATTTGGAGATATGAGGTTAAAGATTTCTTCTGTTTTATATAGACAACCATTTATGCAAAGGGGTTTTCATTTTTTTTAAATGGGAACTAGTTTTTGGTCTCATTGACATCGAACTTAACAATATAGTTTTGGATAATTGATTTTTTTTTTTTTTTTTGCAACAGTAAGCTATAAAAAAGATGATGTCAATGTAGAGTGATACCCACAACTAGTCTCCGTTTAAAAAAGATGATGCTTTTGTTTTCTGTTTTAGCCACTTGGATTTTAGATTGACTCTTTCGCTCATGCTTTGTATCGTATTATGGTGTTTTGAAGAAAACATAGCCTGATAGGTGGGAGGATTCCCAGGACTTAAGTATCACTACACCATTTCTGGTGTAGCCGATGTGGGATCATAACATCACACCACCCTTCGGAAGACTCAACGCCCACGACGGCTCTTACTTTGGTGGCTTTCACTCTTAATGACAACGCAGCCTCTGGTCGTCCCGTTAAGGTAACCCTTTCCAAGTCGCCCCCTCCGCAGGGTCGGGACCGGACGCCCACGGTGGCTCTTACTCTGGTGGCTTTCACTCTTAACGGCAGTGCACCTTTGGTCGTCCCGTTAAGGTAGCCCCTTTCAGGTCGCCCCCTCCGCAGCGTCGAGAACCTAGGCTCTGATACCAATGTTAGGTACTCAAACCCAAGGGAAGAGCCCAATCCAAAAGACTAAACTGATAGGTGCGAGGACCCCAAGGACTTAAGTACCACTACACCATTTCTGGTGTAGCCGATGTGGGATCATAACATCACACCACCCTTCGGAAGACCCAACGCCCATGACGACCCTTACTCTGGTGGCTTTCACTCTTAATGACAACGCGTATTCAAGTTAGTCAATACTCTAGCCAGTGAGAATAATTGAGCTCTATATTAATTGAATACTTACTTTACCCAAGAAAAACAAAAACAAAATGCTCCATTAATTTCCTTTGATCATGACTTAAGTAAACCATTGAGTCCAATCTGCTAAGAAGAACAAAATCAACTTCGATAAGTTGGCAAGTCAATGTCCAAAATTTCAAGCATTCTTCGTGATAATGATTATACTTTGCAATTTCGAAGTCAAATGCACTGAAATATATATATATAGAGTAGTGAAATAGGTCACGCATGGTAAATTTATGCTATTTTATATTAAACAATTATTACGCGTAACTGTATCATTTATTTTTATACAAGAGATATTTAAAGCAGAAAAATCAAGCACATAACTTTGCACGTTGTTAAATCAATGAGAATTTTCTAATAAATAAATTAATGATCATCTCACTTCTCCTTATTCTTAACTATATAATTATTCATCTGTTAGTTCATAACTCTCCTATTTAATCGAAATTCCTTAACTTGATTGCATCTAAAAAATTGCCCAAAGTGATTAATAGTGTTTACTTTCTATTCAAAGCACTTTTAAAAAACAACATTTTTGAAGGGCTTTAAACTCTTCTAAAAGCACTAGCCCAAAATCAATGTAAACCTTCTAATACGTTGCCAACCCATGATTAGACCCTCCATTAGTGACGTCCCATTTCACCTATGGCGTGGTTACGAAATCGGACTGGAATGGGAAGAAACGGAATGGCACTTCTCTCAAAGCATTCCAGCATTTACCAAGCTTGTGAGGAATCAAAAAAAATTTCTAAATTATTCATAATTAGACTATTTAGATCGAGGTGGTATTTGGACTCCGGGATGAAGGCTACAGCTGGAATCAAACTTTTCTACCTAAAATACACTTTTTACTTGTAGCTCAAGTGATTAAAAATATTTACCATTGCATTTGAGTCCGAGATTTGATTATCCTCTTCTTCACTATTGATTGTATCCAAAAAGGAAAAAAAAAAAGAATTGTAATCTAAACGCATTTGGCCACTTGAAGTCAATGTAAGTGACTCTTTGAAGTCTTTTGTTTGTTGTTTACTCTTAAAGTCAAACCAAACCACTTCAAATCCATAAAAGATGTTTGAAGAAATTGGGAAATAGCAGACAAAACCACATTACATACATACATAGTACGTGTGTGTGTATATAATTGTTATTAACACTCTAAAAATTTCATTTTGCATTCCAAATTTTCTATAATTAGAAAGAAAAATACATTTATAAGGAGTGTAGAATGAGATTTTAATATTATTAATAACACTTTCCATATGTATATATATACACGTACATACATACATATTGATCAATATAAAAGCTTGCAAGTTGCCACTTAACAATGTTCATATGCAGCTAATAACACTTTCCAGAAGATGTATATACTGCACAAGTTGATGCACATTTGACGTATATGTATTTTTTGTTGTTCAAAGATGTACATGTATATGTGTATACGAATGACTCTTGCGATCCAAGCCAACGCAGCGCTCTCACGACCTTCTCTCGCTCTCCGTCTTCTCCTCCGTTGAACTGGACTACTACTTCCAGTTGATTGTTGGCAGTGAGAAGGCATCACCTGTGAACAAAATGCTCCATTAATTTCCCTTGATCATGCCTTAAGTAGACCACTGAGTCCAATCTGCTAGGAAGAAAAAAGACAAGTTGGCATGTCAAAGTCAATGTCCAAAACTTCAAGCATTCTTCGTGTTATTTATTACTAGCCTTCGCACTTACACATGTGCAAAAGATATTTTTTGAATCACCACGTGCTATGTGCGATTATATATTTTTTGAATCATATTATTGTTAGTCCATTATGAGGTTAAGTCCACCCCCCCTCCCCTTAATGTAGATAATATTGTATGTTCAAAAGAAAAAAATCATTTTAACAACTAATTGAATCACATTTTTATGCACATGCGAAATACTTTTTTATAATCGGCACTATACCTCTTAAGATGTTTTGAACATGTTTAAAAATAGAGAAAATAATATTTAATAAATAAGTGATTAAATCACATTATTGCTAGCCTATTATAAGATACTAATTATAAAAATTAAAAAAAAATGCACAAAAAAAATTTAATTATAAAAAACACCGTTTATATTATGAAAATACCTCTACATTATTTGATAATTGATGCATTATTTTGGGCTGCTTTTGAACTTTTTTGTTTGGGGGGCATTTTTGTGCCCTTGTTTTTTTGGTGAAGCTCGTGACCCCAAATGGGGATGCTGGCTTTATATAGTAGTATAGATATCTTTGCAATTTCAAAGTCAAGACAAAGAAAAACAAATATAGTTGTTAAATAAGTCACACACAAGTGGCCCTCTTGCACAGTAGTAGAGAGGAGTGTTATCCTTGCACCACGGCATAGGTTCGAACCCCGTCGGCTTCCTAATTTAACATCTAATCTAACAAATATATCGTTTGACAAAAAAAAAAAAGTTACACCTGGTGGACCCACACCATTTTGTATTAACTAATTAGTACGCGTAATTATGTCAATTTGTTTGGGTAATGCTAGGGAGATCAAATTTCTAAAACAAATGATGTGGATGTTGATGATTGAATTATTAGTTAAGTGTAGATTAACGTGATTATTTCCTATTAGTGACACATCATTTGATGTGCAAATTTAATTTAAAATTTTGGTCTCCCTAGCATTATCTTCTTTTTTCTTTTCTTTTTTATTTATATACAAGGTTAGAGGGAAAAAATCGAGCTCGTTACCTTGACTTATAAGAGCATCTCCAATGTAAGTTGCTATTTTTGAGACTCCCACCACCACTTTTAAGTACTCATTTAAGAACTTAACGGGAATCTTTGTGTCCCTAATTTGAAGTTTTATGATTTTACGTGATAATTTGATTAGGTGCACATTTTCTGCTTATATTAACCTTTTTTTAATTAATTAAAATTAAAAGCATTAAAATCTTCAATCAAGATTGTGGGTCCCGTTTTCCACTCAAGGTGCACAATTTTTGTTTATGTTAAACATTTTTTAATGGGAACATTTTTGCTCATCACTCTAAAATTTGGTGTATGCTCATTATACATTTAATTATCTGCCACGTATTATTTCACTTAACCTTGATTAATTTTTTTCAAAATTGAAAAAGTAACATATAATTTGAAAATTAACTATAGCTAAGTGAAATGACACATGGAAAATGACTAGGTGTATGGTGAGCATAAACCATAATTATGGTGGTGGGCAAAAATGCACCCGTTTTTAATTAAGGAGCTTTAATGAAAAGGGCTTAAACCAAGATTATTTTAATAAAAAAAAACAACCCTATAATTTTCTTTAACCAAAAACACTTCAAAATTAACCATAAGGATAGGGGCCCAAATTCTACATGGGCTGGATTATAGAGATTAGAGACCAACAAGAATAAAAATAAGTTTCCAAAATTGCCCCAACACAGACAAAAATAAGTTTTCAAAAATGCACTGTTGACAATTATCATTGATCTTGGTAAAAAAGATGTGGAGTTATTCTTGATGTTGAAATAGCATCTATCTGTTTTAAAAACGGAAACTATGATCTAGCAACCAGTGGTGGGAGGAGGGAGGGGCGGTTACCCCTCCGCTTGCCAAAAAAACAAGTCTAAGAGCGAGTCTTAAGCCCCTCTGGTTTGGTCGGAAATTGGAAAACACGGTGGCTGTCTATTCATGTTGTAGTTTGCACTCTCACCTCCAGTCGCCAGTATTCTTTCCCAAAACCATGATTTCGCCCATTTGCTTTGGTGCTCTGTGCTGCATTTTGGTTCTCTGGCGGAAGAAATGGAGCGGGAAGCGGGTTTCACTCAATTTGTGGTTTTGGATTGGAGAAGAAAACAAAGCTCTTGCTTTGAAGCAAAATTGCTCTGGCCACGTGGCTTGGGTTTTTTCTGGGACATGTGGAAGGAAATGGGAGTCCCAATAAATTAGGCCCATTAAACCTAACAAACAAGATAAAAGACGTGCAGAAAGAGAGATTTTTCAGTGTGACCGTCAGATGAGGTGGTACATAACGTGTTCTTATATAAATGGTAGGTTATGTGTGTTAAAAAGTTAATAACTTAAAAATTAACATTTTTCACCACTTGCATAAAAACACTCGATATATCATCCGTGTTCCAGTCACAACAAAAAATTTCTATCAAATGCTATCTAGTTCGTTTTCCAATACAGAGTTTTGGACCTTGCGGACTTTTTCTTCTTAGGATTAATCAGACACCATTAACCATATAAATGGAAATCTTGGATGCACCACATCTGTAAGTAAAACCAAAGATTATCAAGTCAATATTTCGATGTTTCTTGGCCAAATCTAAAAGTGGTGTGTGTGTGTGTGTGTATATATATATATGCGTCAACGTCTTTTAAGAGGAGGGGGTGACCAATCTCTTAAGAAAGTTGGGGATAATTCATTCTTTTCTTGGACCAACCATAGGTGATGACTGACGATACAATCATGCATATGCTCCCAAAAGTTGAAGTTGTACCTATTAGTTCACGTGTCATATTAATGGTTCACTAAAGTCCACATTGAACTAAAAACTAATTATTTTTAGAAATTCAACACTAGCTATTTTGGAACTCAACATGGAAACTATTAATAGTTTTTAAACTGAATACTGACTATTTCTAGAACTGAACAATGATTATTTATTAAACTAAACACTAGTATTATCACTATTTCTTAAACTAAACATAATTATTTCTCGAATTTCACATTGGTACTATCAATATCTCAAACTGAAACTGGTACTACCATTATTTTTAAACTAAATACAGACTTTTTCTAAAACTGACTATTTCTAAAACAAAACATGGGTACTAAATTATTTTTGAAACTCAACAGGAGTACACTATTTTTGAAACTGACTATTTATGAAACTGAACACCGGTACATTATTTATAAAACTGAATACAGGTACACTATTTATGAAACTAAAAACTGATACACTATTTATGAAACTGACTATCTATGAAACTGAACACGGGTACATTATTTCTGAAATTGAACATGAGTACACTGTATCTAAAACTAACTATTTCGGATCCCTTAATATAAAAACATTGAATTTTTAAATAATATAAAAATGGATAAGATTTCGGAAAACATTTTAGATCCACAAAACAGTCATCAATTTGGTTGAAGGCTATACCTTAGCAGACCAAGTTGCAATTTTGTTTGCAACTTTGCATATATATACATGCTTCTCATCCTTTCTGAAAAGGCATGTTACATTACACGTGGTGCAGCAGACAAAAAGAATGTGAAAACCCCGTATAAACGAGCAACATTCGGCAGGACCATGAGAATTATTTGTTTCGATGTCTATCCTTTTACAAGCATCTTAATATGGTGATTATCCAATCATCCCATGTGTGATTATCCAATCAACGTAAATGTTATAATACGTTGCCTGCCAACCCATGATTAGACCCTCCTTTAGCGACGTCCCATGTTGTGCAGGTTTGTTTCTTTTCTCTACAAGTGGAAAGAAAAGACTTCAAAATTCAAACAATGCGCACAAGAATTCAAACCATCACCTAATTACCTTCTTCCCATTGTTAATTTCTACCTCCCCTGCTCCAAACAAAGGAGTGTATATATGCACCCGAAACGACGTGAGCAATATAATTCCAGTACAGCCATAGCGAAAAACTTCAAGCCGTTTGAATGCGATCTAGTTACATTCAAACGATTAAAAGTGATTAAAAGTGTCCAAATAATTAAAAGTATTTCTACTTTCTATTCAAAGCACTTTTATCATACAACCATTTTAAAGGGCTTTAAACTCCTCCAAAAGCAGGAGCCCAAAGTGTCAATGTAAACCTTCTACGGAAGAGGATCCTCTCCTGAGCATAGGATGGGGATCCTCCTAACCACGAAATCCGGGCCGTTCAATTTTAATCCAACGCTTCTAAAACAGGGGGTCCCCTAAAAGTTATAATAATTGCAACCATTTGATTAAAATTGAACGGCCCTGATTTCGTGGTCAGGAGGATCCCCATCCTATGCTCAGGAGAGGATCCTCTTCCACCTTCTACTACGTTGCCAACCCATGATTAGACCCTCCATTAGTGACGTCCCATTTCACTTATATATGGCGTGGTTAACGAAACCGGACTTGAATGGCAAGAAACGGAATTGCACTTTTCTCAAAGCTTTTACCAAGCTTTTGAGGAATCAGAAAATAGGTGAGTCAAGGTTCACCTAAAATTAGTAATTAAATTTCTAAATTATTCATAATTGGATTACTTAGATAGAGATGATATTTGGACTCCGGGGTGAAAGCTCCATCCGAACAAACTTTTCTACCTAAAATACCTACATACTTTTTATTTATAAGCTCAAGTGATTAAGAACATGTACATTTACACTTGAGTCCGAGATTTGATTATCCTCTTCTTCACAATTGCTTCTATCCAAAAAGTAAAAAAAAAATTGTTATCTGAACGCATTTGGCCATTTTGAAATCAGTAAGTGACTCTTTGAAGTCCTTTGTTTGCTGTTTACTCCTAAAGCCTAAAGTCAAACCGAACCACTTCAAATCCATGGACTAATACATAAAAGATCTTTACACGATTGAAGATATTGGGAAATAGCAGACAAAACCACATTACATACATACATACATACATACATACATACATATATATATATATATATATATATATATTCTATTAAGAAAATCCTCATTGTCAACTTTTTACCCTTTTTTTGTTCTTTCTATTTTGCCTTTTTGCCCTCACTGTTGATGCATAATATTGACATGACGAGGGAAAAATGGACCGAGGAAGGTTCTGTTTCGAGTTTTCTGTTGCGAACAGGCATAATCATGTTATATATACATCCATCTGCATGGCATTTAGAACATAGAAAATACAATTCTTCTTCTATAATCCAAAACATCCTTACTGAGAGAACCACATAGAAATTCGCCAGAAGCCAAGTTTTCTGGTGTTGGAATTTTGACTTGATCATTGAATCTTGATGAAGCAGACGTCCGTAGAACTACAAGCACTGAGTAGGGACGAAATTTCTGTTTCAAGGACATTACGGTACGCAAGCCTCGATCTTCAATATTTGTGTTCAATATTGTTTCATTGTTCATATACTGTTAATATCCTATTTGCATTTATTATTTATTAGCATATATAATTTTATCACAGGTTATTGACATATATCCAACAGTTTCTTCCGTCCACGACTAAGATGGGCCTCGGGAACACTCTCTCCCCCTTCTTTTTCATTGTTTGTAAATGATCATAAGGTTTTAAACTTGTTTTGGTAGGGTGTGGTGACAAAAAGGACGAGATGAAACTTTTCTAGTTTTCTGGAAACTGATGAACCGTGACCACTTGGCCAATTTCAGGCCATTTTTCTGGCCAACACCGATCTTTACTCGACCCCACTTTGGTATGATTTTTTCCCCCACATTTCTAGCTTCAAATTGGTTTTTGCATCATCGATTTTGGTGGTGAATTGAGCTAGATATTAGCTCTGGAAGTTGGCCCATAAATCAGGCCGAATCTGTGCTTCGCGAAGACGGCAAGTATGTTTGTACTCGTAGGCGCGTGGACACACATGGAAGTGTGAGGGTGTCGGCGTGTGGAGGAACCCAAGGTCCCTCCTTAGGTTTTGGGACGTGCCGAACCCGTTTCCGCCGTCCATTTTCCGAAATTTGACCGTTTTAAAATAGTTATTTTATTAGCCTACTTTGTATGAAAACGCATTTCTACGTTAGTACGTTATATATTTACATAGATGATTTCGTTTCTAGGCGAAACGCATTGCAAGGACTCTCGATGCTACTAGGCAAGTTCGACTCAATGACATGATTTGTGAGCAGGTCTTTTCTTTGATATATACATACATATATGCTTAGTTTCCATATATACATCTGATAATGAATTTTCTATATGAATGTCGTAGTTAAATTAATATTTATAAGAAATGACGTAACGAAGAGAATTAGAAAATTATTATGAATCTTACGGGATACCTTAGTTAAATTTACAGCTATGAATAATGTGATGTTGACTAGAGTTATGGAATCACTATGGCATGACTATATTTACATTATTTGCTCATCGTTTGTTACACCGATGTTGGTACTCGCCCGGGCCCAGTCCAGTCTTTCGCATGAATGTGCACATTACACCATACGCTTACTTTGGATCCATTGTAGGTGCCAATCCTATTGTACAATTTGCATTAGGCAACTCCGACTCGTATGTGCTGCACATAGCGCCAGTCTTCACATGATTGTAGTACCAGAGCGTATATCATTGTTACACCAGTCCTATTCATGTCAGAATACCTCTGCATGAACTTGTGTGTCAGTATGTGTCGATGAGCACTCAATATGATATGTTTGCTTATGCGAGAATATGTGATTACGGATGTTAGATATTTATTTACGGAAGTTGTGTCGTATGGCATTCTTAAAATACAGCTGGCTATGGTAAGTATTTTCATACTATACATTGACACTCCCCGACCCCGAGGTCCTAGGGACATCGTGGTGGTCACGTGCTGGCCGACACCCGAAGGGTGACGAAAGCCATTTAATTTAAACAAAAACTGAGAAATAAGCTAAAATACGCAATAAGGGCTAATTACACAAATAAAAGTTCCACTTCTAAGTATTGAAATTAGGTAAATACACAACACGTCCAGAGCATAAGTCTATCACAGAGTACAAGCAGAAACTAAGATAGAGAAGTGCTATTACAATAGATGGCGAAATGGAGCGAATATAACACAATATCACTGGTAGGGGAATGCCTCGTAGCTCAGGTCGTATTCCTCATTCATAGGTCCTGAAGGGGGCGCAAAACAAACATGAGTGGACCAAGTAGATATATATATATAGTATAATAAAACAGTTATCAACGTACTAACCCCCAGATTTTATGAAAACACAAATATAATGATAAATATAGATTTTCCGAAATCTAGCATGTTGTGCAATGCCTCAAATCATAATTTGCATAAAATAATAAACACTAGTGAATGTCCGATATAACTCTTCAGGCCCCATGCCGACTCCCCGTCTCTGAGCAGACCGTCAAAGGAAAATACACTTCAGGCCCCATGCCGGCTCCCCGTCTCTAAGCAAACAGTCAGAGGAAAACACACTCCCGGCCCTATGCCAACACCAAACCGTCATCCGGGACGGACCGGATCTATCCCTACGTCCCGTAGCGGAAAAGACCACTAGGTAAGTACAAAACTAGTGAACATACATATATTGAAAATCAACTTCATAGTATAAAGTCATCAATCATCTATACTATAAAGAGGTGTTCTAAACATGTTCTAAATATCATATCGTCATCCATCAGATATTATATAAGAACATGGGTTATAGGAAAAATAGTAATCATTCAAAGTAGCCTCAGTAAGCATGTTATCTCAAAGCGTTTCGTAAAACATAATTGTGAAGTCATGCTTTTCTATGTATGCAATTCTACCATTAAAACATGCATTGTTAGAAGGGGTCCACTCACCGTACACAGCTGGTGCAAACCGTACCCGACAGGAATAACGGAATCACTGCTATGAATCGCACCTAATCACACAAATGGTACTTTCAGTCAAACTCTACTTAAACGATTGAATTTGGGAAAATTGACATCGGAAACGGGTTTAGAACGTCGAAATTAGCCTAGAAGGGGTTCCGCACGAAAACCCAAAAAGTCAACGGTCAAAGTCAACGTTAACCGTTGACTATTCAAAGTCAAAAGTCAACGCTAACCGTTGACCCAGTCAACGGTCAACGGGTCAAGGTCAACGGGTCAGGGTTAACCCGGTTTAGGGTTTGGGTATTGGATCCGGGTTTGGGCTTTAGGGTTTGGGTTTTGAATAAAAATGGGTTTAGGTTTTAGGTGGGCTGGGTTTGGGTTTGAACCCCCCAAAGGCCCAAAAAAAATAAAGGGTATTGGGTTTTACTAACATGGCCTTAAGGCCTTTGGGTTTTTAAAGAAACAAAATAAAAATAAAAAAAGAAAAGGGTTGGGCTTTTGGGCTGAAAACCAAAACAGGCCTAAAGCCTGGGGGGGGAACGGCCTGAAGGCCTGGGGGTGCACCGGAGAAGGACGCCGAAGCTTTCACAGCCCCGGCCAACTTTAAACATTCAAACGAGACCCCGATCTAGGTACCAAAATGAAGCACTAGACGAAAGGAGTATTTTTATACCTTTGGTTCGCCGTGAAACGGCCTGTGGTGGTCGAAAAATCCCTCGGCAACGACGAAACTCGCCGGAGTTGGGTGTGCCTTCACCCGTGCCAAAATCACTTCAAAACCTTGGAATTAATGAGCCCAAACTCAGTAAACACATCCAGCCAACGTCTAACATGAATAAAAGGGAAGAAACAAGGCTTACCCAACCGGAAAAACAACGAAACTCGCCGGAGGTGCTCGGTTCCTACATCCTCACGGTGATGAGAGCAAGGGAGAGAGATGAGGTTTGATGATGATGATGGTGACTGTGTCCCTGAGCTGGTGCGACTATGGGTGTGTGGGTGCATTGTTACGGTGTAGGAGAAGGAGAGAAATGGGAGAGTTTCGAAAGAGAGAAGAAAGAGTGCAGAAAACAAAAAGAAAAAGAAGAAAAAGAGAGAAAGAAAGTCACGGCAGGTGGGGGGGACAAAAAGAGAAAAGAGAAGTGAGTTGGGGTGCTGCCACGTGGCAGCTTAGGGATAGTGTCAAAAATTAAATTTCCAGATCTTGATTGGGTGAAAAAAAATTGAGGACTAAAGTGATAATTCTATAAATTTTTAGGGAGAATTACAGAATTATACTTATAAGCAGCGGCGGGTGTAACATACATAGTATATATATTTTGGAAACTATACTTCTTTTATGACGAAGGGTTATTATGTTTTCAAAAAGGTTTTTGCAAAGCTTTATTTTTAGGCCCACTCACCCTTATTTTTCGCCCCTCCAGGTTTTATTGCTGAGCTTTCGTATCAACGAGGATTCTTGGCAAATCTTGATGTAGATGATTACCTTTGATGGTATAATTCTCAACCTACACTATTGTACGTTACTTATGTTCTGACTTCACGTGTAATATAGGTTCATTCCCGCTCACTAGCGCACTCTTATACTTAGGCACTTTTAGGTTTAAATTTAGGGAGTTTTAACGAAAAGCCCACGGTATTGTTCACTTTAACGAAAAACCACATTTTTACACTAAAAAGTCAATTCTGGTACTATTCACTTTACCCTTTATTTTGTCATTATCGTTAAAACTCAAAGTTTTCAAGCCTTTTTCATTGGTTTTCCTTTAAATTTATTCACATTTTCCACATCACTACACTTTATAACTTCGTCATGTTCCAAGTGTTGGCTAGCACAACTCGATTTGAAGTCTTAGTGGACATTCCGGGTCGAGGTGTGTCAACTTCCACCCCAGCAAAAAAAAAAAACCCACTCCACCTACCCAATAGGCTGACCCAAAGTCCACCCCAGCTTCTAGGCTGGACCAGAATGCACTGAGTAAGGAACCGGGCCATCTGATGTCATGCTGACGTTAGCTTGACATCAACCATAGACTGAGTCTTTTTTTTTGCGGCAGGCGCATGGGAAACAAGCGCGTGTGGGCATGCGTTTTCGACAACTCACAAAGGAGGGGCCCGTACTACAAGTGCACTAACTGGGAAGTCAGAGTTGGGCCATGTAGCGCGGCGATGGCCATTTGATTTCCAACGGCTAGTTTTCTAGACCATTAGATTTCCAACGGTAAAAAAAAAATTTGAATTTGAAATCTAATGGCTAGTGATGTGGCAAAACCTGGACCGTTCGATTTCCAGATCAATGATCTAGGTTTTTCGGTAAAAAAAAATTAAAAAAAAAAATAAGGAAAGAAAATGTCAAAAATCTTATCGTTGGCCACGTGTCCAATTTTGGGCTATTGGATTTCAATCTTTTTGAAATCCAACGGTCCAGATTAATTAACTTAATAAAAATTGTTAAAAATTATTTAAAAATACAGAAAAAATAAAATGAAAATTTATTAAATTGGGTACTTTATTTAAATTGGTTAAAATTCTACTTAAAAATCTATCTACAAAAATTGTACTTTGGGATAATGACATGTGGCGTGACAAGATTGTATAAAAATCATATCCAAAATTAAAAATAAAATTATTTTTTATTATTTTATAAATAATAATAATAATAATAATTTAATACGTGTTGACTAGACTCTTGCCTAGCTCATTTTTAGGAATGAAGATACACTTGGCCAATTATTGTTTATTAGAGTCAATTACTATTCATTTGGATGGATTAAATAGACTTTGGGTCAGCTCTTTTTTTTGGGACAAATTGCCCAAATGTTATGAAAAAATTTGAGGTTTCACTATAAAACCAATTGGTAATATAATGAGTAGCATAATTACTTATAAACATATGCAAGATCTCTTCCTTTTCTCGATATGAGCTTCATACTCTCAACATGTGTAACAACCCGTCCCAGATTTTACGGAACGGAAGGATATTTTTGATAAATTCATTTGGGTTGTGAGATATTTGTTTAAAATATTGTTTTTGGTGTTAAATGATGTGCCCAAGGGGGCCCACCCTTCGGCCTTTGTCCCCCCGACCCATTTCTTTTCTTTTTCCCTCTTGCTTCCGTGCACCTTATGCTCTCTCTCTCCCTCACTTTCCTCTCTCATCTCTCTCACCTCTCTTCCTCTCGGCTCTCTCAAAAATCAACCCTCCTTGAGGGTTTTCACTCAACCAACACACAACAACAACCTAGACTACGCCACAACCTTCCCTCATTGTCCCTACGAGTTCTTGAACTGAGAAAATAAAAGAAAAACCATTCGAAAACTCACCCCCAAGTTGCACTGTTCAAGGAACTTCTATGGCGATTTCTCGCCATTTTCGACGAAGGTAAGCCTCGAAATTGGTCCCTATCATTGTAGATCATTTCTAGGTTCGCGGTTAGTAAGTTTTGGGTGGTTTTGGTTGTGTAGGAACTCGGAAAAGCTCAAGGAAAGTCATTGTTCAAATCTGGAAATTTCCAGGTCGTGGTCGTTTGGCCATTTTTCGGCCAACACCAGCAATCATTCGGTCCCCACTTAGTATGAATATCTTCTCCACATTTCTAAATACATTTTGGCTTTTGAATCACTCAATTTCGTTGAGTATTGACAAAGTTATGGACGTTTAAAATTTACCCAAAAATTCTGGCGAGTTAACAGTTTTCCCAGGGACAGTCACATTGCAAGGCGTTTTCTGGTCAAACCACGGCAAGCTGGCCATCGTAGAAGGTACTTATCTCATTGCCTCGTCGAGTACTACAACTTTCATTTTCGAATCACTTGATTTGGTTAAGTAACAAAAAAGTTATGGGCGTTTGAAGTGGTGTCTAGAAACCGGCCAATTCATTGGCCTGAAAACGGGTCAACCCGACCCAAGTCCTTTGAACCCAGCCCAAAACCCACGGGCCTCTAGCCCTACCCGTGACCCTTGTGACCCAAACCCGTGGGCTTTGTAACTCGGCCCCAATCTTTAAACCAATTAACTTTTTAAGCCAAAGCCCAACCCACCTAAACCTAACCCTAACCCAAGTCCAAACCCTAAGCCCTAAACCCCGTTGACCCAAGCTCGATGACCCGACTTGGTTTGGCCGTTGACTTACGGTCAATGTTGACCGTTGACCTTCAATGTTGACTTTTGGGTTGACTTTTTCGGATTTTGTTCGGGACCCCTCCTAAGCTAATTTTGATGCCCTGAGTCTGTTGCTGACGTCCGTTTTTCCAAATTCAATCATTTTAGTAGAGTTTATTAATTTGACCCTTTATGTGCTTTGGTGCATTTATTGTGGCGTTTATGTCTTTGCTAGTTTGCATGGCTTTTTGACGGCAAAGTATCTGTGAGTTGACCCCTTCTAAAATGCATGTTTTAATAGTATAAGTGCATCTATGAAAAGCATGATATAATGATTACGTTTTATGAGATATTATGCGTACTGAGAATATTTTGGAATACCATATTTTATCAAACTTATGTTCTTTGTAGTATATATGATGGATGACTATATATTGCTTATGAACATGTTTTTACACTTCCTTATAGTATATATGATGGATGACTACATACTGCTTATGAACATGTTTTTGCACTTCTTTATAGTATATATGATGGATGATTATATGCTATGAAGATGTCTTTGAAATATATGTACCTACGTTTGGAAAGATTATATTCGATATTTTGTGTGTATCTAGTGGTCATTGTTCTGCCTATGGGCGAGAGATATAGTTGTTGGCTTCGGGGTCATGGTTGCTAACATCGAGTCGAGAGAAATAATCTCTGGCTTTGGGCCAAGAGACATGGTTATTGGCTGTGGGCCGCGAGATATAATTATTGAACACTACGGGTGACTAGGATACCACTAGTTAGCACACTATATACGAGATATGTTTATTGAAAGGTTTTATGGCATGTTAGGGTTTTCGGAAAACCTATTACATATTACGCTATTAGTTTTCATAAAACTTTGGGGGTTAGTATGTTGATAACTGTTTCAATATTATACATATATATATATATATATATCAACTTGGTCCACTCATATTTGTTTTGCACCCCCTTAGGATTTAGAATCGAGGTGTACAATCCAAGCGTCAAGGCACTTTCGCATCGGCATCTTCGAGTCCTCTCGGTGTAGGACCCACTCCTTTGTTCATTCAATTTATATTATTTCTTTTTAGTGTTCTAGATTAGTTGTATACTCTAAACACGTTCCTCATTTGCATAATCATTGTATTTAAATTCATAACTTTTATTCATATTTATTATTTTTCATGCATGTTAGTATGGCTTCGTCACTTTCGGATATCGGCGAGTACGTGCCTACCCTGGTGTTCGAGGAATATCAGGATTGGGCGTGTCAATGTGTGTTCCAAAAGAGTAGAAGACCTCGATCAAGATTCAAGACTTTAATAAACCTTTGAATTCAATCTGCAGTGATAAAATATCAACATAGAAAAGAATCAATATGTGTTACTCTACAGTCCTGAAGATAATGTCTCAACATTCTTGCTGGGAAACTTTCTTCTAGTTAATTATTCTGGCTTGGCTTTTAAAGTCAAGAAAAAGACTTGCATATAAATGTGAAACATTGACTAAGAGAGCTACAGTCAAACCAAAAACGAAGAGATTAAAGCATCTTTCAACGACTTTGAAGTCGTCTCCCATAATTTGCAGTTATTGCACGCAATCGTTGTAACCACTTTCCATTATGTAATTTATTTATATTTTATTTTGTTAACCACTTTTCGTTACGTAATTTATTTATAATTATGTAGTCATTAGTATAGGGTGATGATGGGAAAAAACTCGTGTATAAATCTTGTACTCATGTACATTTGATTATTAAGGAAAAATCTTTTCTACGTAAACTATATAATTATTCATCTATTAGTTATTAACTCTCTTTTTTAGTCATCAGTGTATGATTAATATATCATTGTTATTAAAAAATTAATTATTTCTCTTGTCAAATCTCAAAAAACTGATCTTTTAAAAAAATTTACCAAACGATCACTTTCAAAACTAAAATTTGTTTTAGCTCTTCCAAAAAACACGACGCCAAAGTCAATGTAAACCTATACGTTGCCGCCAAGTTGCCAACCCGTGCTTCCAAAAAACACGTCCCATGTTCTGCAGGTTTTTTTTCTTTTCGATATAAGTGGAAAGCAAAGACTTCAAAACTCAAACATTGCGCACAAGAATTCGAACCATCACCTAATTACCTTCTTCCCTTTGTTAATTTCTACCTCCTTTGCTCCAAACAAAGGAGTTTATATATACCCCCGAAACGATGTGAGCAATATAATTCCAGTGCAGACATAGCGAAAAACATCATGCCGGAAGCTAGCCGTGTAATACCTTACGGAGTCCTCTTCCTGTTTTTTTTGTTCTCAACTTTCATTTCTACAAACCATGCTTGCAAGGAGGCAGATCACAACTCTCTTTTGTCATCTTTTGATATATCTTCTTCTCGTTTAAATTGGTCTTCCAGTGATTGTTGCCACTGGGAAGGCATCGCTTGTGATGCCGATGGTAGGGTAACACACGTTTCGTTGCCCTGTAAGCGGCTCCAAGGAAGCGTTTCTCGCTCCCTTGGAAGCCTCATGCATCTTTCGCACCTCAATCTCTCCCACAATCTGCTGTCTGGTCCTCTGGAAGCTGGACTCTTCTTGTCCTCGAGTCGCCTTGAAATCCTTGATTTGAGCCATAACCTTCTCTCCGGAGAATTACCTTTGTTTCTGTCATTTAGTTACATTCAAATAGTGGATTTATCGAACAATCAATTCAATGGTACAATTCCTTCTTCATTCCTCCAGCATGCCTGGAATTTGAGCAGTTTGAATGTCAGCAAAAATCATTTTACAGGCCAAATACCTTCCTCTATCTGTCTTCATTTCCTTTCAATTAGAGTCTTGGATTTCTCTAACAACGATTTCAATGGTTCAATTCCTCTCGGACTAGGATACTGTTCGAAATTGGAAACCTTTCGTGCGGGCTTCAATACTCTCTCTGGAACTCTTCCTAGTGATCTCTACAAAGCTCAGGCTCTTCATGAAATTTCGTTACCTTCGAATCATCTTTTCGGTCACATTAGTGACAACATTGTCAACCTCACCAGCCTCACAATCCTAGAGATCTACTTCAATCATTTGAGTGGCGCACTTCCTCTCCACATCGGGAAGCTCTCCAAATTAAAATTCATGCTCCTTCATCTCAACAATCTTGAAGGTCCTCTGCCCCCATCTTTGATGAATTGCACAAACCTTATTGAACTCAATCTTGGATTCAACCGTTTGGATGGAAATATCTCGGAGCTAAGTTTTTCCAAACTTGATCAACTTATCAAACTTGATCTCATGAGTAATCATTTCTCCGGCGTCATGCCAAAAAGCCTTTACTCATGCAAGTATCTGAAAGCAGTTCGTCTGAGCAGTAATGATCTAGAGGGACAAATACAACCCGAGATTGTTTCGTTGAAATACCTATCCTTCCTCTCGCTTGGTAGGAACAGACTCACCAATGTCACCGGCGCTATACATATATTGATGCGTTTGGAAAGTCTCAGGGTGGTCTTACTTTCATATAGTTTTGTAGGTGAAGAACTGCCGGATGGTGATGCAATGATAGGTTCTGGGTTTCAAAATCTCCGCCTTTTTAGCTTATCGAACTGCCAACTTAGAGGTCATATTCCGGTGTGGATGTCAAAGCTCAGGAAACTGAAAGTCCTTGATTTGTCTTCTAACAGACTTGCAGGCTCAATACCCCCTTGGTTGGGAAGTCTTCCTAGTCTTTTCGTCATAAGTTTGGACAACAACTCGCTTTCGGGGGGACTTCCAAAGGAGCTTTTCTCACTTCAAGCTCTTGTATCTGAGAAGCCTTCCGCTCAAACGGATAGTGGTGATGTCGAACTACCTATCTACATGCAGCGCACGAATGAAACTGTCGCAGACCGGCAGTACAACTATCTGTCCAACCTGCTGCCATCTATTGGCTTCCGAAATAACAGTCTAAGTGGCAACATTCCCATTGAGATAGGCCGGTTGCAAAACCTTCACAAGCTGGATCTCAGTTTCAACAACATCGTTGGCAGCATCCCCAACCAGGTATCTAAGCTCACAAACTTGGAGATATTAGACCTCTCAAGAAACCATCTGTCGGGCGGAATTCCAGCTTCACTATCAAGTCTTCATTTCTTGCGTTCATTTAGTGTTGCATACAATAACCTCCAAGGACAAGTACCGTTAGGCACACAGCTCCAAGGCTTTGATGCCACTGCCTATGAGGGAAACCCGGGACTTTGCGGTTCCCCGCTTCCAAACAAATGCCAACAGATGAATACAAGTGATAATGCAACTAAGAACATGGAAGATGAACATGACAATGGGAATGAAATTCCATGGCTTCATATTTCAGTGGCTGTTGGTTTCATTCTAGGATTTTGGGGAGTTTGTGGCCCTCTAGTTTTCAGCGTGTCATGGCGATATGCGTATTTCCAATTTCTCTCCAATCTTAAAGATCGCTTCGTGTGCTGATCAAGTGCAATTTTTTATACAAGGTTCTTTGTCAGGTGCTTTAGCGGTTTTTTTAATTGTAATCAAATTTATCATGTAACATATAAATAAATGTTTACTTTAAAATATATATAATTGTATTGAGACACATAAATTGTAAGATAAAATGATGTATAGATTGTAACGTATTAGAACATATTGAAAACATGGGGAACATCATGTAATGAGTGTTTCAACAATATAACAACCGAGCTAAACAGGCATCCAACTTTCCTAACTAAATTCATACGCTGCCTTGGAATTGTCCTCTAAAAGCATTTGGGCACTTTGAAGTCAATGTAAGTGACTCTTTGAAGTCTTTTGTGTGTTGTTTACTCCTTGAAATCCAAACCAAACCGGATGAAATCCATAGACTAACACATAAAAGAATCTTTACACGACCTTGAAGATATTGGGAAATTGCAGAGAAAATCATATTACAGACATACATATATACGTATTTATATGTGTCTATATATATATATATGTGTGTGTGTGTGTGTGTGTGTGTGTGTGTGTGTGTGTGTGTGTGTGTGTATTGATCAATAGAAAAGCTTGCAAGTTGCAACTTAAAAATGTTCATATGTAGCTGTCATGGCTTCCAGAAGACGTATATACCGCACAAATTGATGCACATTTGATGTATATTTATACATGTGTACTCGTATTAGATATAAACAAACCTGTGAGAAATCTTAATCTAAGATGTGAATCGTTCAATCTCTCATGGCTTCCTCTTCATCCTCTTATTTTAGTCCATTATATCTACTAATGATGCTTGCGATCCAAGCGAACACAGGGCTCTCACGACCTTCTATTGCTCCCTGTCTTCTACTTCATTGAACTGGACTATTACTTCAGTTGACTGTTGCCAGTAGGAACGCATCACTTGTGATCAGGACAATCAGATGACGCGATATCAGTTACCATCCAAAGGCCTCAATGGGGGTGTCATTTCTCCCTCATCACTTGGAAATCACACGCATCTCACACACCTCAATCTCTCCCACAACTCACCTTATGGTTCACTCAAAGCCGGACTCTTCTTGTCCTTGAATCGCCTTGAGTTCCTCGATTAGAGCTATAACCTTCTCTCCGGAGAACTCTCATTTTCTCCGCTGCAAAGAAATGTACAGATTGTTGATTTTTGTCCAGCAATCACTTCCATGGAGAAATTTCATCCTTATTCTTTAGACGTGCTTCGAATTTGACTGGTTTCAACCTCAAGAACACCTTCTCGAGGTCTATCCTGTCCTTTATTTTTCTTCTTTGTCCCCCTCCACTAGACTATTTGATTTCTCCCTAAATAAATTTAGTGGCAATATTTCTCGTGGACTAGGTGCGTGTTCCAAACTGCACGTGTTTAGCGCTGATTACCACACTTCAAGAAATTGCATTGCCTCGCAATTCACTACACGGTGCGAAATAATTGTCAACCTCACCAACCTCACAATCCTTGACCTCCAGTCCAACAGATAGAGCGGTTTTCTCCCTGTAAATTAACATTGGTAAGCTGTCCAAATTTACAACTCCCGTTCATTCAATTCAACGGTCTAAAAGGCCCTCTGCCACGTCTTCGATGAACTGCACAAACCTTATCAAACTGAATGGCAGAATCAACCTTTTCAAAGGAAACATCTCCACACTTAACTTCTCCAATCTTACTAAACAAACCAATACTTTATCTTGGTCATAACTCTACTTCACCGGTTTCTGCCAACAAGTCTCTGCTCATGCAAGTCCCTAAAAGCAATTCGGGTGAGCAAAAACAATCTAGAGGGACAGATACAACCTGAGATTCTTTCACTCGGATCCTTGTCCTTCCTCTCTCTCAGCTACAGCCGATTGACAAACATCACAGGGGCAATGAAGATACTAATGTGCTGCAAAAGTCTCAAGGTACTCCTCCTTTCGACAAGTTTTTATCTAGGAGAGAAAATTCCCAGTGACGAAGCAATGGCTAAATTTCAATGGGTTCCAAAATCTTCAAATGCTGGATTTAAGTAGCTGTCAGCTCAACGGCGAAACACCTCAATGGTTATCGTAGCTCAGGAAGCTAGGGGTCTTGATTTTGAGTTTTAACAGAATCACCGGGTCGATTCCTAGTTGGTTGGTAGCTCTTCCGAGGCTCCTTGTTTTAGCTCAGGAAGCTAGGAGGCAATCGAATTTCAGGTGAATTTCCAAACGAACTTTGTACACTTGCCATATTGTTATCCGAAGAAACTGCTTCCTCACGTGATCGACGTGAAGGACAACAGCATTAGTGGGAGAATTTCCAACAATGGCCAGCCGCAGCTCCTACAAATGCTGCAGCTGTAAGTTGGGTTTGCGTTTTCCGAAAGTAAAACAAACAAAAAAACTAGTGTAAGTTGGGTTTTCACTTCTTCTAGTTTCCATGGGTTGAAAGTCGGAAGTCGTTGAACAAATCCCAACACAGGCAGAAGCCGAAAATCGCAGAGCTTTAACTCTCGCAAGAGGAGGCGTTTCAGGA